>NC_138043.1:3150304-3453726 GCF_964106645.2 Podarcis pityusensis
CTATTTCTGGGTTAGCGGAGTCTGTAACCTGAGGCGTATGTAACCTGAAGCATCTGTAACCCGAGGTACCACTGTACAATACGATAATCTTTATTGTCATTGTCCCATAGAGAACAACGAAACTGAAAATCTACATCAGACATTCAGAAACCAACAAGCCTGCTATCCCGGCTATCCCAGCCTGGTTAGCCCCCTAAAAACTCTGATACCCCATAATTAAATACAATATACTCCCATAGAGACTACCTTAAAGGTAAAGGGACCCCTGACCACTAGGTCCAGTCGTGGCCGACTCTGGGGTTGCGGCGCTCATCTCGCTTTATTGGTCGAGGGAGCCGGTGTACAGCTTCTGGGTCATGTGGCCAGCATGACTAAGCCGCTTCTGGCGAACCAGAGCAGCGCACGGAAATGCCGTTTACCTTCCCGCCGGAGTGGTACCTATTTATCTACTTGCGCTTTGACGTGCTTTCGAACTGCTAGGTTGGCAGGAGCAGGGACCGAGCAACGGGAGCTCACCCCGTCATCGCGGGGATTCGAACCGCCGACCTTCCGATGGGCAAGTCCTAGGCTCTGTGGTTTAACCCCTAGAGACTACCTTACCCTGCGTTTAAAACCAAAATCGCATTTGGATAGAAACTGTTTCTCAGGCGGCTAGTCCTTGTCTTTATAACCCTGTACCTTCTTCCAGAAGGCAGAAGCTGAAAGAGATCATTTCCGGGGCGCGTACTATCCTGCGCTATCTCTGCCACTTTCTTATGGCACCTGAAAGCATAGATTTGATCCAAGGTGGGAAGAGTGCGCCCAATTATTCTCTCCGCAGTCTTTACAATCCTGGACACCATTGTTTTTTCCCTGGCCGTGCAGCTCCCAAACCACACACACAGACCGTAAGTTAGTACGCTCTCCACAGTGCAATGGTAAAATGCCATCAACAGGTCCTTTGAGAGATTGTTTTTCCGGAGGATTCTCTGAAAATATAACCTCTGCTGTGCTCTCTTCATCGGGTCTTTGCTGTTTTCTCCCCAGGTTAGGTCATCTCTCAACTCCGTTCCCAGAAATCGAAACACCGAGACCCGTTCCATGCACTTCCCCTCAATAATAAGAGTTGTGTATTTATGGAAGTTGATGCGCTGGGCACTGGGGAATAGCAGCTACCAGGTGAGGCGGCAAAGAGGGAAATCTTTCGCTTGCTGCTCCTTTCTCAGCCAAACTCTAATAACTAAACGCCAGGCAGAATTTTATAGACTTCTACCATGTTGCTACCATAAAGAAGGCTGATCGCCGAAGAATGGATGCTTTTGAATTCTGGTGCTGGAGGAGACTCTTGAGAGTCCCATGGACTGCAAGAAGATCCAACCTCTCCATTCTGAAGGAAATCAGCCCTGAGTGCTCACTGGAAGGACAGATCCTGAAGCTGAGGCTCCAAGACTTTGGCCACCTCAGGAGAAGAGAAGACTCCCTGGAAAAGACCCTGATGTTGGAAAGATTGAGGGCACAAGGATAAGGGGATGACGGAGGACGAGATGGTTGGACAGTGTTCTCGAAGCTACCAGCATGAGTTTGACCAAACTGCGGGAGGCGGTGGAAGACAGGAGGGCCTGGCGTGCTCTGGTCCAGGGGGTCACGAAGAGGCGGACATGACTAAACGACTAAACAACAACAATCATGTTGCTCCTCATGCCCCTTTACTTTAAAACTAAATAGTCCCAAACCTTTCAATCCCCTTGGTCATCCGAGTCGCCCCTTTCCTGAATGTTTTCCAATGTCCGCTTTGAGGAGAGGTGACCAGAACCCAAATGCACAATCGCGTTAACAACCACCACCACCACAATTTATTATTTATACCCTGCCCATCTGGCTGGGTTTCCTCAGCCACTCTGGGCTGCTCCCAGCAGAATTAATAATAATAATAATAATAATAATAATAATAATAATAAATTTATATCCCGCCTGCCCCAGCCGAAGCAGGGCTCAGAGTGGCTAATAACAGTTAATAACAGTAAAAGGGACACAGTTTACATAAAATCACAATCCATTAATCAAAATACATTCTAAAATCAATTCATTCTAAATATTAAAAGCACAACAGAACATCAAACACTAAAAACTTTCCTGAACAGGGCTGCCTTCAGATGTCTTCTAAAAGTCAGATAGTTGTTTATTTCCTTGACAACTGATGGGAGGGCGTTCCACAGGACGGGTGCCACCACCGAGAAGGCCCTCTGCCTGGTTCCCTGTAAGCTCGCTTCTCGCAGGGAGGGAACCGCCAGAAGGCCCTCGGAGCTGGACCTCAGTGTCCGGGCTGAATGATGGGGGTGGAGACGCTCCTTCAGGGAAACTGGGCCGTTTAGGGCTTGAAAGGTCAGCACCAACCCTTTGAAGTGTGCCCGGAAATGTCCTGGGAGCCAATGGAAGTCTTTCAAGTGTTATATGGTCTCGGTGGCCACTCCCAGTCACCAGTCTAGCTGCCGCATTCTGGATTAGTTGTAGTTTCCAAGTCACCTTCAAAGGGAGCCCCACATAGAGCACATTGCAGTAGTCCAAGCAGGAGATAACCAGAGCATGCACCACTCTGGCCAGACAGTCCATGGGCAAGGAGGGTCTCATCCTGCGTACCAGATGGAGCTGCCCTGGACACAGAACTGACCTGCGCCTCCATGGACAGCTGTGAGTCCAGAATGACCCCCAGGCTGCGCACCTGGTCCTTTGGGGGCAGAGTGACCCCATTCAGGACCAGGGAGTCCCCCACACCTACCCACCCCCTGTCCCCCAAAAACAGTCCTTCTGTCTTGTAAGGATTCAACCTTAAGCATAGATTTGTACGGCGGCCATAACGATGCCTTCATCGCGGGGGGTCAGACTAGATGACTCTAGGGGTCCCTTGCAACTCTACCATTCTATAAAATCGGCCCTTTTTATTTCCCTAAATGACGCCTAGCGTGGGATTTGCTGCTGGGAAACAAAGCGCTGTCACGCGTGACTTGCAGGGCGCAAGCAAAACACTATCTGCCCCCTCCCCAAAATCAATGCTAGCCAATTTTTTTATTTAAAGTGCCCCCTTTACTTCTAATTGAGGAAGGGAGCTGTTTATGCTTGCTTTTAAAAACGAGCTTTTTTTACTAGCCCCGATTTATTTATTTTATTTTCCGCAGGGTATATGGGGTCTGTAATAATTGGCTTACCTCAGATGGGGCTCTAAGGCGATAATGACCCCTTTAAATCTGCCACTCTGAAGCATGGAGGTATTTCGATAAGCGGATCAGCTCTTTCGGCTGAAAAATGGGCTCTCTTTAAAGAAATAAATAACTTAACCGCCGGCAGGCAGATAAAGCATTCCAAGAAGTTTTGGAAGAAGGGGGGGGGGAATAATTCGTGGTGAAATTAGGTCAAGGTGGCTGAAGAAAGGAAGAGGCGAATGTTGCCGAAAGGGAGAGGAAGAGAAGGGGGGGGGGAGAAAGAGAGGGAGGGAGAGAGAGAGAGAGAGAGAGAGAGGAAGGAAGGAAGGAAGGAAGGAAGGAAGGAAGGAAGGAAGGAAGAAAGAAAGAGTAAGGGAGGGAGGGAGAGAGGGAAAGAAAGAAAGAGGAAGAAAGAGAAAGAGAGAGAGAGGAAGGGAGGGAGGGAGAGAGGGAGGGAGGGAGAAAGAAAGAAAGAAAAGAAAGAAAGAAAGAAAGAAAGAAAGAAAGAAAGGGAGGGGAGAGAGAGAAAGAGGGGGAAGAAAGGAAGGAAGGAAGGAAGGAAGGAAGGAAGGAAGGAAGAAAGAGGGGAGAAAGAGAGAGAGAAAGAGGGGGAAGGAAGGAAGGAAGGAAGGAAGGAGGAAAGAAAGAAAGAAAGAGGAAGAAAGAGAGAGGGGGAGGGAGTGAGAAAGAGACAAAGGAAGAAAGGAAGGAAGGAAGGAAGGAAGGAAGAGGGGGGAAGGAAGGAAGGAAGGAAGAAGAAGAAAGAGAGAGAGAGAAAGAGAGAGGGAAAAAGAGGGGGAAGAAAGAAAGAAAGAAAGAGCGAGAAAGAGGGGGAAAGAAAGAAAGAAAGAAAGAAAGAGGAAGGAAGAAAGAGGAAGGGGGGGGAGAAAGAAAGAGGAAGAGAGGGGGGGGAGAAAGAAAGAGGGATCTACGAAATACTTCGGCGGAGGGTTAAAAGCTAAAGTTAAAGGGACCCCTGACCATTAGGTCCAGTCGCGGCCGACTCTGGGGTTGCGGCGCTCATCTCGCTTTAGTGGCCAAGGGAGCCGGCGTACAGCTTCCGGTTATCTGCGGACAAAAATATTATATGTGCCCGGCCTAGCATCTTTCCATGAAAGAAATCCCTTCTTTGCCAGGGCTCCAAGGCGACCCCTTCCAACTCTTAACAATTTGCACAGCTCGTAGTTAAACTATGGAACTGCCTGCCACAGGAGGCCAGGATGGTCCTCGACTTGGATGGCTTTAAAAGAGGGCGAGGGAAATTCACGGAGGAGGGGAGTCTGACTTTCGGTGACCACTAGGCATGATGGCTACTCTCGGCTTCCCCGGCTGGAGGCAGCAATGTTCCTGGACGCCAGTTTCTGGATACAAAAGAAGGGAGAGGGGATGTTGTGCTGGGGTCCAGATTGCGAGTTTGCCATGGGGGTATCTGGGTGGTCTGATCCACAGGTATCCTCTGATGCCCATGTGTAATTCTCCGCTTGCTGCCTTGCCCCAATACTGCCTGCTCTGACCGGCAGCCGTTCTCCAGCATCTCAGGCTGAGAGAGGGGTCTCTTCCCCCTACCCCAAACAGTCACGTTCTTAACCAGGAGGAGGATGCAACCTGCAACCTCCGGCGCTTGCAATCGCGGGTGCTCTACCCACTCAGCGACACTCCCCTCGTGCAACTGGAGGAGGCTCTCAAGCGCTCTCAAGGTTTCCTGAATCGCTCACCTGGAGGTAAAAGGTAAAGGGACCCCTGACCATTAGGTCCAGTCGTGGCCGACTCTGGGGTTGCGGCGCTCATCTCGCTTTCCTGGCCAAGGGAGCCGGCGTACAGCTTCCTGGTCCTGTGGCCAGCAGGACTAAGCCGCTTCTGGCGAACCAGAGCAGCGCACAGAAACGCCGTTTACCTTCCCGCCGGAGTGGTACCTATTTATCTACTTGCGCTGGTGTGCTTTCGAACTGCTAGGTTGGCAGGAGCAGGGACCAAGCAACGGGAGCTCACCCCATCATTGCGGGGATTCGAACCGCCGACCTTCTGATCGGCAAGCCCTAGGCTCTGTGGTTTAACCCACAGCGCCACCCTTGTCCTCACCTGGAGAGCCAGGACAAAAGTGGGTAAACAGCCGCTCTCACAGAAAGGCCAATCCCACATTCCTGGGACGTTTTGCCAGGCAGAAACTACAGGAAGTCCCTTTTGTTGTCCTAGTGAGAGCCTGGAGTGGTTCACGCGTAGCCAACACCCAAAGAGAGCTGTCGCTCCTCTGCCCTTTCGAAACGGCAGGGTTAACATCGGGCCAAGAGGCCACATTTGGCAGTTTCTCCATGCCAGGAGACAAGACACACCTGTTGGATTACTGACTGTTTTACAAGGAAACCAGGTGGAAAGCTTCGGTTGCAGGGAGAGGTTGACTCCTAAACTGCAGTTCGTCCCACGAGAAAGAAACAACCTGATTTTTCCATCCTCAAAATCCAGGGTCCCCCCACCCAAAAAAACCCACAACCCCAGTCCTCTTTACTCCAAATGCACTCTGCACGTACCCAGAGACACAGCTTTCCAACTCCGTGTCCAAAAAGCACAGGGCGCCCTGAATTAATCTAAACACTCTAACCCAGAAAGAAAAGGGGGTACCTCTGAGCATGTCCAGAGTGCCAGGCCCTCATCCCCAAATGAACAACCCACCTGCCCATAGCTGTCAACGTTTCCCTTTTTTAAATTCCCTTATTCCAAATAGGATTCCTCACAAGAAAAGGGGAAAGTTGACAGCTAGGCGACTCAAACGGCCGTGAGATTAAGGCTGCACTTTTAAAGCACACACACCCCAGGAGGGAAAAATCTGGGGAACTGTAGCGTGCAGCTACACGCTACGGTTCCCAGGCTCCTGCCTTGAATGCAGCCCTTTCAATTAAACACGGCTCGGGTTACACGTTTCCCTCCGCAACCGCCTTGCCAGAAAAAAATAGAGAAAACAAGAATGTTGTTAAACTGGGCAGACAAACCTCCTCGTTTTCCGGCTCAGAGATAAGCCCGTATTTTTTTGCACGCTGGAAGTAGGTCGCGAGGCGAAGGCTGCCAAACAACGCAAAATTTACTTGCCTGAAATCGCACGGCCATGGTGCTCAGAACCAGCTTGGGCCAGACATCTTTGCCAGGTGGGAAACAGGTGTGCTCACCTGTCCACAGCCCCGAAGAGGTTTGCCCAGGCCCGACAGAAGGCAGGCTTCCAGAATATATATATTTATATTCCAGGTTTTCTCCCTCCCTGGCCTGTCAGCTCTGGTTTTCCTTCCTCTTCCGCACCCCGGCCCCACCTCTTCCAGCGAACAGGTGTACCCTCCCCAAAGACACACCTAGATTCCAGGTGGAGCCAGAACTCTCCAGTTCCCTCGCCGGCTGGCAGAGGCCCCAAAGGAAAACCACTCGGTGCAGAGAAACTTCAAAAACAGGGAATTCTCAGCTGCCTCTCGCAAAGAAAACATCTCCCAAGATCTGCCTCTGGCCGGCTCGCGACGGACCGGGGGTTTCCGATAACCGCAAGGACACTGAGAAAGCAACAAAGGCTGAAATCCTATCTGGGGCTGGACACCGGAAGCGGCCTTATCTGGAGTCGGCTCCCTCTCTGTGTGTGTTGTCGCCGGCACGGGCTGGCAGCCGGTGGCCAGGATTTCAGGGGTCTTCCCTCCCGCTGCCCAAGTCTCTCAGGGAATCGAGGCCGGGAGATTTTGCAGGACGGAGCTACGAAAATAAATCAGGCTGGACCGGGAGAGGCCAGCTGCTGTCGGGCTGGACTGCTGCAATGCTCTCTTTGCGGGGCTTCCGCTCGATAGGGCAGGTTTCCGATTGCCGATGGCAATCCTAGAATTGTAGAGGGGGAAAGGGATCCCAGAAGACATTTAGTCCAACCCTTTGCAATGCAGGAATGTGCACGTGGACTTGGGTCTAAGAGTGTAGCCCCCAACTTGGGGCCCTCTACAGCGTCTCGGACTACAACGCCCATCGTCCACTGCTAGCTTAGCGGTGGACGATGGGCGTTGTAGTCCGAAAGCTGGAAACTGGTCAGCTGGGGGGGGTATTGTTTTGTTTGTTATTATGCTATGTATTTTTGTGTGTTTTATATTGCAAGCCTACCCAGACATGCGGAACATAGGCGTGTGTTTTTTCATCCGCTTATTAGCTTATCCTCGATTTTATTTTCTGAACGTTTTAAGCTGCTTTTAAAAATATATAGTTTCCCTGCTTTATTCTTCTTTGAGGTTCCGTTGCAATCAAGCAGAATAGAACCCTTGCAAAACAAAAGAATAAAGTAAATTTAAAAAAACACGTGGACTTGGGTCTAAGAGTGTAGCCCGCAACTTGGTGCCTTGGACTACAACGGACATCGTCCACTGCTAGCTTAGCGGTGGACGATGGGAGTTGTAGTCTGAAAGCTGGAAACTGGTTGCCTGGGGGGGTTATTGCTTTGTTTGTTATGATGCTATGTATTTTTGTGTGTTTTGTATTGCAAACTGCCTTGTGGATCCTCGGATGAAAGGTGTATAGAAATGTTATTATTATCAATAATAATAAAATACAAAACCTGCACCAGCGCGAGTTTATGGGAGCTATAGGAGGAGGTAAACAGTGGCTCCATGCAGCAGTTTTATTCTCATAAGCCTGAAAATCCAGGGTTTACCTTCGCCCCTCAATCGTCTATCTCTCTTTCCCTATCTACCTTTGCCCAGTCGCATTCCACTTCTCTCAGTGGCAAATATTGACATTTGGCTGTGAAAGGGGAAATCTAGATTATTTAAGGTTAGCGAACTCAAGCAGACACAAAGACCGGTGGTTGGTCAACAGCGGACCGGGGCAGGCGGTTTAGGGAAATCCCACAGGATCTTACAAATCCATTTCTCGGAGCTCAGAATTGCAGCTGGATCGCAAACAAACAAAGGACTGGCTCAGAAATTGACCCCTTTAGCTTAACCTCTTAGGCACCGCTGCCTTCATTTCAACTCTGGCAGTAGCGTCCCTCTCCATTTACAGATTTGCAAGGTCCTCGGGGCAGGGATCTTAGAAAGCCAGCTCTCTGGAACGCCTTGGGGGAAGCATTTCCCCCCAGAATGCACATGCGACTGAACCTTGCTCAGATGGCTTGTTTCTTTAAAGGAAAAATCAGACAATTTCACATTGTCCCATGCTAGGCCACAAAAGAGGAACGCGTGTGGCGCTGTGGGTAAAAACTCAGTGCCTAGGACTTGCCTGTCGCATGGTCGGTGGTTCGAATCCCCACGGCGGGGTGCGCTCCCGTCGTTCGGTCCCAGCGCCTGCCAACCTAGCAGTTCGAAAGCACCCCGGGTGCAAGTAGATAAATAGGGACCGCTTACTAGCGGGAAGGTAAACGGCGTTCCGTGTGCTGCGCTGGCTCGCCAGATGCAGCTTGTCACGCTGGCCAGGTGACCCGGAAGTGTCTGCGGACAGCGCTGGCTCCCGGCCTCTAGAGTGAGATGAGCGCACAACCCTAGAGTCTGGCAAGACTGGCCCCTACGGGCAGGGGTACCTTTACCTTTAGACCGCAAAAAGCTGGGCTGGATGAATCCCAAGCCGGAATTAAGATTGCCGGAAGAAATATCAACAACCTCAGATATGCAGATGACACAACTTTGATGGCAGAAAGTGAGGAGGAATTAAAGAACCTTTTAATGAGGGTGAAAGAGGAGAGTGCAAAATATGGTCTGAAGCTCAACATCAAAAAAAACAAAGATCATGGCCACTGGGCCCATCACCTCCTGGCAAACAGAAGGGGAAGAAATGGAGGCAGTGAGAGATTTTACTTTCTTGGGCTCCATGATCACTGCAGATGGTGACAGCAGCCACGAAATTAGAAGACGCCTGCTTCTTGGGAGAAAAGCAATGACAAACCTAGACAGCATCTTAAAAAGCAGAGACATCACCTTGCCAACAAAGGTCCGTATAGTCAAAGCCATGGTTTTCCCAGTAGTGATGCATGGAAGTGAGAGCTGGACCATAAAGAAGGCTGATCGCTGAAGAATGGATGCTTTTGAATTCTGGTGCTGGAGGAGACTCTTGAGAGTCCCATGGACTGCAAGATCAAACCTCTCCATTCTTAAGGAAATCAGCCCTGAGTGCTCACTGGAAGGACAGATCCTGAAGCTGAGGCTCCAAGACTTTGGCCACCTCAGGAGAAGAGAAGACTCCCTGGAAAAGACCCTGATGTTGGGAAAGATGGAGGGCACAAGGAGAAGGGGACGACGGAGGACGAGATGGTGGGACAGTGTTCTCGAAGCGACCAGCATGAGTTTGACCAAACTGCGGGAGGCAGTGGAAGACAGGAGGGCCTGGTGTGCTCTGGTCCAGGGGGTCACGAAGAGGCGGACAGGACTAAACGACTAAACAACAACAACAACAGGCTGCACAGGAAGGTTTGAGGGTTTTGGTGTTTTAGCATTTTGTTGGAAGCCACCCAGAGTGCCTGGGGCAACCCAGTCAGATGGGCGGTATATAAATAGTAAGAATTATACCCAGGACCTGAAGCTGATCGTCTATATTGCAAAGCGCTTACATTTCTTCAAAAAGGGGCTTGACCATCCATTCGGCACCCCCTCATTAAATATTTTTAGAGACGAATGGGAGGCCTTTCGTGGACTATTTAAAAATATCTATATGAAATCATAACTGTTTATGTCTGCTACGACCGCAGCCAGGAGGATATACGCTGAGAAATGGAAAGAATACTCTAGTCCCAGTGGCAAAATTTACGGGAGCAATAAGGAACCAAGAAGGGGGAAAACTTTATAAAAGACTGGGGAAAATTTGTGGATTATTTGAAATGCTATTGTACAGTACACATGTAAGTACATTAGCAGGATTACGGTAACTTAAACAAAACAGTTAAAATTAATGTTTAAAGACAACAACAACAATAACAATTTATTTATTTATACCCAGCCCATCGGCCTTGATTGCTCCCGCCACTCTGGGCGTCTTCCAACCCCCCCAAAAAACATCAAGCATTAACAGTAAAAATCTGATCCAATATAAAGAATCGCAGTAAATTTAAAATAAACAAATCATATGAAACAAAGCAACATTCAACAATCCATCAGAACATAATAGTAAATGTTAAAATTAAATACTGTATCAGCAAATAATCATTAAACAGTTTACTGTTTAGACTGTAATCGATGAAAGATAACTATTGATCGGAGTAGTGGAAGAGATGCGGTGATATAAATTAAAAAATGTAAGAAACTGCAAAAGAAGTCAATATATATATATAAATTTGTTGGGAAAGATGGGGTTGTCTTTATGTCAAAAGTAATACTGGAAAAGTGAAAAATAAAATTTATAATAAAAATACAGTGGTACCTCGGGTTAAGTACTTAATTCGTTCCGGAGGTCCGTTCTTAAACTGAAACTGTTCTTAACCTGAAGCACCACTTTAGCTAATGGGGCCTCCTGCTGCCACTGCGCCACCGGAACACAATTTCTGTTCTCATCCTGAAGCAAAGTTCTTAACCTGAAGCACTATTTCTGGGTTAGCGGAGTCTGTAACCTGAAGCGTAGGTAACCTGAAGCGTATGTAACCCGAGGTACCACTGTATATGAAATCAGGGGTTGGATTTGAGATACAAGGCGGCTTAGTTTCGTCAGAATCAAGTATGGTACAGTGGTACCTAGGACGGCAAAAGGAATCCATTCCGGAAGTCCATTCGACTTCCAAAACGTTTGGAAACCAAGGCACAGCTTCTGATTGGCTGCAGGAAGCTCCTGCAGCCAATTGGAAGCCGCGACGTACGTCCGGCTTCCAAAAGAACGTTCGCAAACCGGAACGCTCACTTCCGGGTTTGTGGCGTTCAGGAGCCAAAACGTTCCGACTCGCAAGGCGTTTGGAATCCACTTCCACTGTTAATGCTAAATACATGAGTTTTGGTAAGTGAGCCATCATAGCCGCTAGAGGGCTGTGAAAAATTGTGTCCTGGGTTTCTCAGACTCTTACAATCTGAAACCCAAGGAGCACATGGGTTGACAAATCTGAAATCTATTGGCATTTTTTCCAGCTTTTTCCAACTACGGGCAGTGGGCCCATTGGCAGACCAACTCCGTGTTGCACAGTTATAAATGAAAGAGGCTGATTTCTATATGAAGGTGCCTTATGTTGAGTTATTAATCATGAGCAGGCCCGGGGGCCAGATCCGGCCCAATCGCCTTCTCAATTCGGCCCGCGAACGGTCTGGGAATTAGCATGTTTTTACATGTGGAATAGGGACACGGGTGGCGCTATGGGTTAAACCACAGAGCCTAGGGCTTGCCGATCAGAAGGTCAGCGGTTCGAATCCCCGCAATGACGGGGTGAGCTCCCGTTGCTCGGTCCCTGCTCCTGCCAACCTAGCAGTTCGAAAGCACATCAAAGTGCAAGTAGATAAATAGGTACCTCTCTGGTGGGAAGGTAAACGGCGTTTCCGTGCGCTGCTCTGGTTCGCCAGAAGCGGCTTAGTCCTGCTGGCCACATGACCCAGAAGCTGTATGCCGGCTCCCTCGGCCAATAAAGTGAGATGAGCGCCGCAACCCCCGCGACTGGACGTAATGGTCAGGGGTCCCTTTACCTTTACATGAGTAGAATGTGCCCTTTTATCTAAAATGCATCTCTGGGTTAATTGTGAGGCCTGCCTGGTGTTTTTACATGAGTAGAATGTGTGTTTTTATTTAAAATGCATCTCTGGGTTATTTGTGGGGCATAGGAATTCGTTCATTATTTTTTTTCCCAAAATATAGTCCGGCCCCCCACAAGGTCTGAGGGACAGTGGACCGGCCCCCTGCTGAAAAAGTCTGCTGACCCCTACGGTGTTAATCCATGAGCCCTGTATTACTACTGCCTCTGACTGGCAGTGGATGGGGGCAATTTTCAGAACCACCTGCAGCTGAGAGAGGGGATTGAACCTATCACATTCTGCATGCCAAACAGCTGAGCTGTGACCCTAGTCAGAATGGCTGTGTTGGGGCATTACTAGGAGTAGAGGAAAACACCCCCAAAACAGCAGCAACAAACACTGTTTATTTATCTGATATGTTTATGATTTTAATGGATTTCATCCAGCATTAATTCAACTCACAGAATACATGAATGGGTCTCATTTAGCCACACATGCCCTTTCATTTCAGTGGGTCTACTTTGAGTACACAGGTGGCGCTATTGGTTAAACCACAGAGCCTAGGGCTTGCCGATCAGAAGGTCAGCGGTTCGAATCCCCGCAATGACGGGGTGAGCTCCCGTTGCTCGGTCCCTGCTCCTGCCAACCTAGCAGTTCGAAAGCACATCAAAGTGCAAGTAGATAAATAGGTACCTCTCCGGTGGGAAGGTAAATGGCGTTTCCGTGCGCTGCTCTGGTTCGCCAGAAGCGGCTTAGTCCTGCTGGCCACATGACCCGGAAGCTGTACGCCGGCTCCCTCGGCCAGTAAAGCGAGATGAGCGCCGCAACCCCAGAGTCGGCCACAACTGGACCTAATGGTCAGGGGTCCCTTTACCTTTACCTTTTTACTTTGAGTACTGCTCAGCCTGGATGCAACGGTTCTGCTTCGAGTAATAACTTCATTGGATTCAGGCCTATATTTACTGTGGAAAGCTTTTGAGGGGGCGATCGCTGCAAAATCCTGGACATTTGCTTACACACGGAAAAATGTGATATATATCTTGAGTTTCTCAGATATTAAACGAGGGGGGAGAACCAATGCTATGCCACCCTCAGCTGCCTGCAGGGGGCTAAAAGTAGGACAGAAATGCAATAAAAAATACAAGAAGGGGACGCACATACAGTTATGCCTCTGTTAAGTTTCCAGAGAAGCGAAGTTTCTCATAAAGGCCATGAAGATTTTATAACGCAGGCATACATTTAACTGAATTGCCTTCGGGCCTTTGAGGGAGAGGCAAGGTGTGTCTTCAAACAAGAACAGGGATGAAGAAGTTCGTGCGACTCAGCAGAAGCCTATCCCTGCCTACTCAGGAGTCAGCCCCACTGGGCCCAATAGGGCTTCTCGCTGACTCCCAGGTAAGTGAGGCTTGCCGGCGGCCGGGTGACTTTAAATGAGGTCACTGGGATTATTTTGATTTTGGCAGCCTTGCCAAAAAGAAAAGATCTACTTCGCCTCTCCAGAAAACGCCGCTGGCTGGGCGCTTTAGGCAAAGATCCATGGCGGTTGAAGAAACATATTTGCGAATTTAAAAAGGGAGAGAGGGCTGAGAAGGAGGGGAGGAATCGAAAACAGGAGCCACGTGCAGGAAACCAGGAAGTCGCCTTTGCTACGCAGACACCTTTCCCACCGCCGGATAGGGTTTGCCTTCCCTGTAGGTCCTACTCAGAGTAAACCCAGCGAAAGTCATGGACCCCCGCTTCCCCATGCAACCCTAGGAACTTTGTTGGAGGCAAGTCAGGGCAGGAAACTGTGCTCTGCTACTCGGGAGTAAGTCCCGAGTAGGGGGACGCCTACACTCCGAGGTACCAGAACGAACGCCCTCAAAACACAAAACTTGCAAGAGACTCAGTCCACCTGTAGGGCCCTTTGGTGGATCGGGGCGTGGAGCGAGCGCCGGGATCGGGGCCCTGGGAAGCAATCCCGGGGATGGGGGCTCTCTTCCTTTCCGAAGTGGGGGGGGGGGCGCAAACAGCGTCCCCTCCCCATTCAGCCACCTGAGCTCTCCAAAGAAGGCGTGCGCCCTGGGCGCAAGGACGCTTTCTGGAGAGGTTGATTTGGGTAGGGAAGTGGGGGCGCCCCCTGCTGCCCCCCCGCGCCCCAAGACTAACCTGCCAGGCTGGGGGGCTCCTCAGCGACGGCTCTGGGGCGCAGGAGCCCCAACGAAGCGCGGGGCGATCCGGAGCGCAGACTTTCCTCCTCCTCCTCCTCCTCCTCCTCGCCTCTTGTTTCTTTCCTTCCTTCCTCCAAGCCTCCAAGCAGGTGTCATGACTTTTGCCCAGGAATGCGGCAGAGCCGCTTGCCTTTAACCCCTTCCGTTCAGGCCCAGGGAGAGCGCCGAGTCTCGTTAGGAGAAGTCCGGCCGCTGGTCCATCTATAGCTCCGTATTGCATGCACGGACTGGCAGCATCTTTCTGGAGCTCCTAGACCTGCCTGGAGAAGCCCACTGGGGATTGATCCTTTTTTCGCTCGCGGAACTGATGCAAGGAATTCCATTCCATATGGAATCAAAATTGTCCGGCGGGAAGGGATCTCCAAAGGTCATCCAGTCCAACCCCGTACAATGCAGGAATCTTAACTAGATCATCCAGGACAGATGGCCATCCAACCTATGCAAGGAAGAAGAGACCACCACCTCCCGAGGGAGACCGTTCCACAGTCCAGCAGCTCTTCCTGATGTCCTTCCCGTTAAAATAAAATAAGTTTCTAGTCATCATGGCTATAAATGATTTTTTTAAAATGATATTTATTAAATTTTCCAATAAAAAGAACACATCGATAAAAGATTAAACATGAAAACATAGAAAAGAAATACACAATTCAAAAATACACAATACATAATCCAAAAAAAAAAGAACAAAAAACAAAAGACAAAAAAGAAAAAAAACAGTTAAAAACAATATCACCTTTTCATCTCCATTTTTAAATTTACTTATTTTCTGGACCTCCTCATACCTCCCTCTTTTGTATTCCAGTTCAAATTGTTTGTCCAGCAATTTCTTTCCCTCTTTTTTAATCCCAATCTTTAATCTTAATATAATATAACATTAAAATTTCACCTCTTAAAAACCAAGTTTCCATTTCCTTAAACTTTTTTAATCCTAATCCTTAATCTTAATCTATCTATAACTTTAAATCCTGTACAGCTGGAAGCCACTTGTTTTCAATCCAACATCACTCTAACATTCTTTAATTTTGCAGTGTTTCTGCAGATAGTCTTTGAATTTCTTCCAATCTTCCTCCACCGACTCTTCTCCCTGGTCACGGATTCTGCCAGTCATTTCCGCCAGTTCCATATAGTCCATCAGTTCCATCTGCCATTCCTCCAGTGTGGGAAGCTCTTGTGTCTTCCACATGGCTATAAATGATAGGCTGGTTTCAATATGAAGCTGTCTTGTGTTGAGTCAGGACGTTAATCCACCCTCCTCTGACCGGCGCTGGCTTTCCAAGGTTTCAGGATGAGGGCAATTTCATTCTGTATGCCTAGCAACTGAGCTGCGACCCCTGTCAAAATGACTGTGTTGGGGCATTACTAGAAGGGGGGGGGGACCCCAAAAACAGCAGCAATAAATGCTGTTTATTTATCTGATATTTTAATGGTTTTAATAGATTGCATCCAGCATTAATTCAACTCACAGAATAAATGAATGGACCTCAGTTAGCCACACACGTCCATTCATTTCAGTGGGTCTACTTTGAGTCTGGCTCAGCTTGGATGCGACAGTTCTGCTCTGAGTAATAACTTGGTTGGATTCAGTCCTATATTTACAGTTTTCGTTGCTGTTTTAAAAAATCAAACATTTATACTGTTTCATTGCAAGATGCTTAGAGATTGGTTTGCTTGTTTATTAAGCTGTACGTAAATCTGGTTGAATAAAAATAAGTAAATATCAGTACCTACTCTGAAGCAAAGGGACGCGGTTGGCGCTGTGGGTTAAACCACAGAGCCTAGGACTTGCCGATCAGAAGGTTGGCGGTTCGAATCCCCGTGACGACGGGGTAACGACGGGGTGAGCTCCCATTGCTCAGTCCCTGCTCCTGTCAACTTAGCTGTTTGAAAGCACGTCAAAGTGCAAGTAGATAAATAGGTACTGCTCCGGCGGGAAGGTGAACGGCGTTTCCGTGCGCTGCTCTGGTTCACCAGAAGGGGCTTAGTCCTGCTGGCCACATGACCCGGAAGCTGGACGCCGGCTCCCTTAGCCAGTAAAGCGAGATGAGCGCCGCAACCCCAGAGTCGGTCACGACTGGACCTAATGGTCAGGGGTCCCTTTACCTTTATCTTACTCTGAAGCAAATGCACAATTCTGCTGGAAAGACACAAGAAGTCAGGTTGGGAGCAGGGAGGTTCTGACATTGGAACCTGCTCTGAGAAAGTTGATGTTTGCACAATAAAGGCGTAGGACAAAAGTGCCAAAAAAATAAACATATAAATCATTTTTTTTATGGGGCAGAAGTAAAGTCTCACTGAATATGGTGGAATTTACTCTTTCAGTGTACCGTATATACTTCTGCGATTGAGTTTCTTTTGGAACTTTATAGTTAGGCTGAGAGTGAATGACTGGTGCCCATTCGAACCCTGGTCTCTCCTAGTGAAGCGATAGCCTTTGCCTTTTATGTCAGAATTTCTGCCCTTTTGGTTTTTTAAAATTTTATTTGTGATTTTCAGTTTGGTGCTGGAGGAGACTCTTGGGAGTCCCATGGACTGCAAGAAGATCAAACCTCTCCATTCTTAGGGAAATCAGCCCCGAGTGCTCACTGGAAGGACAGATCCTGAAGCTGAGGCTCCAAGACTTTGGCCACCTCATGAGAAGAGAAAACTCCCTGGAAAAGACCCTGATGATGGGGAAGATGGAGGGCGCAAGGAGAAGGGGACGACAGAGGACAAGATGGTGGGACAGTGTTCTCGAAGCGACCAGCATGAGTTTGACCAAACTGCGGGAGGCAGTGGAAGACAGGAGTGCCTAGCGTGCTCTGGTCCAGGGGTAAAGGTAAAGGGACCCCTGACCGTTAAGTCCAGTCGTGGCCGACTCTGGGGTTGCGGCGCTCATCTCGCTTTATTGGCTGAGGGAGCCAGCGTACAGCTTCCGGGTCATGTGGCCAGCATGACTAAGCCGCTTCTGGCGAACCAGAGCAGCGCACGGAAACGCTGTTTACCTTCCCGCCGGAGCGGTACCTATTTATCTAGTTGCACTTTGATGTGCTTCGAACTGCTAGGTTGGCAGGAGCAGGGACCGAGCAACGGGAGCTCACCCCGTCACGGGATTCGAACCGCCGACCTTCTGATCGGCAAGTCCTAGGCTCTGTGGTTTAACCCACAGCGCCATCTGCGTCCCTCTCGTGAAAGGTGGGGGGGAGTTAAATGCCACCCATTGCAGAATGGAAATTATGGGGATGAGCTGGATGACCTGTTAAGGTCCCCTTCCCTATTAGCAATTCTAGGAATCTGGAGTCCCAAAGGGGGCTTCCTTTGCAGAAATAGGGTCTCAAACCTTTGCAAAACAAATCCGCCTTTGTTATGTAAAAAGCAAACAAGGGAGGACAATGTGTTCCCATGGGAACTAATGTCTGGGGAGGGGAAAAGGCCTTTTGTTCGCTTTGCCTTTCCAGTGCCCCCCCTAGTAAATTCTGTTATCTGTGAGAGTCAGCTTACCCCTTTCTGACATTTCGGAGTCTGATTTCTATCCTCCCTAACCATTGGTCATGTTGGCGGTTCGAATCCCCGCGACGGGAGCTGCTCGGTCCCTGCTCCTGCCAACCTAGCGGTTTGAAAGCACGTCAAACTGCTAGTAGATAAATAGGTCCCGCTCTGGCGGGAAGGTAAACGGCGTTTCCGTGCGCTGCTCTGGTTCGCCAGAAGCGGCTTAGTCCTGCTGGCCACATGACCCGGAAGCTGTATGCCGGCTCCCTCGGCCAATAAAGCAAGATGAGCGCCACAACCCCAGAGTCGACCATGACTGGACCTAATGGTCAGGGGTCCCTTTACCTTAACCATTGGTCATGCTGGCTAGGATGGGCCGGCGAACAGCTAACAGGATTTTCCTCCCATTCTTTTCCAAATGCAAGAGCAGTGATTAGAGTGTCGACTTGGGAGATCAGGGTTCAAATCTCGCCACTTGGACATGGATCTCGCTGGGTGGCTGTCGTCTGGTCAGCTGGCCCACCCAGTCTTGTGTACACTGACTGGCAGCATCCGTGCTCTGGAGTTTCAGGCTGGGGGTTGAAACTGGGTCCTGTGCGTGGAAGGCACTGCCTCTGCTATTGAGGGTCGGGAAACCGAGCCTGATGAGGAATGGTTGAAGGAGCTGGGTATGTTTAGCCTGGAAAAGAGGAGATACCTGAGAGCCGTCTTCCAATATCTGAAGGGATATCAGAGGGAGCAAGCTTGTTTTCTCCTGCTCTGGAGGGTAGGACTCGAACCCGTGGCTTCCAGTGGCGAGGAAGGAGATTCCGACTCAACATCAGGAGGAATTTTCTGGCAGTCAGGGGGTTGGACTGGATGACCCTGAGGTTCCCCTCAAACTGCAGCCCTCTGATGCCGAGTTGTTGCCCTTTCCTTAGAAACGGAGCAAGTTTCTAGTCCTCAAGGTTCCGTGTAAAGGCATATTAAACATCTAAGCCACACCCCCATCTTGGTCAGTGTTACTCACACTGGCAGGCGCAGCTGGGGTTTCGCTCCCTCCCTGCCTGGAGACACCAAATATTGAACCAGGGGAACTTTTGCAGCCAGAGCGCACGCTCTACCTCTGAGCTGAGCCGGGCTGACAAGGGGGTGTGGCCTGGAGGAAGGGGGTGTGGCCTGTGGAAGTGGGAGTGATCTGGAGAAAAGGGGGTGTGACCTGGAGGAAAGAGGGAGTAGCCTGGAGAAAAGGGAGCGAACTGGAGGAAAGGGGTGTGGCCTGGAGGAAGGTGGGAGTGGCCTGGATGAAAGGGGAGTGGCCTAGAAGAAAGAGGGTGTGGCCTGGTGGAAAGGGGGCAGCCTGGAGAAAAGGGGCATGGCCTGGAAGAAGTGGGAGTGGCTGAAGGAAAGGGGTGTGGCCTGGAGGAAAGGGGCGTGGCTGATGATATGTAGCCAGGGGAGGCACAGAAGGGCCAGGTAGGGAGAACTAGAGGGGGGCATTTTTCGACTTTGAGGCTTATTTCCACCTCACCCCCACCCCACTCTGCCACGTAAAAGGTCCTCCCCCACCCACCCCTTATCCTTTCCCCCCTCCCCTTGCTTAAATGTCTCCCCCACCCCAAATAAACCAAATAAACTCTCTCGTTTTTTCGTTTTTAATTCAACTGGTATTAGTGCCCATAACACAGGAGACTAAAAGTGGAGTCCTAGACAGGGCGACTCGGACGTAAGCCCCACTGAGCCCAATGGATGCTCACCTCCAGGTAAGCAGGTGCGCAGGATCGCGGCCTAATACATGCAACCGAGAGTTGAGGTTAAGGCTCTTTCTCTGTCCCCTAACCCCCTTCGCTTTGTCCCCCCTCCGTAATAGAATTTGGCCTGTCCCGTTCAGGGCGAGTTCATTTGTGACGGTTGTCCCGCCCAGCAGGGGGAGTGGCGATTCTTGCATTGCGGTGGGTTAGTCTAGATGACTCTTCGGGTCCCTTTCCAATGCTACAAGGTCTGTGATTCGGCAGACGTCGCTGGAACCCAGCTCCCATCGCCCCTGCCGCCCCGGTTATCAGGGATGATGGGAGATGTGGTCCGGGTAACATCCCTGGCCAATAATAATAATAATAATTTTATTATTTATATGCCTCCCATCTGATTCTTAAAGTTTGTGTCTGTGGTTTCCAGGAAAGCAGAGGAGGGCAGGAGACACACTGCCCCCAAGGTGGCTTGGTGGAACTGTGGAACGGGCAAAAAAGGACTAATCCATCTGGCGATGTTATCCGTCCACCCAAAAAAAGTCGCTGGCGAAAGGAGGAGTCTTTTGTGTAAGCGCCTCTTGACCACGTCGCTTGCAAAGGGCGATCGGAAGTGGGGAAAGAGCCGTGTTCGAAGCGGATCGTGTCTGTACGAGGCCGGGGATACGAATTCGGCAAAGGGTGCTCGTGAGGGAACGGTGAGATATCTTCCGAAAGCTCATAATCCAAGCAGGAAGGGTGTTTTCCTGTGGGAGAACACCCTGTTTAATTCCGAACGGGGTGAAGAACTCCAGGCGACTGACGGCGGGGGAGAATCGCTCACCCTCATCCCCACAGATTGGGTGGCGGGGCCCCGATCCATCTCGTAGCACCACCACCGACAGCCACGTTGACCCCGGAGTATGAGGTGGACTTTGGGCATCTCTTGGTGCGTTAAGAAGTCCGAGAAGCCGTTTCGAAAGGGAGGAAGGATTCAGTGGGCATGAAAGGAATCTCTCCCCAGCGATCAGCCCAAGAAACAGCTCCTCCAGTCCTGTGTCAATATGGAATCAAACGCTCCCAGATCCCTCCTCGCTTTGCTAAGAAGCAAGGCCGGGAGTTAGCAGGCGGTGACAAAGTCTTCCTTTTTTTTTTAATAGAAAAGAAAATGAACGAAAGATAAGCAAACGGAGACAAGCTTCTGTGTTCGTACAGAGGTGCGGCGGCCGCGCCCGGTGGCTACTCACACCTGCACTTTTTGGATCTGTTTGTCGTTGTCCGCGGGCTCCACCATGGGGCTGGGCGTGTAGTTGAAAGGAGTCACCCGAGCAGCCCGGCTTGGGGAGCTGTGCCTGCTTGGGGGGAAGTTCCCGAGGGAGCTGACGGGCACCTCGTGCGTGAAGGAGATGGGCACCGCCGCGGGGGCCTTGCCTGGATTGGAACCGCCTGCGTCTTCTGCTTCTGAGAACGCAAGGAGCGCAGCCTTGTTCTCCATCGTCGGGGAGGTGCTGGAGTTGGTTTTGGCGGCGGAGAAGTCTTCTGTCTGCACGACGGCGTCGCTGGTCTTCCGCAGGACCTGTGGGGCCTCTTCCTCCTCCAAGGTGCTGACTAGCGGCAGGGCCGTGGGAGGGAGGGTGGTCTTCAGGATGTGGGGGACGTCCTCGTCTCGGATGCGCTTCCACGTCCCCCTGACCATCTCTCGCTGTGCCTCTTCGGCCTGCTTTTCCGGCGCTCCCAGAGGAGGCACCACGGGGAGTTTGGGCCCCTCGTCGCTCTTGTGCTTCGTGGGCTCTTGGCAACCGGGAGTGGCCGGGCTGCCCGTCCTCTTGACGACGTTGATCTGAGGCGACGACGAGTACCGTTTGAACGGCTCCGGCGGGCCGTTGCCCGTTTTGACCGGGAGCCTGCAGGGGCTTTCCGAGCTGGTCCGCCTGGGAGGCCTCATGCCTGCCGGGACCCCGTGACTCGACAGAGGCCCCCGTGAGACGACAGGCCGCTGCATCAGCCCCCCGGACTTGTCCGCCTTGAGCTCGTCGCACCGGGAGGAGCAGAGAAAGACGGGCGGCAGGCCGGGGCGGCCCCTCCGAGGTGAAGCGGCCGGGGAGAGCGTCGAGTTTGGCTGCGGCGACGAAAGCTCGGCCCGGTGCCTCATGAGCAGGCCGGACGACTCCTTGATGAACGTCAGTTGCCTCAGGAAGCCGGAGCGGTCTGACTCGCTGGCGGCGGACCTCGCGGAGGACATGCGGACCAGATTGAGGTGGCTGCTTTGCAGGGTGGGCTTCCCGCCGGTCTGCGGCCTTGTCCCTCTGCCTCTCCCCACCTGCTCCTCCAAAGTAGGCATGGCGTTCCGGGCCGGCAGCGTTTTCTTCATCGGCTTCTGCATGAAGGGGATACGGACGGGAGACTTATGGGTCTTGTGTTGCTTGGGGACAGGAGACTTCTGCACCGGCTTGGGATTCTGGCCGGGAGATGTGGCGTTCCCGTTTGCCTTCCCAGCTTCCCGAGTCGGTATCTGCCGGCCGGGCGGCTGCGAAGGGGACGTCAGCTTCTTCTGGTTGGGCTGAGACGGCGTGGACGTCCGGGACGACCCTGAGGAAGGGGCTTTCGTCATCCGGGCCGGCGGAGTCGCGCTGCGTTTCGGCAAGGTGAGGTCCACCATCTCCGAGATCTTCCCTGGCCTGTGGAGGCTCCGAGACCTCTGCTGGTTCAGGCTGAGGTTCTTCACAGGCACTTCCTGCTTCGCTGGGGGTCCTGCCTTCTTCGGGGCGGCTCTGGGGCTCTGTGCCGGCGAGTCCTTCGCCACGTTTGGCATGTAGATCACCGTACGGCCTCGGAAGACCACCGGCAAGTTGGTGAGCGGCTTCTGCTGAACGTTCTTCTCCGCCCGACTGTTCTGGGCCCTGGGACCTCCTGTGGCGACCTTCTTGCCACCCTGGAACGCCCTCGGAAGGTCTTTCTTCTCCACGTGACGGCCGGGGACCTTCCTGCCGGCCTTCTTCTCCTTCCTCTCCAGAGACAGCTGCAGCGTGGATCCCGATGACAGGCCGGACATGAAAGAGAGAATGGAGTCCGATTCAGAGGACGGGTCGCGGGCAAAGGAGGAGGCCGCCTGGTGCAGCCAGGTGACAATGGAGTTGGCTCCTTCCTGGATCGCCTTCCAGTCGACACTGTCCAGGTCTGAGGCAGCTTCGTCCGGTGTGGCCTCTGGCTTCCGCTCATGGGGCTTCCTCCCCTTCCTCTCCTTCTCGCCCTGCTTCCTTTTCCCCGAGTGCCTCCTCCTCTTGGCCGCGGCTGACCCGACCCCCTTGGGTAGCAGGTTGTCGTCCGAGTCACAGCTGAGGGAGCTCCCCGAGCTGCCCCTCCGCTTGGACAGCGCTGCCCGCATCTCCTGCCGCCGGCTCAAGGCCAGCTTGGCTCGGCCGTACAGCTGCCCCCTCCCGTCTGCGTGGCACAGCTCCACGTCACTCAGGGAACTCAGAGAGGAGCTGAGGGAATAGCATGGGGGTGTCTCGTCCGCAATGAGGTTGCTGCGCAGCTTGGCAGCCATCTTGGTTTTCGGCGGCGGCTGCCTGGAAGCAAACTCGGCCTCTTTCTTGACCCAAGCTTCCTTTCTTTGGCCTTTGCCGGGCGCTCCGGCCTTCCTCCTGGGCGAACGTCTCACCCCGAGTTCCGCCAAGTCGTCTGAGTCGTTCTCGTAGAAGCAATAGACCGCCTCTTCAGTCGGCGTGGTGTGGCAGAGCGACTGGAAGACCATGTCGCTGCTGCCGTTCTCCTGAGGGGCGTCTTTCCTGGAACGGCTGCCTTCCGAGCTGGCCCTCAGGCTGCCCTGCCTCACGAGCGTCAACTCCAGGTTTCTGAGGGGGACGTGTCCTCGCTTGGACTCGGCTGACTGGGCCCGGCCTGTGCGGAGCGGGCTGGTGTGGCTTGAGCCCGTGTTGTGCTTGTACGCGGACGCCACCCGGGTTGGCGTGGAATGGCTGGAGGTTATCCTTCCGGCCCGGAAGCCTCCCACCTCACCCTGGGCCGCCTCCATCTTGAGGCCTAATCCACGTGGGCCCAGAGCTTCCCTCCTCCTCCCGGAGCACTGCCTCAAGTCCGCCTCCTCCTTCGTCGGGTACTGGAGCGTCTCGTCGCTCAGGGAAGCCGCGCTGGAGAAGTTGACCGGAGTCCCTTCAGCCGAGTCGGTGAAGGAATCCTCATCGCCGATGTAGTCTTTGCTGGGCCTCGTGGCGGCCGCCGAACGCCTGTGCTTGGGGAGACCAAGGTGAGAACTGGCGGGGACCAGCATATAAACTGGGACGTGCACTGGCTTCTTGGTTTGAGGGTTCAGAACCTGGCCCGGAAACCCGGAGACGAGAGACGTCCGCACTTTCCGGAAGCGGGACGGCATGGCCGAATTGATGCACTCCTTCAAGATCTCGATGTCTTCGTCAGAGGTCAGCTCAAGGCGCTCTGGCTTCCTCTGGCTCTCGGCGGCCCTCTCTTCCTCGTGTGCCGCGAAGCCCAGGCCGCCGCTCCTGTCGGGGAAAGGGGGCATCAACTTCAACTCCACGTCCTTCTGTACATAGTGTTCGTGGAGAGGAAGAGCGCTCAAGCTGGAGGCGCAGGAGAAGTTCTCGTTGGGCTTCTCCACGGTGAAGTAGACCATGGAGTCGAGGTCTTGGGGCACCTGGAACCGCTCCTTGAAGTCCGTGATCTCCATGAACTTCTTGACGTTGTTCTCCCACTGGATGTTGAACTGGCTTGCCTCCTTCTCCGGCTGACCGCTGAGCTCGAACAGGGGTGTTTTGCTGCGGCTGGGGGGCATGGTCTGCCCGGGACTATCGGGCAGCTCGCTGGGACTGATGGTGCCACTGATCATCTCGCTGCAGGGCTCGCTTTGGATGGAACTGGCGATGGACGGACTCTCGAAGCTGCCCAGTGAACTAACCGAACTGCAGCGGCTCATCACCAGCGGCGTCTCCTGTATGTAGTTCTCCGAGGAGCTGGACGGCGTCAAGTCCTCCGGCCGGCAGGGCGAAGCTCCGCGGAGGAAGACCTTCTCCTTCTTGGGGAAAGGGATGGCGATGGGCTGCGAGGCGGCCGGGGCAGGCTCCGCTTGCCCTCCCTTCCGCGCCTCCTCCATCTCGGCCACCTCTTCCACCTCGATGATCTCCAGCGAGGAGTCGCTGTCCGTCTCGTTCTCGCTGTGGCTCTGCCCGTCCAGGACGTTGTCGGCCGAGGAAAGCGAAGACAACGAGCTGCAACGAGAGAAGCAGATCGGCGTGTCTTCCACCGAGTACTTCTGCAGCTGCTCTTGCGCCGCGGGGGCCGGGGGCCGAGCGGGCAGCTTCTCAGGAATCTTGCTCAGGTTTTCGATCGACTTCAGCGACAAGCTGGGGTAGAAGGGACCGGCTCCCTGCGGCCCGACCGTTTCGGGCGCTGAGCTACCGTCCCCAATGCTCTCCACCAGGGGGACATGTTGGTAGGACGGTGAGAGCTTAATCGTGTGGACTTTGGGGTCTGCGTTTAGCTCATTGCTTAGAACTTTTGTCTGGGGTTCTGGCTCCTTCTCGGCAACAGCGGCGTCAGCTTTCGGGATCTTCCCGAGGTTTTCTGGCTTTTCCGCCACCTCTCCTGTCCCGTGACGTTTCTTTCCCAGCACCTCCGCCTTCTCTGGCCTGTTGCTCAAGATGTTTTTCAGGTCCAGGCGGCTGGGCCGCTTCTGGTAGCGATGCAGTTCATCTTTAAAATCCAAGAAGGATGTTCCGGTGCACGGCTTCATGTGCTCCTTGGTGCAGTAACCGTCGCTGGTGCTCCCGCTGTTGAGGCTGTCGTTGGAGAGGCTGGTGTAGGCCGTCTTCAGCCGCAGGAGGGTGTGGGCGCGGCACAGGCCTTCCCGCTTGGCAAAGCCGCTGGCGTCCGACAGCCGGCACGGCGAGCATGACTGCGCACGGGCCTCGTGCACCTCCTCCAGCCCCAGCTGCCAATCCAAGCAGTGGTCTTCAGAGCTGAGGCTGAAGCTGTCGTCCGACGACGTGTGCAGGACGGAGATGTCCTCCACCAGCTTGTCGATCTTGGCCACGGCGGTGGAGATTTTGTTGGCCAGCTTCTCGGCCGCCGCGGAGACGTCCTCGTCCGGACGGAGCAGCGAAGGGGCCACCTGGGCAGCTTCCGCCGGACGGCTCCCATCCTTTTCGGGCTCGGGGCACCTCCGTGGAGCACCGGCTCGTGGCAACGCCTGCCCTTGGAGGAAGGAGGAGTTCAGGAACATGGAGAGGACAGAGGCGTTCCCTGTTTCGGAGGCGTTGGGGCCCTCGTCGTCGTCAAAGCACCCCGAATCGGAGGCGTAGTCTTTCACCAAACTCTCTATGTGCCTTATGGGCTTTTTGGCACTCTGTGTCTTCAAAGTCTGCTTCTCCAGGCTGTCAAAGGCCTCGGCCAAGTGTTTCGTGTCCAGCTCGGCCTCCAGCGCCTTCTGCTTCCTCATATAAAGCGACGGCATACAGGACCCCGGCGAGATGACCACGGCGTCTTTGTATTTCGGGGGGCGGTTGGCCAGGAGGTTCCGCAAGGCTGCTGCGCTGCCCATGGCGATCATCTTGTGCTTGGAGTGCACGAGGTTTCGGAGCATGCTGACGGCGCCCAGGTCCCACAGGAGCTCCTGGTCTTTGGGGCTGCGGGCCGAGAGGTTCCAGAGGGTGCCGCAGGCGTTGCTGACGATGGTCAGGCTGTGCGACTTGAGGTGCTGCAAGAGAGTCTGCAGGCAGCTGTGGTCTCTCAGGACTTGCCTGGAAGACAGTCGGGTGGGGAATAAATTAAAAACAACAACAGTGGCATGGACCTGCGTTTCACTGAACAGTGGTGCCTTGGTTCTCAAACTTAATCCGTTCCAAAACCAAAGCGTTCCAAAACCAAGGCGCGCTTTCCCATAGAAAGCAATGCAAAACGGATTAATCCGTTCCAGACTTTTAAAAACAACCCCTAAAACAGCAATTGAACGTGAATTTTGCTCTCTAATGAGACCGTTGATCCATAAAACGAAAGCGATAAACAATGTAAAGGTAAAGGGACCCCGACCATTAGGTCCAGTTGTGGCCGACTCTGGGGTTGTGGCGCTCATCTCGCTTTACTGGCCGAGGGAGCCGGCGTACAGCTCCCGGGTCATGTGGCCAGCAGGACTAAGCCGCTTCTGGCGAACCAGAGCAGTGCACGGAAATGCCGTTTACCTTCCCGCCGGAGCGGTACCTATTTATCTACTTGCACTTTGACGTGCTTTTGAACTGCTAGGTTGGCAGGAGCAGGGACCGAGCAACGGGAGCTCACCCCGTCGCAGGGATTTGAACCGCTGACCTTCTGATCGGCAAGCCCTAGGCTCTGTGGTTTAACCCACAGCGCCACCCGCTGTACAATGTACTGCACTATAAAATAAACACGACAGCATTGTAGATGATAAAAATTAAAATCAAACTTTTTTCTTAGCTGCACAGAAGCACAGCTTCTGAAAGGTGCAGGCGCCCCGGAAACAATAGCCGACAGTTGCATCGGACGTTCAGCTTCCGAAAAATGTCCAAAACCCGGAACACTTACTTCTAAGGTTTTCAGCGTTTGAGAACCAAGGTACCACTGTACTCAAACGCCTTGTGTCCCAAACCTGGAAGTGAGTGTTCTGGTTTTTGAACATTTTCAGAAGCCGAACGTCCGATGCAGCTATCGGCTATTGTTTCCGGGGTGCCGGCGCCAATCAGAAGCTGCGCCTTGGTTTTTGAACGTTTCGGAAGTTGAACAGAGGGAGGGAGATGCGCTCAGTGGCGGCCGAGAAACAGAGGGAGAGAGTCACTGACCTGTAATCTTCCTTGGTAGCCACGAGGCTGGAGACATTCCTTAGGATCCCTCCTCCGCTCTCAATGATGGCCAGTGAGTTGCTTTGGCATTTATAGGTGAGGGTGCTGACCAGGAAGCCAAGGGCCCCATCCACCAGACAGATGGCGGCTTTGTTCTCCGTACTGTGAGCTGAGAGATTCCACAAGGCGCTGAGAATGCTTTTGAGGGTCGATTCCTAGCACAGAACAGCAGAGAGACAGAGGCAATGAAGCCGTGTTCGCCCCTGGCGTTCTTATTACAATGGTACCTCGGGTTGCATACACTTCAGGTTACATACGCTTCAGGTTACAGACTCTGCTAACCCAGAAACAGTGCTTCAGGTTAAGAACTTTGCTTCAGGATGAGAACAGAAATCGTGCTCTGGTGGCGTGGTAGCAGGAGGCCCCATTAGCTAAAGTGGTGCTTCAGGTTAAGAACAGTTTCAGGTTAAGTACGGACCTCCGGAACGAATTAAGTACTTAACCCAAGGTACCACTGTATTACTATTATTTTGTGCCTTTTAATTCTTTTTTTATTTTACACATTTTTATCAATTTTTTTAACATATCATTTCCAACAATCATTTAACATAAATTCTTACCTTATACAATATTTTGGACTTCCATCAACAACCGCTGAAGATTTTCCATTCTTTATCACTTATTCCACATTTCTTAATTTCTCTATTATAGTCATACCTCTTGTTACATTCGGTTCAGGTTATGTTCTTTCAGGATACGTCCCGCGGCGACCCAGAAGTAACGGAACGGGTTACTTCCGGGTTTCACCGCATGCGCAGATGCTCAAATGATGTCACGCGCATGCACAGAAGCGACGAATCGCGACCAGCCCTGACGCGGGTTGCGTTCTGCTCATGTTGCGAACGGGGCTCCGGAACGGATCCTGTTCGCAACCAGAGGTACCACTGTACTTCTAATTATCATTAACTAATAATTCTCTTCCTAATCTTCCTTGCAATATTTCACATAATCCTCCTTACAGAACTTCTTGCAGTCCTGCTAGCGTAATCTGTTTATTACAATTGCTTTTTAGATAGTTCAAATGTTTACTCCAGTCTCCTAAGAATCTCTGGTCCCACAGGTTTCAAATCCGTCCTGTTATGTGTTTGCCCCAGGCGTTTGGAGTACTATGGTAAAGGTAAAGGGACCCCTGACCATTAGGTCCAGTCGTGGCCAACTCTGGGGTTGCGGCGCTCATCTTGCTTTATTGGCCGAGGGAGCCGGCGTCCAGCTTCCGGGTCATGTGGCCAGCAGGACTAAGCCGCTTCTGGCAAACCAGAGCAGCGCACAGAAACGTTGTTTACCTTCCCGCCAGAGCGGTACCTATTTATCTACTTGCACTTTGAGGTGTTTTCGAACTCCTAGGTTGGCAGGAGCAGGGACCGAGCAACGGGAGCTCACCCGTCATTGTGGGGATTCGAACCGCCGACCTTCTGATCGGCAAGTCCCAGGCTCTGTGGTTTAACCCACAGCGCCACCCGTGTCCCTTGGAGCACTATGAAACCGCTTTAAATCAACTGTGGGCTTCTCTCCCAGAGGATCTTGGGAGCTGTGAACCGCCCTGAGACCTTTGGAGTGGTAACCTCGGAAGTCGGACAGAATCCGTTCTCGAAGTCCGTTCGTCTTCCAAAACGTTCGGGAACCAAAGCGCGGCTTCCGATGGGCTGCAGGTTGTCCGAGAGAGTGGAAGGCCATTGCCGCATTTGCCCCAACGAGCTTCCACCATTGGCAAGCAATGGACTGCTGAGACCACATAACACCAGTCCTGAAAGACCTACATTGGCTCCCAGGATGTTTCTGAGCACAATTCAAAGTGTTGGTGCTGACCTTGAAAGCCCTAAATGGCCCAGTAGACCTGAAGGAGCATCTCCACCCCAGACACCGGGGTCCAGCTCCGAAGGCCTTCTGGCGGTTCCCTCCCTGCGAGAAGCGAGGTTACAGGGAACCAGGCAGAGGGCCTTCTCGGTGGTGGCACCCTCCCTTCAGATGTCAAGGAAATAAACAACTATCTGACTTTTAGAAGACATCTGAAGCCAGTCCTGTTTGGGGAAGCTTTTAATGTTTGATCTTTTACTGTGTTTTTAATTATCCTGTCAGAAGCAACCCAGAGTGGCTGGGGAAACCCAGCCAGATGGGCGGGGTATAAATAATAATTATTATTAGCTGCTTCCCAGCTCACCTTGTTGGCCCGCAAGGCACACTGCATCAGACCCGTGACACTGCCGACTTCCCTCAACACCTTCTTGCTATTCATGTCGGCCCGCCAGGAGAGGTTGCGGAGGATGCTGGAGACCACCTGAGAGGAGGAAAAAGAAGAGGATCCGGAGGGAAGCTGATTACTGATCTTGGAAGGGCACAGAGTTCAAATGACGGTAGCCAGCGGCTTTAGAAGGCTGCTGTGTGTGTGTGTGACTTGGCTAAACTCAGAGGGATTTGCTGATCCAGGACTAAACTATGGAACTCCCTGCCAATGGACACCAGGCTTCCCTGTGCTCTTTTCGGTGCCTGCTAAAACATCTTCATTCGGAGAAGCCTATCCAGTTATATAGAATGTATTTTAATTTGGTT
Source organism: Podarcis pityusensis (assembly GCF_964106645.2). Classification (NCBI taxonomy): domain Eukaryota; kingdom Metazoa; phylum Chordata; class Lepidosauria; order Squamata; family Lacertidae; genus Podarcis; species Podarcis pityusensis. The sequence continues at coordinate 3,179,922 of NC_138043.1, forward strand.
TGGTGTAGTGGTTAAGAGTGGTAGTGTCGTAATCTGGGGAACCGGGTTCGCGTCTCTACTCCTCCACATGCAGCTGCTGGGTGACCTTGGGCTAGTCACACTTTATGAAGTCTCTCAGCCCCACTCACCTCACAAGAGTGTTTGTTGTGGGGGAGGAAGGGAAAGGAGAATGTTAGCCGCTTTGAGACTCCTGAAGGGGAGTGAAAGGTGGGATATCAAATCCAAACTCTTCTTACCATTTTTTTAATTTAAAAAAAGGTTTTCAGTGGTGGTTTTCAGTTGGGTTTTTTTGCTGATAATTTTACCGCTTTATTCTTTGTGTCGTCGTTTTGCCTTTGCATCTGGGCGACATAGAAATCTTGTGCGATAAATAAATAATATAAATCGGGGAAAATACATGCTAAAATGTCTACAAATGTCCACAGGTGTCTGCCCCCCCCCCCAATTTTTTTTGTAATTTTTACAAACCAATGTGGGAATGTGGAGAACTTAACTGAAGGTGAGTAGAGGGGGGAGGGGACAAAAATGGAGAGGAAGTGAAATGGATGGATACACTCATTCCTCATTGTGACAACCCTGCACATCGGCCCAATGCATCTGGAGAGGGGTGCCAGGTTGGTGAGGAAGTGTGTGGAAGTCTGCTGCGGAAGTGCGGAAGTCTTCTTCCGAAGTCTGAGGAAGTGTGGAAGTCTTTTGTGGAAGTGTGTGGAAGTATGTGGAAGTATGTGGAAGTCTTCTGCCAAAGTGTATGGAAGTATGTGGAAGTCTTCTGCCAAAGTGTGTGGAAGTATGTGGAAGTCTTCTGCCAAAGTGTGTGGAAGTATGTGGAAGTCTTCTACCAAAGTGTGTGGAAGTATGTAGAAGTCTTCTGCCAAAGTATGTGGAAGTCTTCTGCCAAAGTGTGTGGAAGTATGTGGAAGTCTTCTGCCAAAGTGTGTGGAAGTATGTGGAAGTCTTCTGCCAAAGTGTGTGGAAGTATGTGGAAGTCTTCTACCAAAGTGTGTGGAAGTATGTAGAAGTCTTCTGCCAAAGTATGTGGAAGTCTTCTGCCAAAGTGTGTGGAAGTATGTGGAAGTCTTCTGCCAAAGTGTGTGGAAGTATGTGGAAGTCTTCTGCCAAAGTGTGTGGAAGTATGTGGAAGTCTTCTGCCAAAGTGTGTGGAAGTATGCGGAAGTCTACGGAAGTGTGGAAGTCTTCTTCCGAAGTCTGAGGACGTGTGGAAGTCTTTTGTGGAAGCGTGTGGAAGTCTGCTGTGGAAGTCTGCACAGAACTGTGTGGAAGTCGGCTCGGGAAGCTTGCTGTGGGCAGACGCAGTTCACACCCTCCCCCCCGCCTTTGAGCTATCCTTACCTGGTGGAGCTCTTCGCTTTCAGATGCCAACTGCGCCACAATGGCCTGCATACATCTCTGGCGGGAGCACAACGTCGCCTGGGTGGGGGGAAATGAGAAACGAGGGAGGAGAGGTAGGGAGAAGGGTCATCATCTGAGAAACTGCTGTGGTCCCCCTTCAAAACCAGCTCGCCCCTTTGCCTTCAAATGCTCCTCATTTCTGCATTTCGCCTCCAAAGCGCAATGCGCCCATAAACACTGGACTGGTGTCTCCCCAGCATTTTTTGGGGTGCTCCCCTTTGCTTCCACAAACTCATCCCCAGTGCTCCCCTACCCCACATATAAGAAAGCAACGTTCAGTGGTTTGCTGGACTGACTGCAGAAAATCATAAATTCAAAACAGTGACGGTTAATCTGGTATGCAGGATGAGACCCTCCCTGCCCACAGACTGTCTCTCCAGAGTGGTGCATGCTCTGGTTATCTCCCGCTTGGACTACTGCCATGCACTCTACGTGGGGCTACCTTTGAAGGTGACCCGGAAACTACAACTAATCCACAATGCGGCAGCTAGACGGGTGACTGGGAGCAGCCACCGAGACCATATGGGACTCTCAGTCATTCTGGACTCACAGCTGTCCATGGAGGCACAGGTCCATTCTGTGTCCAGGGCAGCTGTTTACCAGCTCCATCTGGTACGCAGGATGAGACCCTGCCTGCCTGTGCATTGTCTCGCCAGAGTGGTGCATGCTCTGGTTATCTCCCGCTTGGACTACAGCCATGCGCTCTCCGTGGGGCTGCCTTTGAAGGTGACCTGGAAAATACAACTAATCCAGAATGTGGCAGCTAGACTGCGGACTGGGAGCGGCCGCTGAGACCACATAACACCGGTCCTGAAAGATCTACGTTGGCTCCCAGGACGTTTCCGAGCACAATTCAAGGTGTTGGTGCTGACCTTTAAAGCCCTAAATGGCCCAGTATCCCTGAAGGAGCGTCTCCACCCCCACCGTTCAGCCCAGACACTGAGGTCCAGCTCCGAGGGCCTTCTGGAGGTTCCCTCACTGCGAGAAGCCAAGTTACAGGGAACCGGGCAGAGGGCCTTCTCGGTGGTGGCGCCTGCCCTGTGGAACGCCCTCCCACCAGATGTCAAAGAGAACAACAACTACCAGACTTTCAGAAGACATCTGAAGGCAGCCCTGTTTAGGGAAGTTTTTAACATTTGACGTTTTATCGTGTTTTTAATATTCTTTTGGGAGCCGCCCAGAGCGGCTGGGGAGGTCCAGGCAGATGGACGGGGGGGGGGGGTATAAAGAATACATTATGATGATTGTTATGTTTTCAAAGTCCGATAGGGACCTACAACTCCGGCGCTGCCCCACGGAACCCCTATAGATGCTTCGCTCGCACTCAGCCTTCCCCCTGAACCGGTTGCAGGTGCCTGGACTTTCCCCCGCATGTTACCGTATTTTTCACTCTATAGGACGCACTTTTCCCCCTCCAAAAATGAAGGGGAAATGTGTGTGTGTCCTATAGAGTGAATGCAGGCTCCTTGGCTTCAGCGATAGCAACGCGAAGCCTCCGAAGTGCATAGGGAGCGCTCCCCTCACGCTCCGGAGGCTTCGCATTGCTTTCACTGAAGCCCCTGGAGTTCCTGCTGCGCTCCGAAGGCTTGCGGATAGCCGTCTGAAGCCTGGAGAGCAAGAGGGGTCAGTGCACACCGGGGACTTCCGGGGTGGCGCCATCGGTAATGGCCGCTTCTCTCTAACTTGGAGGGAACTGGCTCTACGGAATCTGGGTCCTGCCGCTACGGCGCAGTGGGGACCCCAAAAAAAATCACAGGCAGGTGAAGCCTGTGACCGTGGGACTCAGCGGGCACCGTTTGCGCCCCCCCAACTGTTAAAGGAGCTCGGCAACGGGCTCCGGAGCGGAGCGGGGGTGGCGTGGTGCTGTGAGCAAATTGCTTCTTCCGTGGAGCGAAGCCGCGAAGCTGTTACCGGAGAGCGCTGCCTTTTTCCTGGGATAATCGGACTTTGAAAACAACTACCCGTGAGTAGGATTAAATTGGACCTAAAAGAAAAAGTCTAATTTGGTACGGAGCGGGGAAGGTACAACCAGGAAGTCTGCCTTCCTTGTATTGTAAATAGATCAAAGCAAAGAGACCCTAAAGCGGAAACACAGAAAGTTACTTATTAAGCGGAAACACAGAAAGTTACCTATTGGTCTCTAGGCTTCGCTTCGCTGGAGAGGCACTGCACAGTTTCCCCTCTCTGTGCAGCGCCCCTTCAGCGAAGCGGAAGGAGAAATGGAAGGGGATTCGCTGAAGGGGCGCTGAGCAGAGAGGGGGAGAATCCCCCCCCCCGTTCTCCCGCTCCTATGGTCCGGTGCGTCCTATAGAGCGAAAAATACGGTACTTTCTTTTAGTGCCTTCAAGCCTCAGACGTTTCTCTGCTTTGGGATTCCGTGGGCCAAGTGATGCCGAAATCTCAGCCGAAGCGCATTCCCACCCCCCACAGTACCTTGTTGACAACGTCCCCAAACGTGAGGTTCGTCAGAGCCATGCCGGTGTAACGCCGCAGGGCCAGATTGAGGGGATCGCTGGTCATTTGGTGCATTTCATAGTCCACGTGCAACAGTTCGGCAACGGCCTGCAAACCGCCTAGGAAGAAGAAAAGGGAGGCTTCTGTGTTTGGCCCCAGACGTATTAAAGAGCATCTCTTTCTCTCTTAATGTCATTTTTAGTTGTTTTCCATTTTGTAATTGTTATGTACTGAGTTGAATAGGATCCAAAATGCAGCAGTCTGATTGGTCCTAGAACAATAGGATCCAGAATGCAGCAGTCTGATTGGTCCTAGAACAATAGGATCCAGAATGCAGCCGTCTGATTGGTCCTAGAACAATAGGATCCAGAATGCAGCAGTCTGATTGGTCCTAAAACAATAGGATCCAGAATGCAGCCGTCTGATTGGTCCTAGAACAATAGGATCCAGAATGCAGCAGTCTGATTGGTCCTAGAACAATAGGATCCAGAATGCAGCCGTCTGATTGGTCCTAGAACAATAGGATCCAAAATGCAGCAGTCTGATTGGTCCTAGAACAATAGGATCCAGAATGCAGCAGTCTGATTGGTCCTAAAACAATAGGATTCAGAATGCAGCAGTCTGACTGGTTCTAGAACAATAGGATCCAGAATGCAGCAGTCTGATTGGTCCTAGAACAATGCAGCAGTCTGATTGGTCTGCAGGAGCCACCCAATCCAGCTCCAGGTGGAAGTGAATCCACAACCTGATTGGCCTACAGGAGAATCCCGGAATTAGCCAATCACATGCAGCCCATTGTGTAAATAATGTATATAAAGTAGATATTGTGGGGGAACTTCCATTCCTCCTCTCCACTATGAGCTGAATAAAGAGCATGAAATCCACTCTCGACTCCGAGTATATTTCAGTAATATACAGTCATACCTCAGGTTACAGATGCTTCAGGTTGCGTTTTTTCGGGTTTCGGACCGTCGAAACCCGGAAGTACTGGAACGGGTTACTTCCGGGTTTCGGCGGTCGCGTATGCGCAGAAGTGCTAAATTGCGCTTTGCGCATGCACAGAAGACCAAATCGCAACCGGCACCACTGCAGGTTGCGAACGTGCAAGAATGTTACTCGCCCAAAAATGGAAACCAGAAGGAAGTCCCAGCAAAGGAAGAACGGATACAGAAACCTAGCTTAGGGCTACGCAGAAATTCGTGAAACTTACCAGAAGAATAAGAAATCAAGATAAACTTTTTAAAAAATAAAAGAATGGAAATGTTCTGTTGAATATTTAGAGATAAATTGTAAGCAGATAAGAACATTGGCCGGGTTATTGTAATGACCCGCAGTTTTATAAGGGTATATATTTAGATGAATAAACGAGCAAATTAAGTTAATTTGGATATGCAGAAGATATTAAAAATGAATTTAAGGAACAGCGCGGGAAGAGGGGGAAGGAAGTCAAGGTTGGAAATGGTAGAATGACTGTAAAATTAGCGAAAGGTATAAACCTGAAAAGCACAAATATTTTTTTTTTAAAAAAAAGAAAGAAGAACAGAGCTGTGGAATTGTAGAGTGAAGGGAACCCCAAAGGGCATCTAGCTCAACCCCCGACAAGGCAGGAATCCGAGAAAAGCAGGGAGAGGGCACAGAGAGCGAGAGACAAGCAGGACGGGGAAGATATCGGCCACATTTTATTTATTTTATGCAGAAAGTAATTATGGCTAGATAGTCACAGACACAAACTCAGATATGCAGATGACACAACCTTGATGGCAGAAAGTGAGGAGGAATTAAAGAATCTTTTATTGAGGGTGAAAGAGGAGAGCGCAAAATCTGGTCTGAAGCTCAGTATCAAAAAAACGAAGATCATGGCCACTGGTCCCATCACCTCCTGGCAAATAGAAGGGGAAGAAATGGAGGCAGTGAGAGTTTTTACTTTCTTGGGCTCCATGATCACTGCAGATGGTGACAGCAGCCATTAAATTAAAAAAACGCCTGCTTCTGGGGAGAAAAGCAATGACAAACCTAGACAGCATCTTAAAAAGCAGAGATACCGCCTTGCCAACAAAGGTCCGTATAGTTAAAGCTCTGGTTTTCCCAGTAGTGATGTATGGAAGTGAGAGCTGGACCATCAAGAAGGCTGATGGCCGAAGAATGGATGCTTTTGAATTCTGGTCCTGGAGGAGACTCTTGAGAGTCCCATGGACTGCAAGAAGATCAAACCTCTCCATTCTGAAGGAAATCAGCCCTGAGTGCTCACTGGAAGGACAGATCCTGAAGCTGAGGCTCCAAGACTTTGGCCACCTCAGGAGAAGAGAAGACTCCCTGGAAAAGACCCTGATGTTGGGAAAGATGGAGGGCACAAGGAGAAGGGGATGACGGAGGACGAGATGGTGGGACAGTGTTCTCGAAGCTACCAGCATGAGTTTGACCAAACTGCGGGAGGCAGTGGAAGACAGGAGTGCCTGGCGTGCTCTGGTCCAGGGGGCCACGAAGAGGCGGACACGACTAAATGACTAAACAACAGCAACAGTCACAGACAAGGGATTCTACGGCGTCATATTTTGTGGGAGGGAAGGAGAATGATAGAAACTTAATTTCCACTTACCTAACTCGTTCATCGCCCGGCGATAGTCTTCGTCGAAGGAGAGTTTCATGATAGCACACGTGGCTTGGCAGATTTGCGGCTCGATAGGGACGGGCCCTGCCAAGATAAACGTATATGACAAAGCGTTGAGAAATGCGGAAAATATGAAAACAACGAGAAGAGGCAAGATGATGATACTGGAGATATTCTTCAGAGGTCCAGACTATGGGGAGCCCGGAAAAATTAATAATTAACAATTCGGACTGTTATTTAGTCGTGTTTAAAAAAATTAGTTTATTGTTTTTAATTGTGGATATGTTGGTTGGTTGTTTTTATTGGAAAATCAAGAAAAGTGATTTTTTAAAAAAATGGATATGAGATGTATTTATAGATAGTTGAGCTCAGAAGGACAACTCTGCAAAAATTAACCTCTCTCAGTGGTGGACTCTGCCTTGAGACCCAGTCGAAGGGACCTAGGGATTGCTTATGGAGCAGAGTCAGGCCATGTCGTTCAGAACTGACTGGCAGAGGCCCTCCAGGGTTTAGGGCAGAAGATGCTCTCCTGAACCTTCTTGCACACCAAGCAGATGCTCTCCCCCTAAGCTAAAGGTAAAGGGTAAAGGGACCGCTGACCGTTAGGTCCAGTCGTGGCCGACTCTGGGGTTGCGGCGCTCATCTCGCTTTATTGGCCGAGGGAGCCAGCGTTCAGCTTCCAGGTCATGTGGCCAGCAGGACTAAGCCACTTCTGGCGAACCAGGGCAGCGCACGGAAACGCCGTTTACCTTCCGGCCGGAGCGGTACCTATTTATCTACTTTTGAACTGCTTTTGAACTGCTAGGTGGGCAGGAGCAGGGACCGAGCAACGGGGGCTCACCACATCGCGGGGATTCGAACCACCGACCTTCTGATCAGCAAGTCCTAGGCTCTGTGGTTTAACCCACAGCGCCACCCGCGTCCCCCTAAGCTACATCCTCTCTAAAGATCAAGTAAGATTCCAGTCCTTGCTGTTAAAGGGAAGCCGCTTTCTACGGAGACAAACGGCCACTCCGCCTAAGTCACAGGCCGGCAGAAGCTCTCCGGGGCGAACTCTTTATGAGCAAAAATACAATCTGCACAGGAACTTCAGGCCCCTGGAAGTAACCTCTGTGCAGTACCCTTTCTGGCCTGCTGCCATGGTGGCGCTATAGAGCTCGGGCCGGCGGGTGTCCCCTGATGAGCACGGTGGTCTAAACCACTGAGCCTCTTGGGCTTGCCGATCAGAAGGTCGGTGGTTCGAATCCCCGCGACGGAGTGAGTTCCCATTGCTCCGTCCCAGCTCCTGCCAACCTAGCAGTTCGAAAGCACACCAGCGCAAGTAGATAAATAGGTACCGCTTTGGCGGGAAGGTGAACGGCGTTTCCATGCGCTCTGGTTTCCGTCATGCGCCAGAAGCGGTTTAGTCCTGCTGGCCACGTGACCCGGAAAGCTGTCTGCGGACAACCGGCCTGGAAGCGAGATGAGCACCGCAACCCCGTAGTCACCTTTGGCTGGACTTAGGTAAAGGTAAAGGGACCCCTGACCATTAGGTCCAGTCGTGGCCGACTCTGGGGTTGCGGCGCTCATCTTGCTTTACTGTCCGAGGGAGCTGGCGTCCAGCTTCCGGGTCATGTGGCCAGTAGGACTAAGCCACTTCTGGCGAACCAGAGCAGCGCACGGAAACGCCGTTTACCTTCCTGCCGGAGCGGTACCTATTTATCTACTTGCACTTTGATGTGCTTTCGAACTGCTAGGTTGGCAGGAGCAGGGACCGAGCAACGGGCGCTCACCCCGTCATTGTGGGGATTCGAACCACCGACCTTCTGATTGGCAAGCCCTAGGCTCTGTGGTTTAACCCACAGCGCCAGCTGCGTCCCTTGGCTGGACTTAGTAAAAATGACCTTTACCTAGAGAGCGAGAAGGGGATTTGCAAGACCCAACTGGTTTTACCTGCTCCCTTCTCGGGGGTCTTTGCTCCCTCCTTTCCGTGTGCCTTCAGCCAGTCCCAGCAGGTCTCCGAGTAGGAGCGGATCTGCTCCAGAACGTGTAGGACTCGCATCTCCTTCTTGGCCTGCCCTTCGTCGGGCTGCGAGAAGACGATGTTGTGGAGGGCGGCGTTTGCCCGCATGCGACAGTCCTTCCCGGCGGCTCCGGGGCTCTCAGGGGCCCCTGGCTCCCGGTCCGTGTCATGGAGAATCTGGACGAGCAGGGGCAGGCAGCCGGACTTCCGCATGGCCAGACAGCTTTCCTGGGAGCTGGACATCGCTAGCAGGGTTCGGGACATGTCCTCCTTGTCCCGGGTGGCCAGCATGGAAAGGAGCCAAAATACCACCTCCACCTGCAAAAAGGCGGAAAGGGAGAATCAGGTGCAGGTCTCAAAGGTAGCCACCAGGGGGTGCTCATGTCAAAGCTGTAAAAGAGTATTGGGGAACGATGGAGAATGAATCGGAAAAAATGTTTAAAGACTATTTAGTTAAATTAATGGGAAAAGCTTGCAAATACCAGATAGGCTTAGGATTTCGATATGTAATGTGATGAATTAATATGTTTAATGCTGAACTGGAAAGAAAGAAAGATGTTAAGTGGTTAATTTTTTAAGAATTTAGGTTTTGGAAATGCGTTAAAATGTTATACACTGAAATTCAACCGGGGGGATACGAGGAAGTCACTTTACAATGATACAAAGTTTGGTTTAAATACTGTTGAGATTTTTGTTTGTTTGTTTATATGTTTGTTTTAATTTTTTTGGAAAAAACAACATATATTTTTTTAAAGAAACAAATGGGATTGTTTTTAAAAATTATCGGTGCAAATATGGTTCCCAAAGTAATACAGGGGTACCTTGGTTCTCAAACGCCTTGGTTTTCAAACACCGAAAACCCAGAAATAAATGTTCTGGTTTTTGAACATTTCAAAGTCAAACGGACTTCCGGAACGGATTAAGTTCGAGAACCAAGGTACCACTGTATTTGGCACTTTTGGTTTTGCTCTTTATTTTGCGTTTTTGAGGCTTTTTCGGTTCGTTCGTTTTTGTGTGGAAGCCAGTTCAGCTGATTGATTGATTGATTGATTGATGGTGTGACTGTGGAAATGGATAAAAGCCCCCCATCCAAACAAGGACTATCATCAGAGCAAGTAAGAAAAAAAAATAATTTTAATTTTCATCATCTACAATACTGTCTTATTTATTTTATAGTACAGTCCATTGGTTATTGCTTTCGTTTTATGGATCAACGGTCTCGTTAGAGAGTAAAATTCATGTCCAATTGCTGTTTTAGGGGTTGTTTTTAAAAGTCTGGAACGGATTAATCCATTTTGCAAGACTTTCTATGGGAAAACATGCCTCGGTTTTGGAACGGACTTCCGGGATGGATTAAGTTTGAGAGCCAAGGTACCACTGTACTTGGATGTGCCCCGATTAAATTTTCACAAAATGGAAAAGGGAAAAAATGGAGGAAATATATTATATAAATAAAAGGATGTAAGTATGTTAGAACACAGTTTGCAGTGGGTTTGCAGTGTTTGGGTTCCAAGTTGTTGGAGAACCAAGGCGTTTGAGCATAGCTGTCAACTGTCCCTTATTTGGCGGGAAAGTCCCTTATCCCAGCACCGTGTCCCGCTGCTGTCCCTTATTGATGATGTCCCTTAAATTTCCCGGGTTTCAAAGGAAGCAGCTCCTCTCCCTCCCTCCCTGCCGGCCAGGGAGGAGGGAGGCTCCAACTGTGTTGCTTGGCTGCGTTGCTCACCCAATAAGGAGTCTAAGAACGACTGGGGGGTGGAGCTTGCATGCCTTGTGCCGATCAAATCGGCCGCCTTGCCTGGGGACTCGCCTTTGCTCAGCGCTTCCCAGCGGAGAGGTGACGGTGGTTTCCCTTGCTGCATCCCCTTTGCCGGGTTGCTGCGCTGTGGGAACCACCGCTTGAGGCTTCGTTTGGCTGCTGGCTGGGCTTTCTGCCTTTGGCTCGGAGGGGCTCAGAAGTTGAACATACCTGTGCCCGGAAAATCCCTTATTTTGGCTGCTGGTCCCTTATTTTCGAGGCTGCTGGTCCCTTATTTTCAAATCTGTAAGTTGACAGCTATGCGTTTGAGAACCAAGGCACCACTGTAAAACCAACTTACTTTGTTGCCCTGCTGACTCCCATCTTCAGGGTGGGTTGGAATCTCAAGGCTCCCATCCTCTTCCAGGCTGGAGAGTTTCCCGCAGAGCTGGGGGGAAAGGAAAAATATTTGAAAGAATAGTTTTCTTTTCTTAAACCAAATCTGCCAGGATGAGTGTTCAGACCCCTGGGCTCTCACTTGTGGGGTGCCTCAGGGTTCTGTCCTCTCCCCCATGCTTTTCAACATCTACATGCAGCTGCTGGGAGAGATCATCAGGAGGTTTGGACAGGGTGTCCATCAGTATGCAGATGATACCCAGCTCTATCTCTCTTTCAAATCAGAACCAGTGAAGGTGGTGAAGGTCCTGTGTGAGTGCCTGGAGGCAGTTGGAGGATGGATGGCAGCTAACAGATTAAGGTTGAATCCTGACAAGACAGAAGTCCTGTTTTGGGGGGACAGGGGGCGGGCAGGTGTGGAGGATTCCCTGGTCCTGAATGGGGTAACTGTGCCCCTGAAGGACCAGGTGCGCAGCCTGGGAGTCATTTTGGACTCACAGCTGTCCATGGAGGCACAGGTCAAATCCGCGTCCAGGGCAGCTGTCTACCAGCTCCATCTGGTATGCAGGATGAGACCCTCCCTGCCCACAGACTGTCTGGCCAGAGTGGTGCATGCTCTGGTTATCTCCCGCTTGGACTACTGCAATGCGCTCTACGTGGGGCTACCTTTGAAGGTGACCAGGAAACTACAACTAATCCAGAACGCGGCAGCCAGACTGGTGACTGGGAGCGGACGCTGAGACCATATACCTCCGGTCCTGAGAGATCTACGTTGGTTCCCAGTACGTTTCCAAGCACGATTCAAAGTGTTGGTGCTGACCTTTAAAGCCTTAAGCGGCCTCGGTCCAGTATATCTGAAGGAGCGTCTCCACCCCCATCTTTCTGCCCGGACACTGAGGTTCAGCACCGAGGGCCTTGTGGTGGTTCCCTCCCTGCGAGAAGCCAAGTTACAGGGAACCAGGCAGAGGGCCTTCTCGGTGGTGGCACCCGTGCTGTGGAACGCCCTCCCACCAGATGTCAAAGAGAACAACTACCAGACTTTCAGAAGACACCTGAAGGCAGCCCTCTTTAGGGAAGCTTTTAATGTTTGATGTATTAGAGTATTTTAATATTTTTTTGGAAGCTGCCCAGAGTGGCTGGGGAAGCCCAGCCAGATGGGCGGGGTATAAATAATAAATTATTATTATTATTATTATTAACCATGCTGGCAGAGAAATCCCCAGAGGGACTAGGACTCCAGGAGACCAGGGTTCGAATTCCCACTTCAGCAACCTGGGTGGTTTTTGGACCAGCCTCGCCTACCTCACAGGGTTGTCGTAAGCAGCCAGAACAAGACAGAGAGGAGGCGAGCCACATACGCCACCTTGAGCTCCCCGGAAGACGGGATATAAAGTTTAAAAAGACTATCAATAATAATGAATGCAATTGATTGATCCATCAGTTATGTTGCAATTTTATGTTGTGGACGGCTGTGGGATCTATGGATGAAGGGCTGTATACAATTATTATTATTATTATTATTATTATACATTTGTATACAGGTTGATAATAATAAATCAACCTGTAGCCAGCCTAGAAGGATAAAATGTGTGCCTCATTATGGCATAGAAATGCAGTACTGTAAATAAATATATCCAGCGCTTCCCCCCCCCCCAAAAAAAAACGTTTAGGGGTACTCTCATTTTGACACAAGAAACTCACCATTTTATAGTTCAAATTGGGGGGCAATAAATACAGTGAATGGACGAAAGGCCATAATCAGGGTAGCAACACAACCGACAATTCTCTGTGCCAGAGAAGAAACTAAAAATTTTGAATCTCTTTCGTTTCTTCTCCTGTTAGATTCACAAAATGTTTAGGTGTATGCTAAGGAAAAAAACACTGAATATGTCAATAAAAAAGGGAACATTTTCACTGGCAACCCTGACACTGGGGTCCAGCTCTGAGGGCCTCCTGGCAGTTCCCTCCCTGCGAGAAGCGAGGTTGCAGGGAACCAGGCAGAGGGCCTTCTCGGTGGTGGCACCTTCCCTTCAGATGTCAAGGAAATAAACATCTCTCTGACTTGTAGAAGACATCTGAAGGCAGCCCTGTTTAGGGAAGTTTTAAATGTTTGAAGTTTTATTCTGTTTTTAATGTTCTGTTGGGAGCTGCCCAGAGTGGCTGGGGAAACCCAGCCAGATGGGCGGGGTGTAAATAATTGTTATTATTATATTCTGTTCTTAATCTGAAGCACCACTTTAGCTAATGGGCCTCCCGCTACTGTTCTCATCCTGAAGCAAAGTTCTTAACCTGAAGCACAATTTCTGGGTTAGTGGAGTCTGTAACCTAAAGCGTATGTAACCCGAGGTACCACTGTATTAGGGGATGACCTCTTCACAATCCACAATTCCCATTTTTAAGCTGAGATCAATAAGGACTAGAATCTTGCTTGCGCCTGGAGAGAAGGGCCACAGCCCCTCCACCCCCTTAATCCTTAATTTATTCCATTTTACTCTTTGCTCCGATTTGCCAAAAGGAAAGCGCACACCAATAAATAAATTTTGGGGTGAGGTTAGGATACCCAAAGCCACACAGACCTGGCTTGTGTCCCGGCAAATTTTGGTGGCACCAGATCGTCGGGAGAAGGAAGCTATCGCCAGCCAAACCTTTCTCCCATTTACACACAGAAGTTGGCAGCTGTGCCAAATCTGGTTGCGGCCATCAGGCCAGCTCGCCCCCCCCCCCCGCTTTGCTGACCTACTTCTCGTCGCCACGGCAACTGCCTCCCTGTTCCACAGGGACGCTTGAACAAAAAAAAATAAGCTTTCTTTTCTTCCTCATTGGGGAAAGAGAACGGGGAAAGGAGAACAAGAAGCGGTTTGGTCCCTGGAACGAGGCACAAATCTATCCTTATTCTGTCTGAGGCGCCGGACCAAATCACGGCCCTGGCGTTTGCCCGTCGAGGGATGCTCACAAGGACAGGAAAAATAGGGTTGCAAAAATGAAAAAACCCTCTCCTTTTAAACACCCCTCCAGTGCCAGATTTACTATAAGCTAAACAAGCTAGAGAGCTGGACCACAAAGAAGGCTGATCGCCGAAGAATGGATGCTTTTGAATTCTGGTGCTGGAGGAGACTCTTGAGAGTCCCATGGACTGCAAGAAGATCCAACCTCTCCATTCGGAAGGAAATCAGCCCTGAGTGCTCACTGGAAGGTCAGATCCTGAAGCTGAGGCTCCAAGACTTTGGCCACCTCAGGAGAAGAGAAGACTCCCTGGAAAAGACCCTGATGTTGGGAAAGATGGAGGGCACAAGGAGAAGGGGACGACAGAGGACGAGATGGTGGGACAGTGTTCTCGAAGCTACCAGCATGAGTCTGACCAAACTGCGGGAGGCAGTGGAAGACAGGAGGGCCTGGCATGCTCTGGTCCAGGGGGTCACGAAGAGGCGGACACGACTAAACAACAACAACAAAACAAGCTATAGCTTAGGGCCCCAAAAAAATTTAAAGGAAAAAAACAACCTGGATGTACATTTCTGCTAGTGGGCTTGCTGTCCCCCGTTTTTCACGCAGCTGGTTCTGTCTCCCTAAGTTCATAAATTGACATTTGTCCCTGTCAAAACTCATTTGGTTCGCTTTGGCCCAGTTCTCCAATAAAGATAAAAACACAAATAAAATAAAACCTACATCCAGCAACAGCGTTTTGTGTTGTGTAGGCTCCATTAATGCTTGCCTGCTCCCTAAAATATCACCAGTTTGCTTCTTTCTATATATAGGCTTTTATTTTATTTGTTTTTTTATCTTCTATTTTGGAAATGTACATCCCCCTTCAGTTTTTTGGCGGGCCCCCAAAAGAGTGGGGCCCTAAGCTATAGCTTGTTTAGCTTATACGTACAGTGGTACCTTGGGTTAAGTACCGTATTTTTTGCGCTATAAGACTCACTTTTCCCCTCCTAAAAAGTAAGGGGAAATGTGTGTGCGTCTTATGGAGCGTATGCAGGCTGCGCAGCTATCCCAGAAGCCAGAACAGCAAGAGGGATTGCTGCTTTCACTGCACAGCGATCCCTCTTGCTTTTCTGGCTTTTGATATTCAGAATATTTTTTTTCTTGTTTTCCTCCTCCGAAAACTAGGTGCGTCTTGTGGTCTGGTGCATCTTAAAGAGTGAAAAATACGGTAAATACGGCACTGTCTAATCTAGTCGCTACAGGAAAAGGCTCATTTTTTAAATCTGTCTGTCCTGCAGATACGAGGATTCGAATTCGCAGGCAGCAGAAGGTCTGCTGCCATTCTCTGCGGGACAAGCTGAGGCTGTCACAGCGTTCGTTCTGGCGAGTGGACATCTCCACCTGGCTGCCGTGACGGCTTAGCATCACTGGCTCCAAATCTCTGCCTGGGGAGTCGGGACGACAAGGGGTAGGAAGAGGAAAAGGGTTGCGATGAGACTCACACCACATCCTTCTGCGACGGACCAGTTTTGGGGCGGGTCTGATCCTGATCATGAACTGGGAAGGTGCACGGGTCATGGGTGTACCCAGGATTTTTTTTGGGGGGGGGGGCCAGAACACCCAGCTGCCACCCTCCTCCGTCGATACAATACGATATCTTTATTGTCGTCGTCCCATACAGATCATTGGAATTGAAAAATCTACGTAAGACATTCAAAAACCCCTAAAAACTCTGAAACCCCCTTTTAAAATACAATATACTCCTATAGAGACTACCTTAAAAGGTAAAGGGACCCCTGACCATTAGGTCCAGTTGCGGACGACTCTGGGGTTGCGGCGCTCATCTCGCTTTACTGGCCGAGGGAGCCGGCGTACAGCTTCCGGGTCATGTGGCCAGCAGGAGTAAGCCGCTTCTGGCGAACCAGAGCAGTGCACGGAAACGCCGTTTACCTTCCCGCTGGAGCGGTACCTATTTATCTACTTGCAGTTTGACGTGCTTTCGAACTGCTAGGTTGGCAGGAGCAGGGACCGAACAATGGGAGCTCACCCCGTCGCGGGGATTTGAACCGCCAACCTTCTGATCGGCAAGTCCTAGGCTCTGTGGCCCACAGCGCCACCCGCGTCCCTTAACCCAATAATACCCACCCCCAAGAGAGCCACATTTTAAAAGGGCACAGGGATGTAAATCGGATCAACCAAAGGCCTGGTTAAAAAGGAACGTTTTTGACTAGCGCCTAAACTTCCCTGGGGAGAGCATTCCGACAAACAGGGAGCCACTGCAGAGAAGGCCCCGCTCTCGTGTTCCCACCCTCCGGACCTCTTTTTGATGGAGTTACAAGCTTGGTGGATCAGGGGAATGCTATGGATGTACTATGGATGGATGTAGTATATCTTGATTTCAGCAAGGCTTTTGACAAAGCCCCCCATGATATTCTTGCGAGGAAGCTGGTAACATGGGGGCTGGACAAGGGAACGGTTAGGTGGATTTGTAGCTTGTTGACAGACCGAACCCGAAGAGTACTCATTCATGGTTCCTCATCATCCTGGGAAAAAGTGACAAGAGGGGTGCCACAGGGTTCTGTCCTGGGCCTGTTGTTGTTCAACGTCTTTATAATAATAATAATAATAATTTATTATTTATACCCCGCCCATCTGGCTGGGTTTCCCCAGCCACTCTGGACGGCTTCCAACAAAGATTAAGAATACATAAAAATGTCACACATTAAAAACTTCCCTAAACAAGGCTGCCTTCAGATGTCTTCTAAATGTCAGGTAGTTGTTTATTTCCTTGACATCTGGTGGGAGGGTGTTCCACAGGGCGGGCGCCAACACCGAGAAGGCCCTCTGCCTGGTTCCCTGCAACCTCACTTCTCACAATGAGGGAACCACCAGGAGGCCCTTGGAGATGGACCCAGGTGTCCGGGCTGGACGATGGGGGTGGAGACGCTCCTTTAGGTCTACTGGGCCATTTAGGGCTTTCAGGGTCAACACCAACACTTTGAATTGTGCTCGGAAACGTCCTGGAAGCCAATGTAGGCCTTTCAAGACCGGTGTTATGTGGTCTTGGCGGCCAGTCCCAGTCCCCAGTCTGGCAGCCGCATTCTGGATTAGTTCTAGTTTCCGGGTCGTGACTCAGATGAAGGAATTGAGGGGGTCTTTGTCCAATTTGCGGTTGGCGCTAATGTCACAGAAGACAGAATCAGGACTTGAGATGTCCTTAATGGGTTGGAGAATTGGGCCAAAACGAACCAACCGAATTTCGACAGGGACAAATGTCAGGTAGAAAGAACCTGGTTCTGGAGGAGACTCTTGAGAGTCCCATGGACTGCAAGAAGATCAAACGCATCCATTCTTAAGGAAATTAGCCCTGAGTGCTCACTGGAAGGACAGATCCTGAAGCTGAGGCTCCAGTACTTTGGCCACCTCATGAGAAGAGAAGACTCCCTGGAAAATACCCTGATGTTGGGAAAGATGGAGGGCACAAGGAGAAGGGGACGACGGAGGACGAGATGGTGGGACAGTGTTCTCGAAGCTACCAGCATGAGTTTGACCAAACTGCGGGAGGCAGTGGAAGACAGGAGGGCCTGGCGTGCTCTGGTCCAGGGGGGCACGAAGAGGCGGACATGACTAAACGACTAAACAACAACAGAAAGAACCAGCTGCATGAAAAATGGAGGACATCTGGCTTACTAGCAGATCACGTGAAAAGGATATCGGGGTCAACACTGATCTACACACACCCCCTACTCCAAGCCCCCTCACCTGTGGCTCCGATTGCTGGACCTTTTCCTGAGCTTCAATCACCTCTTTGTCGATCTGCTCCAGCCGAGACGCCCGGATCTGAATGGTGTTTTTCAAAAATTAAAAAGAGAGTAAAACGTCGTATTATTTACTGGCAGGTTCGCTTCAAACCACATCTGCCCACTCGGCCGTTATGAACCCAGGGTGGGTGGCAATATTAAAACACAATGTTAAAAACTGTTCAGAACAGCTTCCGTTCACAATAATAGAAGAAAATAAGATATCACAATAATTTTATATATTATTATTATACGATTTAATATTAATATTATGATAATATTAATAATATGTAAGGGCTCTTGCCCACTGGTCCCATCACCTCCTGGCAAATAGAAGGGGAAGAAATGGAGGCAGTGAGAGATTTTACTTTCTTGGGCTCCATCATCACTGCAGATGGTGACAGCAGTAACAGAATTAAAAGACGCCTGCTCCTTGGGAGAAAGGCGATGGCAAACCTAGACAGCATCTTAAAAAGCAGAGACATCACCTTGCCAACAAAGGTCTGTATAGTTAGCCATGGTTTTCCCAGTAGTGATGTATGGAAGTGAGAGCTGGACCATAAAGAAGGGTGATTGCCGAAGAATGGATGCTTTTGAATTCTGGTGCTGGAGGAGACTCTTGAGAGTCCCATGGACTGCAAGAAGATCAAACCTCTCCATTCTGAAGAAAATCAGCCCTGAGTGCTCACTGGAAGGACAGATCCTGAAGCTGAGGCTCCAATACTTTGGCCACCTCAGGAGAAGAGAAGACTCCCTGGAAAAGACCCTGATGTTGGGAAAGATGGAGGGCACAAGGAGAAGGGGACGAGAGAGGACCAGATGGTGGGACAGTGTTCTCGAAGCGACCAGCATGAGTTTGACCAAACTGCGGGAGGCAGTGGAAGACAGGAGTGCCTGGCGTGCTCTGGTCCAGGGGGTCACGAAGAGGCGGACACGACTAAACAACAACAACAACAAAGGGCTCTTGCAATCCTTCCTCCCTATATAAAACTGTAGAATTGGAAGGGAACACAATGGTCATTTAGTTCACCCCTCTGCAACATGGGATTCGAACCCATGACCGTAAGATTAAGGGTCTACTGACACAGCTTGTTTAGGATGACGTGGTCGCATCCTGCATTGAGTATGGGGTGGGTTCATCTAGATGCCCTCCGGAGTACCCCCTCTTTCCAGCTCAGTATAGTCCAGTGATTCTACAGCAAAGCCCTGATAGTTGGGTCAGCAGAGCACGAGGCTCTGAATCTCAGGGCTGCGGGTTCGAATCCTGCGCTGGGAGAAAGATTCCTGCATTGCAGGGGTTTGGACTGGGTCCTTTCCAACACTATATTGCCTAACTCAAATCCCCCTGATCTAATATCCCTAGCGCTGCAAATCCCAAAAGCACCTGGACTAAAATGGTTTATCAAAAACTTCACTCTTGTGGTTTATCCCCGCAACAGCTACCCACTTTGGGTTTTAGTAAAACAAACAGTCTAATTTGCCAGCGCCTAAATGATATTGGAGGGACGTGGGTGGCGCTGTGGGTTAAACCACAGAGCCTAGGACTTTCCAATCAGAAAGTCGGCGGTTCGAATCCCCGCAACAGGGTGAGCTCCCGTTGCTCGGTCCCTGCTCCTGCCCACCTAGCAGTTCGAAAGCACGTCAAAGTGCAAGTAGAAAAATAGGTACCACTCTGGCGGGAAGGGAAACGGCGTTTCCGTGCGCTGCTCTGGTTCGCCAGAAGCGGCTTAGTCCTGCTGGCCACGTGACCCGGAAGCTGTACGCCGGCTCCCTCGGCCAATAAAGCGTGATGAGCGCGGCAACCCCAGAGTCGTCCGCGACTGGACCAGTGGTCAGGGGTCCCTTTACCTTTTACCTTTAAATGATATTGAGCATCAGAACAACTTGGCCACAATAAGGACATTTTGCCCATGGCATGACTGTTTTCCACCTTCCCATTTCGACTCTCCGGCACCCTATTTGCATAATCTAGCAATTCCAAAATATAGATGCGCCTTTACTCTCGCGAGATTGAATGTCTTGCCCTTGGCTGGACTTGAGGGACGATTCCAACAGATCCCACACGGAAAATGTCCCTGTGGAGACGGCAGTCCCAAATCGGTGGCACATGCCCTTCTGGCTTGCCCTCTTGATGAAGACTTGAGGAATGAGATTATCACCCCTCTTTTATCGTCCATTCCGGGTTGCCCAGCCACTGCCCCAGTGTCCTTTCTCTGGGCAGATCAAGATGAGCAGGTGACAGCAAAGGTGGCAAGGTTTTTACCTGGGGCAATCAAAATAAGATCCACTATTTGACTATGGATTCAAAACCCTAAAATGCATTTTATATAATTGACTTTTTATTTCTATTCTTTGTATATCGTACAGTGGTACCTCGGGTTACATACGCTTCAGGTTACATACGCTTCAGGTTACAGACTCCGCTAACCCAGAAATAGTACCTCGGGATAAGAACTTTGCTTCAGGATGAGAACAGAAATTGTGCAGTGGCGGCAGCAGGAGGCCCCATTATCTAAAGTGGTGCTTTAGGTTAAGAACAGTTTCAGGTTAAGTACGGACCTCCGGAAGGAATTAAGTACTTAACCCGAGGTACCACTGTATTGCTGTTTTATTACTATGGTCGATGGCGGACGCAACTGAAGATTCATTCATTCATTCAATTAATCCAACTCTATAATTCTAGGATTTTTATGATCCTCACCTGGGCTCTTTGTACCATTTCGTCGGTCGTCCCAAAGCGCTCCTCCATGAGGGTGCGGATGTGCTGGGCTTCGAATTCGAGTTGCTGGCGGATCAGGTCCATCTGCATTGAAAACTGGACGACGGCGGGGGAAGAAGCCGGGTTAAAAACACAAACTCCATCTGTTCACTATCCCTCTCCCAGAGCAGTCCCCTAATTTTTAGAGAGGTGGATTCCGGATACAGTGGTGCCCCGCAAGACGAATGCCTCGCAAGACGAAAAACGCGCTAGACGAAAGAGTTTTCCGCTTTTTGAGTCGTTCCGCAAGACGAATTTCCATATGGGCTTGCTTCGCAAGACGAAACGTCTTGCGAGTTCTTGCGAGTTTGTTTCCTTTTTCTTAAAGCCGCTAAGCCGTTAATAGCCGCTAAGCCGCTAAGCCGTTAATAGCCGCTAAGCCGTTAATAGCCGGTAAGCCGCTAATAGCCGCTAAGCCGCTAATAGCCGCTAAGCCGTTAATAGCCGCTAAGCCGTTAATAGCCGGTAAGCCGCTAATAGCCGGTAAGCCGCTAATAGCCGCTAAGCCGTTAATAGCCCCTAAGCCGCTAAGCCGCTAATAGCCGTGCTTCGCAAGACGAAAAAACCGCAAGACGAAGAGACTCGCGGAACGGATTAATTTCGTCTTGCGAGGCACCACTGTATTTGCATTTGCTTGCAAAACACCCACATCGGAGAATATTCCAATTTTCCACCCCTATCAGGTTTCGCCGACGCTGCTCATTTGGGGCTGCCGCCAACGGAGTTTTACTCAGAGTAGACCCCGCGGAAATGGCTAGGCCTCAGTGAATCGTGCCCATCGATTTCGATGGATCTGTTCTGAGTAGGACTTGTGGTTCCATTTTTTTGCCAATTTTTTTTTTTTTTTTTAATGGCTGAGACGGTTAAAAAAAAACCCTCTGAATCTGGCTGAGAGAATCTTCTAGATCATTGCTTCCCCCTAGAAAAAGATTTCTGGACACCATCGTTTCTTGAGGGTGCTGGGAATTGTAGCTCAGTGAGTGGGGGAACTACAGTTCCCAGATTCGTTTTAAAAAGCAACAACCTTAAAACGTTGCCTTAACCAGTGTTAAAGCAATAAAGTGTTAGGCGATGGACTTTTGTCTTAACATAATCAAAGACTCGGGGTTTTGTGGGACTGTTTCAAGCCCTCTCAAAATAAACAGATTGATTGATTGATTGATTGATTGAATTCACCCAGCCCTAAAATAGCCCGGGAGATGTCAAGAAATGTCACCATATTTTTCCGTGTATAAGATGCCCCTACGTAGAAGACGACCCCTATTTTTTGAGCCCCAAATTAAGAAATAATGAATTGCAACGTTCCATGTATAAGATGACCCCCAATTTTAAACTTTAAAAAAAAATTGGGGGGAAATATACGTGGAAAAATACAGTACCGTATTTTTTGCTCTATAAGACTCACTTTTTCCCTCCTAAAAAGTAAGGGGAAATGTGTGTGCGTCTTATGGGGCGAATGCAGGCTGCGCAGCTATCCCAGAAGCCAGAACAGCAAGAGGGATTGCTGCTTTTGCTGCGCAGCGATCCCTCTTGCTGTTCTGGCTTCTGGGATTCAAAATATTTTTTTTCTTGTTTTCCTCCTCCAAACACTAGGTGCATCTTGTGGTCTGGTGCGTCTTACAGAGCGAAAAATACGGTAATTAGACACAAACCGGCATATTTAGGACACAAAGAGAGAGTATTACAAGCCCGTTTAGGCCAAAGCTTTGGGTTTGTGCCATGTTTTTCGTTTACAGCTTCTCTTTCCGCAGAATCTTTCTCCCCGCAAGCAGACACACCAGGGACTAGGAACTTGAGAAGAGCTTTGCACTAACCTTGATCCCGCACACCCCTGGTATGCCAAGAAGGGGGGCCCGTGGGTTTCCGAAACTCACCGTTTCCACGTGAGGGAGCTCATCCAGTCTTTTGGAGAGGCTTTGGAGTTGAGTATAGTACCACAATTTTTCCTTCTCCTCTTTTTCAATCTCACTCAGGAGAAAACATCTGGGAGAGAGGAAAGGGGGGGTGAGTAAAGCACAGTGGGAGGGCGTCAGTCAGAAAAGGAAGGCTCCTCACCCCCCAAAAAAGAACCCTAGGAACTGTGGTTTGTTAAGGGCGCCTGGAATTGTAGCGCCGGGTGTGAAAAACTACAGTTCCCAACATTCTTTTTTCGGGGGGAGCTTTAAATGTACGGTGTGGACGTCTCTACCCCGCAGTTAGCTAAATCGAAAGCTAGCATAACGGCACACTTAAAATTAGGTACGTGAATCTGTGTTGGGGTCCATTTAGCCAGTATTGCGTACTCTGGCTGGCAGCTTGCTCTGCAACGTCTTTCCCATCACCTGATCCTGATCCTTTTTTTGAGGCAGGAGAATCTGGGGGGTCAAAGCTGGGGACTTCTGCATGCAGAGGAGGTGCCAAGCCACCAAGCTGTTCTCCCTACCTTACAATTAAAACAAGGTACAAGTCCTCATTGTTATTTACAGTGGGACCTTGGTTCTCAACATAGCTGTCAGATTACAGATTTGAAAATAAGGGACCAGCAGCCAAAATAAGGGATTTTCCTGGCACAGGTATGTTCAACTTCTGAGCCCCTCCGAGCCAAAGGCAGAAAGCCCAGCCAGCAGCCAAGCGAAGCCTCAAGCGGTGGTTCCCACAGCGCAGCAACCCAGCAAAGGGGATGCAGCAAGGAAAACCACCGTCACCTCTCCGCTGGGAAGCGCTGAGCAAAGGCGAGTCCCCAGGCAATGCGGCCGATTTGATCGGCACAAGGCATGCAAGTGCCACCCCCCAGTCGTTCTTAGACTCCTTATTGGGTGAGCAACGCAGCCAAGCAACACAGTTGGAGCCTCCCTCCTCCCTGGCCGGCAGGGAGGGAGGGAGAGGAGCTGCTTCCTTTGAAACCCGGGAAATTTAAGGGACATCATCAATAAGGGACAGCAGCGGGACACGGCACTGGGATAAGCGACTGTCCCGCCAAATAAGGGACGGTTGACAGCTATGGTTCTCAAACACTGAAAACCTGGAATTAAGTGTTCCGGTTTTCAAACGTTTTTTCGGAAGCCGAACGTCCGCTGCTGCTGTCGGCTATTGTTTCTGGGGCACCTGCGCCAATCAGAAGCTGCGCCTTGGTTTCTGAACATTTCAGAAGTCAAACGGACTTCCGGAACGGATTAAGTTTGGCACTTTTGTTTTTGCTCTTTATTTTGCGTTTTTGTTTTTGAGGCTTTTTCGGTTAAATTGCTTTTGTGATTCTGTGGAACCCAGTTCAGCTACTGATTGATTGATTGTGTGACAGCGGAAATGGATAAAAGCCCCCCATCGAAACAATGACCGTCTTCAGTGCAGGTAAAAAAAATAAATGCAATTTTCATTTTTATCATCTGCAATACTGTCTTATTTATTTTATGGTGCAGTACATTGATTATTGCTTTCATTTTATGGCTCTCGTTAGATAGTAAAAGTCATGTTAAATTGCTGTTTTAGGGGTTGTTTTTAAAAGTCCGGAACGGATTAATCCGTTTTGCCTTACTTTCTATGGGAAAGCACGCCTTGGTTTTGGAACACTTTGGTTTTGGAACGGATTCAGTTTGAGAACCAAGGCATTTATTTATTTCATGAATTTACGTACCACCCTATACGTGTGTGTGTGTGTGTGTGTGTGTGTGTGTGTGTGTGTCAGGGTGGTTCACAGAATAAAATCAAGATATAAAACCACAAAATACACAATAAAAAATATAAACAACCCCCCCCCACCCCCCCCGCTCAATGGCAAGGTTATGATCTCAAAAGGGGAGGCTGGTTCAGACCACATGTGGATGAAAAAAAAAGAGAAATTAACTGAGATGGGGGAGGTTTGGCTTGCCACCTCCAATGGTGACCTCATCGACCCCCTCACCTTTCCCTGTCAAGCTCCTCCAGTAGTCGGATCGTGGCCCGGCTGAGGTCCAACATGCTGTCCTTTCTCTGTAGGGAGCCTGCGTGAGCAGGGCTGCCTTCGGGGCTGTGATCCTGGCTTATGGGTTCGGGGAGAAGAGCCGGCGGATGAAATTTGAGGTTGTATAAGCTGCTGATGTCCATCTGCAGGGCTGGAACAAAAGGTAAAGGTAAAGGACCCCTGGACGGTTAAGTCCAGTCAAAGGCAACTATGGGGTTGCGGTGCTCATCTCGCTTTCAGGCCGAAGGAGCCAGCGTTTGTCTGCAGACAGCTTTCCGGGTCATGTGGCCAGCAGGACTGAACCACTTCTGGTGCATGATGGAAACCAGAGCGCACAGAAATGCTGTTTAGCTTCCCGCCGCAGTGGTACCTATTTATCTACTTGCACCGGTGTGCTTTTGAACTGCTAGGTTGGCAGGAGCTGGGACAGAGCAATGGGAGCTCATTCCGTTGCAGGGATTCAAACCGCCCACCTTCCAATCGGCAAGCCCAAGAGGCTCAGTGCAGAAGAGGGGGGTGACAGTCACTATTTATCCATTTATATTGAATGCAAAGCCTGACCTTTTTCCTTCCAAAGGCCAACACACAAGCCAACACACACATTCCAAAGCTGCCTCTGCAGCCTTGAGGACCAGAAGCCTGATTTAAAGGTAAAGGGACCCCTGACCATTAGGTCCAGCGCGGACGACTCTGGGGTTGCGGCGCTCATCTCGCTTTACTGGCCGAGGGAGCCGGGTCCAGCTTCCGGGTCATGTGGCCAGCAGGACTAAGCCGCTTCTGGCGAACCAGAGCAGCGCATGGAAACGCCGTTTACCTTCCCGCTGGAGTGGTACCTATTTATCTACTTGCACTGGCGTGCTTTCGAACTGCTAGGTTGGCAGGAGCAGGGACCGAGCAACGGGAGCTCAGTTTTCAATTTAAAAAATCCAATATATGCCACATTGTATCAATACCAGATTACCCCACACATTTCTCGTTAACATTAACAAATAATCAAAAAGAAGACATTTTTACTGCCCCACCCCCCAAATCCCCGAACCGCCAACCTTCTGATCGGCAAGCCCTAGGCTCTGTGGTTTGAACCACAGTGCCACCCGCGTCCCATTTAGGAACAGTTAAAAGGTAAAGGGGCCCCTGACCATTAGGTCCAGTCGTGACCGATTCTGGGGTTGTGGCGCTCATCTCGCTTTACTGGCCGAGGGAGCCGGCGTACAGCTTCCGGGTCATGTGGCCAGCCGCACAGAGCAGCGAACCAGAGCAGCGCACAGAAACGCCATTTATCTTCCCGCCGGAGCGGTACCTATTTATCTACTTGCGCTGGTGTGCTTTCGAACTGCTAGGTTGGCAGGAGCAGGGACCGAGCAACGGGAGCTCGCCCTGTCGCGGGGATTCGAACCGCCGACCTTCTGATTGGCAAGCCCTAGGCTCTGGGGTTTAGACCACAGCGCCACCCGTGTCCCAAGGCATAAATCTATTATTATTTTTATTATTAAATGGAGAGGTGAGCTGTGTAGGGAACCCACTGCCTGGGCTAATCATTGTTTTAGGGACCCTGCTTGGGAGCGACACCCACCCCAAAATGAACAAAGATCTCCTCTCGGATTGTGACTTCCACCCACCTTTCAGTTGGTCCAGGACTTCCATCTGACCCGTCGAAACCATCATCTTGGCCTCCTGTTCCAGTTTTCCCTGGAGGTGCTTCAAGACTTCCTGGAACGGACAAAAAATGGGAGAGAAAGAAAATGGATTCAATTGCAAAGAGGTGGAGCGAACGTTCTTTCACATGTGGTGGACCGGGTAAAAGAGTATTGGGAAATAATTCACAATGAATTGAAAAAAATGTTTCCCAAAAGAAAGCAGAGTCCTTTTGGTTGGGGATGATTCAGGCGGAAATTCCCAGGTGTCCATCTTTCTCAGCATAGCTGTCAACTTACAGATTTGAAAATAAGGGACCAGCAGCCTTGAAATTAAGGGACCAGCAGCCAAAATAAGAGACCTGCAGCCTCACCTGTTCCAGGCACTCCAGTCTTCCTGTCCTCCTGCAGTCTGGACACTGTCCAACCAACTTTGTAACCAGAGGTTCAACTGAATAGAATCTGAATCACATGCACCACAAGGCCTATGCAGCCTCAACTTAAGATGGCTCCCCGGCCTGGCTTTGCACTGCAACGTTTGCAGCAGCACGTGCAACAAAATGGCGTCCAGCATTCAAAACCCCCCTCAGCTTGCATTAACTAGCCACACACAAGGCATGCAAGCTCCACCCCCCAGTCGTTCTTAGACTTCTTATTGGGTGAGCAACACAGCCAAGCAACACAGTTGGAGCCTCCCTCCTCCCTGGCCGGCAGGGAGGGAGGGAGAGGAGCTGCTTCCTTTGAAATTTAAGGGACATCATTTAAGGGACATTTAAGGGACATCTATCAATAAGGGACAGCAGCGGGACATGGCGCTGGAATAAGGGACTGTCCCTTCAAATAAGGGACACTTGACAGCTATGTTTCTCGGCGAGATCTGTTCCTTTCCTTAAAATAAAGCAAGATTGTAGTCCTCATTGACCTGAATTTAATAGAAACAGGAATCTGTCCATCTTTCTCAGCAAGATCTGTTCCTTTCCTTAAAATAAAGCAAGATTCTGGTCCTCATTGATCTGAGTTAAATAGGAACAGGATCTGAATTGAACAGGAATCTGTCCATCTATCTCAGGATTGAACCTGGACTGGGCCTTTTGCATGCCAGGCAGATGTCCTACCCGCGCGCTCCGCTCCTCTCCTCTCCTTTAAATAAAGCATGATTCTAGCCCTCATTGATCTGAGGCTGAGGGCTGTTGCTAATACACTGAACACGAGCCTCCCTTTCTCACCTTCATATCTGAAGTCTCATTTTCCAGCTTGGACAGGTGGTTGGAGTTGTCCTCTAGCTCTCTCCGAAGGTGGGTATTCTCTGTCTTCAAAGCCTCTACCTGCCGGACCAGCTGGTCGTAGGAAGCGATGGACGTCGACATCTTCAGCTCCTCCGTCAACTGCAGAGGGGCAGAAAGGGACAGGTGAGGGGGCTTTGCTATCGTGCGCCGGGAATAATAATAATAATAATAATAATAATAATAATTTATTGTTTATACCCCGCCCATCTGGCTGAGTTTCCCCAGCCACTCTGGGCGGCTCCCAATCGAGTGTTAAAAACAATACAGCGTCAAATATTTAAAACATCCCTAAACAGGGCTGCCTTCAGATGTCTTTTAAAGATAGGATAGCTGCTTATTTCCTTCACATCTGAAGGGAGGGTGTTCCACAGGGCGGGCGCCACCACTGAGAAGGCCCTCTGCCTGGTTCCCTGTAACCTTACTTCTCGCAATGAGGGAACTGCCAGAAGGCCCTCGGAGCAGGACCTCAGTGTCCGGGCAGAACGATGGGGGTGGAGACGCTCCTTCAGATATACTGGGCCGAGGCCGTTTAGGGCTTTCAAGGTCAGCAACAACACTTTGAATTGTGCTCGGAAACGTACTGGGAGCCAATGCAGATCTCTCAGGACCCGTGTTATGTGGTCCCGGCGGCTGCTCCCAGTCCCCAGTCTGGGAGCTGCCACATTCTGGATTAGTTGTAGTTTCCGGGTCACCTTCAAAGGGAGCCCCACGTAGAGCGCATTGCAGTAGTCCAAGTGGGAGATAACTAGAGCATGCACCACTCTGGCCAGACAGTCTGTGGGCAGGGAGGGTCTCATCCTGCGTACCAGATGGAGCTGTAGACAGCCGCCCTGGACACAGAATTAACCTGCGCCTCCATGGACAGCTGTGAGTCCAAAATGACTCCCAGGCTGCGCACCTGGTCCTTCAGGGGCACAGTTACCCCTGAAAACACAAGCACGGACATTCAGCGTGTCCAGGATGTTTGACGGTCATAGACAGAAACCTGGCAGTCATCTCCGCGATTCCCTACGGCCCTTTCATCGCGACGGGCCTAACTCTGATAACAAGCGCTGGGAATGCGAGCCGCAAAACCACAAACTTTGGGAAGAGACCCCCCCCAAGGGCTAAGCATTGTTGCCCATTGTGCACAAAACCTCTTGGAATTAATAATAATAATAATAATAATAATAATAACAATAATAATAATAATAATAATAATAATAATAATAATTTGTTATTTATACCCCGCCCAAGTGCCTGGGTTTCCCTAGGCACTCTGGGCGTATCCCAACAGAATATTAAAAACGCGATAAAACATCAAACGTTGAAAGCTTCCCTAAACAGGGCTGCCTTCTAAAAGTCTGATAGTTGCTTATTTCCTTGACATCTGATGGGTGGGTGCCACCACCGAGAAGGCCTGAGACCCATGGGCTCCCCTCCCCTGGTTTAGTCGGCCATTGGAAGCCGTTTCCTGGGATTGTGGCTGCTTCCCCCCCCCACCAGAGGTACGTGCCCCCCCCACCAGAGGTACTGCCCCTCCCCTCACGCCCCAGGCAGGGCTGGGAAGACCCCCTACCCAAATCTGTCAGTCAAACGGTCAGCCACACTGATTAACAGCACAAGATTCCTATTTTCTTTTCGCTCAGAACCATGAGGGCTAGCGTCTTGGGTTCTATTCGTGGGGAGGAGACCCCGCCTCATTTGAAGAGCACCTGACCTGTCTTCAGGAGGGCCCAGGAGTGACCCCCTCCCCACCGTATCATCTCCAGAAAGGGGGCTCGGGGAGAGCCTGAAAGCCTGGGAAACTACCGTATTTTTTGCTCTGTAAGACTCACTTTTCCCCTCCTAAAAAATAAGGGGAAATGTGTGTGCGTCTTATGGAGCAAATGCAGGCTGCACAGCTATCCCAGAAGCCAGAACAGCAAGAGGGATTGCTGCTTTCACTGCGTAGTGATCGCTCTTGCTGTTCTGGCTTCTGAGATTCAGAATATTTTTGTTCTTGTTTTCCTCCTCCAAAAACTAGGTGCGTCTCGTGGTCTGGTGCGTCTTATAGAGTGAAAAATACGGTACTGCCAGTCAGAGCAGCCAGATGGGACCGTGGGTCTGACTCAAAGTGGGGCAGCGCCCCGTTTTCCCTATTGGGAGCCCCTGTCTTCATATGCAGGGCAAGCCCCTAACTCCCCGATGGTCTGAGACCCATCATCTCCCCTCACCTACAAATATAACCCAGCGACTGTTTGTTGCAACCTGGTCGGCCGTAGGCTCACCCATCTTGGACCCTGAGATATAAGTCCCAAGCACAAGACTTAGGGGTGGCCCCCTGGCGATGTCGCCTGGGCCATGCCCCATGCCAAAGACACACAGAGACGCAGAAACCACTCCTCCCCTCACGCCCAGCCCAGTTCTTTCTCTTCCTCGCCACTCCCTCTCATCGCTAATCTCTGGAGACGGAGGTTAATTGGGACAGGGAAGGTAGGAGGAGAGAGAGAGAGTCTATGCAATAATTTGCACCCAGTCCCTGCTGGGCTGAATCCTGCAAGCCGCATGCACAATCCTTTTGTTGTTTAGTCCTGTCCGACTCTTCGTGACCCCCTGGACCAGAGCACGCCAGGCCCTCCTGTCTTCCACTGCCTCCCGCAGTTTGGTCAAACTCATGTTGTTTGAGGACACTGTCCCACCATCTCGTCCTCTGTCGTCCCCTTCTCCTTGGGCCCTCCATCTTTCCCAACATCAGGGTCTTTTCCAGGGAGTCTTCTCTTCTCAGGAGGTGGCCAAAGTCTCGGAGCCTCAGCTTCAGGATCTGTCCTTCCAGTGAGCACTCAGGGCTAATTTCCTTCAGAATGGAGAGGTTGGATCTTCTTGCAGTCCATGGGACTCTCAAGAGTCTCCTCCAGCACCAAAATTCAAAAGCATCCATTCTTCGGTGATCAGCCTTCTTGATGGTCCAGCTCTCACTTCCATACATCACTACTGTGAAACCATGGCTTTAACTATACGGACCTTTGTTGCCAAGGTGATGTCTCTGCTTTTTAAGTTGCTGTCTTATAAATATATTAAAAAATTATAGGCACATTCTCCCAAGTTGGAGATTTAAGCCTGCTCCCTGCCATCACCTGGAGACCAGGTTAGCGCAGGTAGGTTCGCAAACCCCTCACCTGCTCTCTTCTCCCTTTTTCTAAATTGGCGTCCCCACAGATCATTGGCCACAGTCGTTTTTTACAAAGAACGGAGCCCCCTTTTGTCTCTTTCTGGCCCACCCTGCCATCACCCAACTCGGTCTTCCTTTCATCCCTTTGTCTCCCTGCCTCTCTCAGAGCGGACTCCGTTCCGCTGCCTTCTCTTTCTTTCTCTCCCCATTTCTGGGGGCTCCTCGCTGCTTTTGTGGCATCCCCACCGCCCCCCTTTTTTCTCCATCTTCCCCACAACTCTTTCTTCCCCACAAGCACACCTGGGGTCTCTTGGAACACCCCTATTCCCCCCCCAAAAAAAATCTCCCCGAGGTTATTCTTACGGAAAAGGAGAATCACGGAGAACATCAAACAGAGGAAACAGAGACAATGAAGACCCCTTACTCACAAACGCCAGCCGGGTCTCTGTGGGACCCCAACCTCTGACCTCAGGCTGTCAATTCCTGCGAATTCCTCCACTCCTCGGTTCCACAGCCCCCTTGGGGGTCTTCTTATGGGTCCCTGTGGGCTTGGGGTCCCCGCAGGCATGCAAAGTCCCCATTTTTTCTTAAGGAAACAAATTGTTTTAGGCGGAGGGCATTATCCGTGGTTTAAATGCGAGGGGAGATACAGGGATAGCTGTTTGTCTCCTTCGTGGGGTCCTCGCCTGCCAATGACAAGTCACGTGGTGGGTGTATTGAGCCAAAGAGCTGTGAAAAGACCCCCCCCCCCGTTTTCTCCAATTGCCACCCCGCAATCCCAGCACAAGCCGTATAAGGCAGGGCCGGTTTCCCCAGCTGAGCTCCTTCCATTGCTTTCAGAGCTTGTCAATAACACAGGCTTTTCGGCTCCTGGATTGATAACAATCTATTATAATTACAATGATGTAACTCGTATACAGAATTAGATCACGCAGCATCCGTCCAGGCCTTTAGATCTGGAGTTTGCTTCCTAGCCTTACTGGGAAACAGTGGCGTAGCAGGGAGCTGGGGACCCGGGCGCAAAATTCAGAGGGGAGCAACCGGGCAGTCCAGGCTACACTGTTGTCTATTTTCAGGGGAAAGTCCTGGATTTACAGAAGCTGTCCCGGTTTCTGATTTGATCCTGCAACGTCCTGCTTTTCCTTAAAGGTAAAGGGACCCCTGACCCTTAGGTCCAGTCGTGGCCGACTCTGGGGTTGCGGCGCTCATCTCGCTTTATTGGCCGAGGGAGCCGGCGTCCAGCTTCCGGGTCATGTGGCCAGCAGGACTAAGCCGCTTCTGGCGAACCAGAGCAGCGCACGGAAACGCCGTTTACCTTCCCGCCGGAGCAGTACCTATTTATCTACTTGCACTGGTGTGCTTTCGAACTGCTAGGTTGGCAGGAGCAGGGACCGAGCAACAGGAGCTCACCCCGTCGTGGGGATTCGAACTGCCGACCTTCTGATCAGCAAGTCCTAGGCTCTGTGGTTTAACCCACAGCGCCACCCGCGCCCCTTAGGACATCCCTATTTTCATTGGGGAAATGTTGGAGGGGATGGAGTTACGCAACCCCAGAGCCAAGGAGACAAGTAACTATGCAACCTTTAGAAGACATACAGTTAACTGGGATATGCAGAAGGTATTAAAAATGAATTTAAGGAACGGCGGAAAGAGGGGGAAGGAAGTCAAGCTTTGAAACGTCGGAATGATTGCGAAATCAGTGAATGGTATTAATCTGAAAAAGCATTGTTAAAAATAAATAAATCAGAAACCGGGGCAGCGTCTGTAAATCTGAGACTGTCCCTGGAAAATAGGGACCAAATTGTTGGCCTTCCTCAGAGCAGGCCTGTCGGGAATGAATGCCTGAGGCTCCTTCGTTTCAATGGATCTACTCTGAGGAGGACTCAGCTAGGGGATGGCACTCGCTGTCAACAGAGTCCATCCAGATTGCGGGCCTTTCCCCCCAGGGCAGCGACAAAGATTTATCTGTGCAAGGGTTTCCGAGGGAGAAGGGAGTTGAAGCGAAGGCTGTGGCAGCTGCTCTCCGCAAACCAGCGGCCGGGGTGGGGGTCCGCGGCTGCCCACCTCGCGTCTCTATGCCCACAGATCCATGTGCCTCTGCCCAGGGCACAGCCGGCACATGGCAGAGCTGTCACACGCGTGTGTGGGCATCGGACGCTGATTCTCCCGAGCTGAGCAGCGGCAGCTACACACACGTTTTAGCACGTGCTCCTAGAGGGAATTATCAGGAACACCTCATGCCTGGTCCATCGAGGTCCATGCTGTCCGCACGGACTGGCAGAAGCTCGCCAGAGTTTTGCGCGGGGGGGGGCGGCGTCCCCAACCCTACTTGGAGACACCAGGGTTTGAACCTGCCACCTTCAGCACGGATGGAGGCCTTGGCCCATCAATGGCCCTTCCCGCAGAAGTTAAGTCGCTAGTCCTCAAGAACCACCGTCGCACGACTGATAGCAAGTGAGCTGGGAAAACAACTGTGTGAAATAGATTGTGTGGAAACAAGAATATTAACTAAAGGATTTGCTTTTTAGAAGATATGGAAAGAAAACGAAAGGGTCTCTAAGATGACGCACTTAACTTATGAGACAGACTAAGTTGCGAGATTGATGGTCAGAGGGGTAGATGAGCCATTGCTTTGGTTTTTTTTATACTATTTTTATTCATTTTCAAAACAATTTTATACAATCAATTCACATTTTGTCACACATTCGTCTATTTTTTGACTTCCCTCAGTTTCTCTGCCAATCTTTCGTTTAAATTTATATTATTAACGCATTTCTAAGCTTAATATTGCCTTTAAAAATCACCTCTCCCTTCTTACTCTCTTTTTTACAATGTTTCTTAATTTTTCACAGAGTCTCTTGAAAGCCAACAAGCATTATCTGTTCATCATATATGCTTTTCAGATAATCTGTAAATCTCCCCCAGTCCTCGATGAACTTTTGGTCTCTCTGGTATCGAATCTTCCCTGTTAGTTTGTCCAATTCTGCGGAGCCATTGCTTTATCATGTTTGGATTGTGTCTTTGAGTCAGCAAACCCTCCCCTGGAAAGACTGATTTATGGCGCAACTGCTCTGGGAAAATTAATGAGCAGACGCTTAAGACTTTATTACGTCGGAACGGACTAAAATGGCGCCTGCCGCTCGAACAGGACTGTTGGATCAGCGTGTGGTGATTTAAGGAGAGCCTTACAAAGTTCACACAGAAATATAACAATGTTTGGTTTGACTCGCCTGCAGAACAACTCAGAGGCTATTAAATGATAACAACAAGAAGATTGGAAGATGGGATTCGTGAACATCAAAAGCAGCAGAAATATGAGATGACTGGACCCTTACTGAGCTCGGAACATGGGAACCCCCAACAAAAAATTTAAAATTCGGCAAAATATTTGGATCATGTAATATGTATTGGTATAATTTGGAGTGATTAATGTGATATGATTGGATTGTTAAATGGAAAACTTAATAAAAATTATTATAAATAATAATAATAATAATAATAGGAAACTTGCGATGCGCTGGGTCAAGTTGTTTGGCCTGTATGCTAGAGACCTGGTGCTTTTAACCAGAGAGGCCCCAAACAGATGGCAGGTTGCCAAATGAGAGTATTGGCTCCAAAATTAAGGGGCAGCGAAAAGTAAACTTGCAGTTCTTAGAAAGCCAACACAGACCAAGTTCTGTCCTCAGTGGTCCAGAGTGCCTTCCATCAAATTCGGCTGGTGGCCCAGCTACGCCTCTATCTGGACAGGGATAGCCTTACTACAGTGGTACCTCGGGTTAAGTACTTAATTCGTTCCGGAGGTCCGTTCTTAACCTGAAACTGTTCTTAACCTGAAGCACCACTTTAGCTAATGGGGCCTCCTGCTGCCGCCAGAGCACGATTTCTGTTCTCATCCTGAAGCAAAGTTCTTAACCCGAGGTAATATTTCTGGGTTAGTGGAATTTGTAACCTGAAGTGTCTGTAACCTGAAGCGCCTGTAGCCTGAGGTACCACTGTACTGTTGTCTATGCTCTGATAACCTCAAGCTTAGATTACTGCAGTGCGTTCTACGTAGGGCTGCCTCTGAAGGCGGATCGGAAACTTCAGCCGCTGCAGAATTCAATGGCCAGGTTGCTCACCGGATGGCAAGACAGTTTGAGCATCTTACACCGATCCCGGTCCAACTGCACTGGCTACCGATCAGTTTCCGGGCCCAATTCAAAGTGCTGGTTTTGACCTATAAAGCCTTAAACAGACCACAATTCCTCAAGGACCGCCTCTTCCCATATGAACCTACCCAGACCCTGAGATCATCCTCTGAGGCCCTCCTTCGTGTGCCCCCTCCACGAGAGGTCCGGAGGGTGGCAACACGAGAGCGGGGCCTTCTCTGCAGTGGCTCCCCGTCTGTGGAATGCTCTCCCCAGGGAAATTCGCCTGGCGCCTTCATTATACACCTTTAGGCGTCATGCAAAAATGTTCCGTTTCAAACAGGCCTTTGGTTGAGCTGATTTACATCCTATGCCCTTTTAAAATGTGTGTGTTTTTTAAGGGGGGGGCTATTGGGTTGTTGCTTTTATTTTTACTATGCATTCTGTAGTTTGATATCTTGGTTTTATTCTGTGCACTGCTCCAGGTATAGGATAATAATAATAATAATAATAATAATAATAATAATAATAATAATGTTGTTTAGTCGTTTAGTCGTGTCCACCTCTTTGTGACCCCCTGGACCAGAGCACGCCAGGCCCTCCTGTCTTCCACTGCCTCCCGCAGTTTGGTCAAACTCATGCTGGTCGCTTCGAGAACACTGTCCCACCATCTCGTCCTCCATCGTCCCCTTCTCCTTGTGCCCTCCATCTTTCCCAGCATCAGGGTCTTTTCCAGGGAATCTTCTCTTCTCCTGAGGTGGCCAAAGTCTTGGAGCCTCAGCTTCAGGATCTGTCCTTCCAGTGAGCACTCAGGGCTGATTTCCTTCAGAATGGAGAGGTTTGATCTTCTTGCAGTCCATGGGACTCTCCAGAGTCTCCTCCAGCACCAGAATTCAAAAGCATCCATTCTTCGGCGATTAGCCTTCTTTGTGGTCCAGCTCTCACTTCCATACATCACTACTGGGAAAACCATAGCTTGAACTATACAGACCTTTGTTGGCAAGGTGATATCTCTGCTTTTTAGGATGCTGTCTAGGTTTGTCATTGCTTTCCTCCCAAGAAGCAGGCGTCTCTTAATTTCGTGGCTGCTGTCACCATCTGCAGTGATCATGGAGCCCAAGAAAGTAAAAACTCTCACTGCCTCTATTTCTTCCCCTTCTATTTGCTGGGAGGTGATGGGCCCAGTGCTGCTATTATTATTTTTGGGTGCCTCTGCCCCAGATTTCCAGGTGTATCTCACTGAGCCCAAGTGCTGCGATTCCACCTTCTCAAATGAAGCCTTTCTGTGTAAGACCAGGCCCTTCTCCACACCGGGACGGCTGCAAACAGAGCCTGCAGCTGTTTTCTCTCTGTCCTGAGCACCGGGCATTCCAAGATAGACTGCGCTGGCACACAGAGGCTCCCCTGAGCCCCTTGCGCTACCTTGACAGACTTCTCCTCCTTGAATCTGACCAACCCTTAAACAACAAAGGGAGCTAGGCCCCCATTTGCAGAATCCCATGCCCCTGGAATCTTGTGGCGGTGAGTTCCGCAGGTCTTCGTTCCGCCTGCCACTGTACCGGTTTGCCAACCAATCACCCACACATCGTGGCATTAGGAGACACGAGGGGGGAAACCACACACCTCTCCTCTCTTCCCACTCTCAATTGCTCATTAGCCGCCTCTGCAAACATCTCGCTCTAACGTCATCCTCCCTCAAAGTGGCAAAAAAAAAAACCGCTCCAAAAAGACGTCGTTGATCCACAGATGTCATTCTCCTTGGCCGATAGGCTATGATGGCCGCTGGGGGGTTTTCTTAGGTAGCTCAACAGTATCTCGAATTGAAGGATCGGGTCGGAAGGGACCCCGGTCCATGGAGGCGCAGGTCAGTTCTATATCCAGGGCAGCTGTCTACCAGCTCCATTTGGTACGCAGGATGAGACCCTCCCTGCCCACAGACTGTCTCACCAGAGTGGTGCATGCTCTGGTTATCTCCCGCTTGGACTACTGCCATGCGCTCTCCGTGGGGCTGCCTTTGAAGGTGACCCGGAAACTACAACTAATCCAGAATGCGGCAGCCAGAGTGGGGACTGGGAGCGGCTGCCGAGACCATATAACACCGGTCTTGAAAGACCTACATTGGCTCCCAGGACGTTTCCGAGCACAACTCAAAGTGTTGGTGTTGACCTTTAAAGCCCTAAATGGCCTCGGTCCAGTATACCTGAAGGAGCATCTCCACCCCTATTGTTCAGCCCGGAGGTCCAGCTCCGAGGGCCTTCTGGCAGTTCCCTCATTGCGAGAAGCCAAGTTACAGGGAACCAGGCAGAGGGCCTTCTCGGTGGTGGCACCCACCCTGTGGAACACCCTCCCATCAGATGTCAAAGAGATAAACAACTACCTGACATTCAGAAGACATCTGAAGGCAGCCCTGTTCAGGGAAGTTTTTAATGTGTGACATCTTAGTGTATTTTTGGTCTTTGTTGGAAGCTGCCCAGAGTGGCTGGGGAAACCCAGCCAGATGGGCAGGGTACAAATAATAAATTATTATTATTATTATTATATCTAGCCCAACCCCTGCAATTCAAGAATAGGCAGCTGTCCCTGACGGGAATCAAACCTGCAACCTTGCTGTTATCAGCACCGAACTCTAACCATGGGGAGCACCAAGGCCTTAGAAACGAGGCCTTATAAACAAAACCGAAACCCTTTTGGGGTTGTTGTTTTTTTGGAGGTGGTCGCCCTCCGGCCGCCTCAAATCGCCCCCAGGGAGCACTTTTGCAGTATCACCTGGGGTCCCCACCCACTTATTCCAGAACCACGTACCACGGTGAAGCCCCCCCCCTTCTTTAAATGCAACGTGTTTTCGTTTTGCAGATGAGACAGATTCGGGGGGGGGGGTTCGGTGAGCGGAATTTGCCCTTTTAAAATCAGAGAGAGAGAGAGAGAGAGAGAGAGAGAGAGGGGAGTTGGGGAGGGGGCTGGGAGGCCTCAAAATAAATAAATAACCTTTCCTTTCCTTCCTTCCTTCCCCGCCCCCACGGAGACAAAAGGCTAGCTACCTTTCTTCAAAGCCTCATTCATCTTGCATTGGAAAGAGAGTCCCTAGTGACTTGTCCCATACAGTGAATAAATCAGAAAGAAATGGGGGTTTTTTTTAAAAGGGGGGGGGAGAGATGGGGATGAAAGCAACAGAGGGCTGGCGCCAGCCAATAGCAGCCCAGAACATGCTCTTGTGTAACCATGGCGACAGCCAATGGCTTCCAAGATGATGGATATATATATATACATACAGAGAGAGAGAGAGAGAGAGAGAGAGAGAGAGAGAAAGAGTCTCTCTTTCTCTGTATCCCCCTCCTCCCAATATAGATAGATAGATAGATAGATAGATAGATAGATAGATAGATAAACTGGAGAAGCCAGCCTTCCATTTTGATCTGGTTTTGACTCAGGAGCTCAGATTTATTTATTTTTAATTTTTTAAAGTGGGGTGGGGGGACATGGCAGAGAAAATAATGGGTGGCAGACATCCCCCTGCCCTCGCTGGCCAAGATTTTAATCTGTGCCATACATCGAAAGCGCATTGGTTTTTCCACCTTTCAAAAGGATTTTGGGAACTGTAGTTTTGTCCCGGGCGCTGCAAATTGCAGCTTCCTCCGAGGGGCGGGTGGGTGGGAAAACTACAGTTCCCGTGGTTCTTTGTGTGCGTAGGGGAGGCCATGTTTATTATATATCGTAAAACCCACATACACCGAAAGCCCTCCGAGCGATCGGCGAAAAAGGTTAAAAGAATAAGAGTCTCACTAAAATAAAATAAAATTGCACCCTTAAGTTAAAGTGTACAGGCTAAAAACCACAACAAAAACAGACTGAAACAAATTAAAACCCCTACGAACTTTCTAAACGCCTGAGCTTTAAAGGATATGCTTTGAAAGCATGATGTGGACTCCGTTAGAACCCGTCTCTGCCCATTCTCACTTGCTGCCCCGTATCCATGGAGAACGTTGGGGGAGAAGAGGGATTGGAGGGGGAGAGGAGCAGAGAATCGCTTGGGAAGACAGGCGAACTAATGCCAGTGTACTGGAAGAAGCAAAGATCACCCGTGTCAAAGCAATGATTCTTCAACATCAACTTCGTTGGACTGGTCATGGTGTTCGGATGCACGATTATCGTTTTCCAAAGCAACCGCTCTATTCCGAACTTAAAAACGGAAAGCGTAATGCTTGTTTTGTTGTTGTTTAGTCGTTTAGTCGTGTCCGCCTCTTCGTGACCCCCTGGACCAGAGCACGCCAGGCCCTCCTGTCTTCCACTGCCTCCTGCAGTTTGGTCAAACTCATGCTAGTAGCTTCGAGAACACTGTCCCACCATCTCGTCCTCCGTCGTCCCCTTCTCCTTGCACCCTCCATCTTTCCCAACATCAGGGTCTTTTCCAGGGAGTCTTCTCTTCTCCTGAGGTGGCCAAAGTCTTGGAGCCTCAGCTTCAGGATCTGTCCTTCCAGTGAGCGCTCAGGGCTGATTTCCTTCAGAATGGAGAGGTTGGATCTTCTTGCAGTCCATGGGACTCTCAAGAATCTCCTCCAGCACCAGAATTCAAAAGCATCCATTCTTTGGCGATCAGCCTTCTTTATGGTCCAGCTCTCACTTCCATACTTCACTATGCGTAATTCTGGCGGTCAACAAAAGAGGTTCAAAGACCCTCTCAAAAATGTAGTATAAACACCGACAACTGGGAAACACTGGCCTGCGAGTGCTCCAGTTGGAGAACAGCCTTTACCAAAGGCTTCGTGGGCTTTGAAGACACTTGAACTCAGGACGCAAGGGAGAAACGTACTAAGAGGAAGGCATGCTTGGCAAATCCTCGCCATGATCAACTCCCACCCGGAAACCTATGTCCCCACTGTGGAAGGATGTGTGGGTCCAGAATTGGCCTCCACAGCCACTTATGGGCTCATTGTTAAGACCGTGTTTATGGAAGACAATCTTACTCGGTTACGAGGGATCGCCAAAGAAGAAGAAAAGTAAAATTTCCTTCTTTTTAGTGTGTGTGCGAGGTTCCAACCCTCTAAAAGAAAAATGTAGAAAACCGAGATAGTCATTGGAGGTCAAGTCTATTTTAAGACTGACTATTCATTATGAATTAATGTCATAAACGCTCCTGGGGAAAGCATTTGGCTCAAGGCAGCTGTCAACCAACCATTCACACCTCCTCCGAGTGCCAGGAAAACTCTAGATCCCAGAGATCTCTCTCAGATCACCCACCCTTCCCACCTCAGTTATTTTAAGCTCTAGGCAAATTAAAGTCACCAATGCCTTTGCGAAGACCACATATAGTCTCCTACTTGATTGGATTCAGAGTAGACTCATTGGAAGTAAAG
This sequence comes from Podarcis pityusensis, assembly GCF_964106645.2. Lineage (NCBI taxonomy): Eukaryota > Metazoa > Chordata > Lepidosauria > Squamata > Lacertidae > Podarcis > Podarcis pityusensis. Next base: position 3,219,457 of record NC_138043.1, read on the forward strand.
GACCCAGGTTATTCCCTTTCAATGGGCCTACAATGCGCAGGGACCCACTGATTGCAACAGCTGTGTTGGCACCCCATAAATATATAGTTAAAAAACAACAACAGAGAGTCCACCTGGGTGCGTAAAAACAGGGCAGGGCGAATTTCCATTTGGGCGACTTTTCGCAAGTCCTTCAAAGTCTGCAGAGTTCAAGGGGGATGAGCTAGAATTCTTTCAGGACCCTGGACAGAGCAGGCATCAAATATCCCTAAGGTTCCCATCTGCACTATAAATTTAAAACAGTCTTGCCCCTCTTTGAACAGCCAAGGTTTCCCCCTCAATGAATCAGGTGAACTGTTTGGTCTGGGTGCTGTGAGTCCCAAAGTTCCCTGGGAAGAGGGGATGGATTTTTTCACCACTCTAGTTAAGGTCCGTATAGTTCAAGCTCTGGTTTTCCCAGCAGTGATGTATGGAAGTGAGAGCTGGACCATCAAGAAGGCTGATTGCCAAAGAATGGATGCTTTTGAATTCTGGTGCTGGAGGAGACTCTTGAGAGTCCCATGGACTGCGAGAAGATCAAACCTCTCCATTCGGAAGGAAATCAGCCCTGAGCGCTCACTGGAAGGACAGCTCCTGAAGCTGAGGCTCCAAGACTTTGGCCACCTCAGGAGAAGAGAAGACTCCCTGGAAAAGACCCTGATGTTGGGAAAGATGGAGGGCACAAGGAGAAGGGGACGACAGAGGACGAGATGGTGGGACAGTGTTCTCGAAGCTACCAGCATGAGTTTGACCAAACTGCGGGAGGCAGTGGAAGACAGGAGGGCCTGGCGTGCTCTGGTCCAGGGGGTCACGAAGAGTCGGACACGACTAAATGACTAAACAACAACAGTAATTGACAAGAGATGTAAGCGCAGGGGCTGGTCAACTGCCTTGCATGCAGAAGATCCCAGGTTGAATCGACTCAAAAAGGGACCGAGTGATGGGATTGACCCTTCTCTGACCCAGAAGAATCAAAAGGTCTGACTCTGCGTACAAGGCAGATTCTTGCATGCCAAAACTCTGGCGAAGAATTAGAGGATTTGGGTTGGAGTGGCCTTGTGCTATTGTCGTTGTTATTGTTGTTGTCGTTATTATTATTATTATTATTATTATTATTTTAACCATTGTAATATGATGATGATGATTTATACCCTGCCCATCTGGTTGGGTTTTCTCAGCCACTCTGGGCAGCTCCCCACAGGATATTAGAAACACAACAAAACATCAAACATTAAAAGCTTTCTTTTGGCAAATCCTACATAAGAGTAAAATAAATTCAGGTTTAAGGGGGTAGAGGGGCTGTGGCCCTTCTCTCCAAGTGAAAGCAAGATTCCAGTCCTCATTGTTCTCAGCGTAAAAAAGGGAATTGTGGATTGTGGAGAGGTCATCCCCTAATAATAATAATTTATTATTTCTACCCCGCCCATCTAGCAGGGTTTCCCCCAGCTCCCAACAGAACATTAAAAACAGACTAAAACTTCAAACATTAAAGACTTTCCTAAACAGGGCTGCTTTCAGATGTCTTCTAAAAGTCAGATAGTTGCTTATCTCCTTGACATCTGACGGGAGGGCGTTCCACAGGGCGGGCGCCACCACCGAGAAGGCCCTCTGCCTCGTTCCCTGTAACCTCGCTTCTCGCAGGGAGGGAACCGACAGAAGACCCTCGGGAGATAGACCCCAGTGTCCATGCTGGAGATGCTCCTTCGGGTATACTGGTCCGTTTAGGGCTTTCAAGGTCAGCACCAACCCTTTGAATTGTGCTCAGAAACGTACTGCAAAAGCATCCAGGTTTTCAGATTCAAAAGGATCAGGACAGACATCTCGCTTCGCGGCCCCCTTCTCCTCCCCCAACCAATAAATAAATAAATTGATAGGGGCATTTGTGCCTTACATCTCCCTGCCAAAATACAGAATTTGGAATTAAATTTGTGACTGGGGAGCAGATCGAGTGAACATATTAAACTACAATCTCAGGGGTCTTAGTTATCAAGCCAGATGTTCTGGGGAGATTAACAGCCTGGAAGGAGATCCCATCTGTCACCCCCGGGCCAAGCCAGCGTCACATATCTAACGTGTCATATTAGATGAAAGAGAAAAACACTGGGAGAGTTAAAAGAAGAAAATCATGAGCGTTAAAATGAAATTATGAAACAGGAGGGGAGGAAGTATATATTAAAACAGCAAAGAAAAAGGGTTATCCAACTCAGAGTAGACCTATTGAAATTGACCCAAGCCTGCCCATTAATTTAAATGGATCTCTGACGTTAGACACTCTCGATTGGTTTGCTTTTAGAAAGCCGTAATGCCTCTGATTTGCTTCTAGATTATTGCTTCCCTCATCAAAGGATCCTGGGATCTGTCATTTGCTAAGGGTGCTGGGAGTTGTAGCTCCGTGAGCGGGGGAACTACAATTCCCAAGATTGTGGGGTTTTTTTAATTGCTTAAAAAAAAAGTTACATGGAAACATTGCATTGCTCAGTGTTAAAGCAATAGTTTGTTAAGCAATGCCTTAACATCGATCAACACAATCAAATCTTTAGGGCTGTGGGGGGTTATTTAAAGCCCCCACAAAATAAACACATATTGATGGAATGTTTAATTTCTATACTGGCACAATAGAGTAAAAATATTTCTAAGTGGTGTGCAGAAAACTGAAGCACACATACACCCCAGAGGGAGAGGAAGGAAGGAAGGAGAGTGAGAGAGGAAGGAAGGAAGGAAGGAAGGAAGGAGAGAGAGAGAGAGGAAGGAAGGAAGGAAGGAAGGGAGGAAGGAAGGAAGGAAGGAAAGTGAGGGAGGGAGGGAGGGAGGGAGGGAGGGAGGAAGGAAGGAAGGAGAGTGAAAGAGAGAGGAAGGAAGGAAGGAAGGAAGGAAGGAAGGAAGGAAGGAAGGAAGACTTCACCAAGGCTAAACCTAGCTAGTGCTGTTACGGTTAGTCATATTCTTTCATTTCAAGGGATCTACTCTTGAGTCCAGAGGGAGGGACCAGATCCAATGGCTTCAAGTGACAAAAAAAGGAGATTCCAACGAAACATTAGGAAAGAACTTTCTGAGGCTAAGGGCCATTGAGCAGTAGACTGGACTCAGAAAGGGGCAGAGTGTCCTTTACTGGAAGATTCCAAACAGAATTTGGGCGGCCAATTCTCACAGAGTCTTCAGCTGTGATTGCTGTACTGCAGGGGGTTGGGCTGGATGGCCTTTGGGGGTCCCACATTCCATGATTCTGTGAAAGCTGGACACGGGGGCCCCAAAGAAAAAGGAGCAGCATCAAAACGAAAGAACTAAGTTAGCGAAAAACAAAGAGGAGGAATCATTAAGATGAAAGGAAAGAGAGAGGGGGAGCAAGAAGGAGAGAGAAAAAATATCCCAAAGGAATTCTGGATCTAGTCTGGATTTATTCAGCTGCTTTATCATATTATTATTTTTTATTATTATTATTATTATTATTATTATTATTATTATTATTCTGCTCCGTTCTACTGGTTTTGAATTGTTGGACGCTGTCCTGGTTTTTTTGTTTTAACAGGAGGGGAAATAACTTTTAAAGGAAAAAGAAGAAACATCTAGTGGAGATCTTTTGGGAAAGGAGGAAGGGAATTAAAATGCAAAAAGGGATAGGGAATTTAAATGAAAGGGGAAGAAAAAAAGAATGGAGAGGAGGAAGAAAACTGAGCAAGAATTGGAAAGGGAAAGGGCCTGAAAATGGAAAAAAAAACACACGCTTTAGTGGCTGAATCTTTTAGGGCCTGGATATGTTCCAGGGGAAGAGGAGAGGGGCTAGTCTCTCCCACCGACCCCCCCTATACACTCACACCCTGCAAACCCCCCCAGGGGGGTTAAACAAACAGGCTGTTGTTACCAGTTCCTGCTAATTGAAATTTCAGTCCAGATCCAGGGCGCAGGAGGAGATTAAAGGAGGGGAGGCGAGAAAGAGGAAACCCAACTCTGGCAAACAAAGAGGCCCCGGGGGAGAGAGGAGGGGGCATCCAAGCCCCCAGAAGCAGCCCCCCCTCCCTCTCATGTCCTGCTAAGAGGAAACATATCCCAGTTTGACAATTGGGAGGCAAGGTCAATGCAATTGCTGGATAGGAGCAGATGAATCAATATATCATCAGGCCCAGACACGACATGCAAACACATTGATGGTGGAGATGGGAGGATTCTCCCCCCCATAGAGGATGGGGTCACCATGGCAACCGGGCCTGACTGGTACCCAGATTTGCTTAGAGCTCCCCTCCAGAGGAGGAGGGCAGGATGCAGACAGCCTGCTAGAGGATGGGGAAGGGGGGAAGGTCGTGGAAATGACGGTGGGAGGAGTAAAACAGACCCCCCCCAAAAAAAAACCTATTAAAGAAACAATTCTGGGAAGGAAGGGGGAAGGTAAAGGGGGTCCCGGCAAGCTTCTTGTTGTTTAGTTGTGTCTGCCTCTTCGTGACCCCCTGGACCAGAGCACGCCAGGCACTCCTGTCTTCCCGCAGTTTGGTCCAACTCATGCTGGTCGCTTCGAGAACACTGTCCCACCATCTCGTCCTCTGTCATCCCCTTCTCCTTGCGCCCTCCATCTTTCCCAACATTAGGATCGTTCCCAGGGAGTCTTCTCTTCTCCTGAGGTGGCCAAAGTCTTGGAGCCTCAGCTTCGGGATCTGACCTTCCCGTGAGCACTCAGGGCTGATTTCCTTCCGAATGGAGAGGTTTGATCTTCTTGCTGTCCATGGGACTCTCAAGAGTCTCCTCCAACACCAGAATTCAAAAGCATCCATACTTCGGCGATCAGCCTTCTGGGTTTTTGTTTTTTAAATTATAAAAAGCGTGCGTGTCTCTCAGTGGCTTCCAAACCGGGGAAGGGATTAATGTATGAGTCTCAAGTGCAAAAGGAGGGCGGCCGCTGCTTCTCTGCTTGAGTCCCTGCTGTGCCTCTGTATACAGAGGTGGCTCTCTGCGCAAGTTCCTCTGTCCTAACCACATACAAGGGACTATTGTGCTGCAAATCCATGTCTCCTTCTCACCAGCCTCTCCCCTGCCTCTCTGTATGAGTCCCCGATTCCTTCCCATCCACCTCCACTGGGGATGGAGTGCTCTGTTGAATCTCTGTACAGTGGTACCTCGGGTTACAGACGCTTCAGGTTACAGACTCCGCTAACCCAGAAATAGTACCTCGGGTTAAGAACTTTGCTTCAGGATGAGAACAGAAATTGTGTTCTGGCGTCGCGGCGGCAGCAGGAGGCCCCATTAGCTAAAGTGGTGCTTCTGGTTAAGAACAGTTTCAGGTTAAGAACGGACCTCTGGAATGAATTAAGTACTTAACCCGAGGTACCACTGTACTGAGTCATCCTGGAGAGGCGGACACAGAAGAATCTCCACCTCAAGAGAAGAGGCTGCCTGTCGCATCTCTGGATGAGCGACTGAGGGCTTTGGGTATCTCGCCTTCCAGACCTGCTCCCTATATCTGAGATCCGCCCGAAGCAACATAGGGGATGGGCTACTCAGAAGGTGGTCAGCTCTCTGAAAGCAAACACATTTTTGTCTTAACGCTTGCCTTCCAAATCCTTTGACATTTGATATACAGCAAATGTCTCCGTACTGAAACTCTGGAGCGCTGCTGCCAGTCCGTGCAGAGCTAGATAGGGTATAAGGCAGTCTGTTATGATGTTAGCCGCCCTGAGCCCGGCTCTGGCTGGGGAAGCCGGGGTACAAATAAAAATTCATTATTATTATTATTATTATTATTATTATTATTATTCAGAACCCTCCCTCAATCTGCTGTCATGTTTCAGAGCTATAGCTCAGAAAGGTTTATCGCAGGCTATTTCACAAAATACTTTCCAAGTATGTAAGTGAGAGCTGGACCATCAAGAAGGCTGATCGCCAAAGAATGGATGCTTTTGAATTCTGGTGCTGGAGGAGACTCTTGAGAGTCCCATGGACTGCAAGAAGATCAAACCTCTCCATTCTGAAGGAAATCAGCCCTGAGTGCTCACTGGAAGGACAGATCCTGAAGCTGAGGCTCCAAGACTTTGGCCACCTCAGGAGAAGAGAAGACTCCCTGGAAAAGACCCTGATGTTGGGAAAGATGGAGGGCGCAAGGAGAAGGGGACGACGGAGGACGAGATGGTGGGACAGTGTTCTCGAAGCTACCAGCATGAGTTTGACCAAACTGCGGGAGGCAGTGGAAGACAGGAGTACCTGGCGTGCTCTGGTCCAGAGGCGGACACGACTAAACGACTAAACAACAACAACAAGTCCTTTCCAAAGTTCCTGGAAAGAGCAAACACCAGCTTCTCTTTCTCCCCACCCTAAAATAACAAATAAATCCCACCCCTTTCCTAACCCCTCAAAGTTCATGTGAGCACAAATCTGTCCCGTGTCTAACCTTGGGACAAAGGCTTGCCTGACAACCACCTGGCCGGCGATCAGCTTAGTAACCGGTGAGATTGCTGCAGGATCTACCATATTTTTCGCTCTATAAGACGCACCAGACCACAAGACGCACCTAGTTTTTGGAGGAGGAAAAGAAGAGGAAAAATAATTCTGAATCTCAGAAGCCAGAACAGCAAGAGGGATCGCTGCGCAGTGAAAGCAGCAATCCCTCTTGCTATTCTGACTTCTGGGATAGCTGCGCAGCCTGCATTCGCTCCATAAGACGCACACACATTTCCCCTTACTTTTTAGGAGGGAAAAAGTGAGTCTTATAGAGGAAAAAATATGTTAGTTATCTTTGGGGTGGTGGAAAGGAATGGGAGACAAACCAGTTTGCTTTGGGGATGGTACCAGATCGCCATTCCGAACCGAGGACTCAAGAGATTGACCTAAGAGTCGGCAAGTGCTGAGTTCGAATCTTGTCTCTGTCTGGAACTCACAATGGATGGGTTGAGGCAGGTCTTTGTCTCTCCCTTCCCACCAAAAAATATGGATGATAATAATACTGGATTACCTGACAGGGGTGGTTGTTAATACTAATACTAATTTTATTTATACCCCACCCATCTGGCTGGGGTTTCCCTAGCCAATCTTGGAGGCTTCCAGCACATATAAAAACATCATATAGGATGGTTTAAGGATTGTTTCTTTATATCTACTGAATGTAAATGTAAAGAGGCTTTAGCTAAGTGGCAGGGCACCCATGGCAGGTTCCACACTTGGCACCCCCCCCCCGCCTGAAACCTTAGAGAGCTGTTGCCAGTCAGTGTGGGGAATATTGAGCTAAATGGAGCCACGGTCTAAGGCAGCGTTCTGTTCACTTTGGCCTTGTAGTTCAAAGCGATGAGGACTAGAATCTTGCTTTATTTTTAAGGCAAGGTCCGGGGCACGCAGAAGGTTCCCCTGCCTGAAACCCCCGGACAGCTGCTGCCAGTCCGTGCGGACAGCACTGAGATAGGTGGAACCACGGGGGTACCAACTCCGTATAAGGCAATTGATGCAATCGAAAGAGCACACATTGTTTTGTTATTGTGCATCAAACATCCCCGGCTCTGAGCCTTGGAACATGCAAAGTCATTCCAACAGCGAAATGGAGCCTCCTGGGCGAGGGCAGTCTACCGCAAAAACGCCAGGGATGCAAACCAGGGGCGTTCCACTGCCGCCTTTGTTGTCTGCATCGTTTTTTTCCAGAGGGCATGTGTCCAACCACTTCTGGACACAGAACGCTCTATTAGATGGGCTGGTTTTTTGGGACGGATCCAGCAAACCCATTCCGAATGCTCGCTTGTGTTTTTTTCCTTTCTTCCAGGGCGTTGGTGTCATTTGGCTAAACTCGGAGACGTTCTTTTTCGGCCTCTCTCCCTTTGCCTTCCCTGTGGACATCAGCCAACCGGCCAAGCCTTTTGGAAAGGGGCGGTGGGGGAAAATGGCGCTCCTTTGGTTTGGACCAGCATCAAATCTACATACAGACACTGCCTCTTGCATCCCCAAATGCCTGCCAACACACCTTTGTCTGGAGTTGTCATCACTAGGCAACAAAAATGTAGAAAATAGATACCCGTCCCTCGTCCTTTTTGCGAAGAGTGGGTGTTTGTGTGTCTGTAATCACGACAGCAAGATGGATGGAAAATCAGACAGCAAGACAGATAGCCAGCCAGCCAGCCAGCCAGCCAAATGATTTCTCACCAAAGGAGGTTGCAACAACCAAAGCACAATATTGGCCATCGTTTAAAACACACACGCCAGTGTAGCACAACCGAAATGAGATTGTGGCTCCGGGGGACGCCGCCGCAGCGTGAACAAGCCCAGGCTCAAAACCGCAATCTGGACCTTGCAAAATTAAAACGGCAAACGTCCCTGCCACCCTCCAATCTGGACCTTGCAAAATTAAAACGGCAAACGTCCCTGCCACCCTCCACAGCTTGCACCCTGAATTTGCGGCTCCCGGTTCCCCCCAAGGGCTGATACCTGGTTTTATAAACCCACAACCTGAGAGGGCCAGCAGTTGCATTAGAAAAAACACACAAACGCAAACAGATTGAAGCTTTTTTGTTTGCCGTCGACGGCTATCGTTTGAGAGCAGGAGAGAAAGCATATTGGAAAACACAGGTGCATCTCTTTAAGAAGAAAGGCAGCGAAAGGAAAAAGATGAAGGGGACTTACCTCATCACCAAAGAAGGTTGAATGGAGGAAGGACAGAACCCAGAGCAAGCCCATGTAGTTCTCTGCATTCTTCGCCACCCTTTAGCTGGTTCTCCCCTCCCTCTCTGATGGATGCAGATGGGCTTGGCTGGCTCTGGCAAGGACGGAGGCGGCAGCGCTCTCCAGCGAGCGCTAGGGAGCGGTGCAGAGTCAGTCCACCGGGTTGCTAGGGGGGGAAATGTAGCCCAGAGAATATTGGAGGAGGAGGAGGTGGAGGAGGAGGCTGCAAGGCAGTCTGGAAATTTTATTTTTATTTTCCAAAGGACGACCCGGCTTTGATACCTGCCCACCTGTGCCAAAAGCATCACCAGGTGTGCCTGGAGATGCCCCTTCCCTGAAAACTCTGGGAAAGGGCCGGCGGTCAGTGGCTTTTAACCCACCCTGGGGTGCCCAGAATGATGGTCAACACTGGCCTCTGTCCCTCTTTCCTTCGCTCCCTCCTCTGTTGCCCTCTGGCGTCTCTGCCAGGCTTGTGAGGTTGTTTGTTGCAGCAGCCCCGGCTGCAAGCTCCGCGAGTGAATGGTGCCTCTGGGGCTGGGCAGGGGGTGCATGCCAGGCCCCTGTGGGGCAGTGTGAAGAGGCGCCTCTCTTTGGGGCAGCTCAGAGAGCAAGGGAGGCAGTTGTGGCTGCCCAGAGGTCTCCCAAGGAGAGAGGAGGATGTTTGAAAAAGGGTGAGGGGCTGTCGGCTCTGCAGGCGAGGGGCGGGAGAACTGGGTTCCCTAGCCCCACAGGGGTGCCCTGTGTTTCTCTTGCACTCAGATCCTGCTGGGGGGGTGCTTTCCTTGGGGGCATCTGGCCGGACACGGTGAGAATGCTAGAATAGAGGACCCCCCCCCCATTTGGGATCGGCCTTACCCTTTATTTGCCCAATCAACTTTTGAAAAGTCTGCGGAACTGCTGCTGCCACCACAAAACGCCTGCTCCACATTTCTAAGGACTCAAATCTTTCGTCTAGCGGTACTCCGACTTTGGAACTCCCTGCCACTTGACACAGAGCCTTCGCGGCGCTCTTTTCAGCGCCTGCTATGAACATTTTTTGGTTTAGGCAAGCCTCCCTAGATGCTTAGAAAATCGGTGTCAGGGTCCGGTCTATGGGCGATCGAAGTCCCGGCTGAGGACGTCGGGACCAGGGGCAAGATGGAGCAGGAATGGGAGTCCAGGAATGGGAGCAGGAATGGGAGTCCAGAAGCCAGGGGTCCAAGAAGCAAGGAGTCATGAAGTCAGAGGTCCGAGGGTCGAGGAGCAGGGAGTCACAAAGTCAAGGGTCCGAGGGTCGAGAAGCAAGGAGTCACAAAGTCAAGGGTCCGAGGGTCGAGAAGCAAGGAGTCACGAAGTCAAGGGTCCGAGGGTCGAGAAGCAAGGAGTCACGGAGCCAAGGGTCCGAGGGTTGACAAGCAAGAAGTCAAGGAGCCGAGGTCCGAGGATCAGGAAGCAAGAAGCCAAACGCAGCAAGGCAGGGAACGTGTTGCTGTGGCAAAGAGCCGAAGGGAAATGCTGACCTTATATCCCTTCCCGGCTCTTGCCACCAGGTGCAGTGAGTTACCAATCGACCTCACCTGTGCGGCTGCACCTTGCCTCTTCAGAACAAACTTAGGAAGGCCCCAGTCCTGCAAAGTCCTACTGGTCCCAGGGCCTGGCTCCTGCACGCACTCCTGACAGTTGGTGCGAGTTTTAACCTGCTTTCAGCCCACACTTATGAGGGACTCGGGTGGTGCTGTGGGTTCGAATCCCTGCAACGATGGGGTGAGCTTCTGTTGCTTGGTCCCTGCTCCTGCCAACCTAGCAGTTCGAAAGCACATCAAAGTGCAAGTAGATAAATAGGTACCACTCCGGCGGGAAGGTAAACGGCGTTTCCGTGCGCTGCTCTGGTTCGCCAGAAGCGGCTTGGTCCTGCTAGCCACTTGACCCGGAAGCTGTACGCCGGCTCCCTTGGCCAGTAAAGCGAGATGAGCGCCACAACCCCAGAGTCGGCCACAACTGGACCTAATGGTCACAGGTCCCTTTACCTTTTTAACTCATAAATTTTACGAAACAAATAAACTGGGCTCTTCCGATGTTCTAGCTGCAAAGCTGGCATTCACATTTGCCTGCTCAAACACTTACAAGGGTACCTTGGGTTTAAGAACAGCTTAGTTTATGAATGACTTGGGTTAAGAACGCTGCAAACCCGGAAGTAAGTGTTTTGGTTTGTGAACTTTGCCTTGGAATAAGAACACGTTTCGCTTCCTGTTGATTGTGTTCCATTTCATGCCCTGCAAAGGACCTTAAGGTCCATGAGTATTCATAGTTTAGAGATCTCAGGCCCTAAGGAAGCCAGATTATCCTCCACCAGGGCCTGGGCCTTCTCAGTGGTGGCTCCGACCTGGTGGAATGCTCTGTCCCATGAGACCAGGGCCCTGCAGGATTTAACCTCCTTCCGCAGGGCCTGTAAGACAGAGCTATTCCGCCTGGCTTTCAAATTGTACTTAGCCTGATCTTTTATTCCACTTCCTTCCCTCCCTCTCCCCTTTTTATGAAGATTACCCGCTCTGGGATCCCACAGCTAATTCTCCCCTGGTCTCCTCGCTGGCCCAAATAGGACTAATTTAGCCAGCTAGCCCTGGTGATCATCTAATGTTTATTGGATGGATTTCACCCCAAATTTATTTTTGAATTCTGAATTTATTGTTATTCATGGTTTATTTTGTATTTTATGCTGGTTTTTGTTGCATCAATTAAGTGTTTAAATTTGTTGTTAGCCACCCTGAGCCCGGTTATTTGAACCGGGGAGGGCGGGGTATAAATAAATTTTTATTATTATTATTTGTAAATAATATTTGTATATTCTGAACAAAATGCTTGTTTAACCTGCAGGTAGGCTGTATGAATTGTGTATTGCTTTGTTGGGTCTCTGGACCGTAATAAAGATTGTTGTTGTTGTAAATTGTGTTCCCCGCTGCTATGGGAAAGCGCGCCTTGGTTGAAGAACGCTTTGGTTTCAGAACGGACTTCTGGAATGGATAAAGTTCATAAACCAAGGTACCGCTGTATATCCACTTCAAACTGCAAAGAACAACCCTTCCTTCAGGTGTTTTGAAGAAGACGACGACTGAGCACACCTCCCTTTGTCTCGACTGCTTCAAACTCACTTGGACAGGAATCTCCACCCTTGTGCTGAAGACGGTGCCTTGTTTATATCAAAATATACCCACAGGAGAGATTTCCTGGTCTCTTAACTGCTACCCTTGATCCCAGGAAGGGCAGCTTCAGAGAGGAAGCCTGGAAGATGAAGGACTTCTGACCGTCTTCAGGCCGTTTCGCTCCCTTTAGAAGATAAAACCCAGACCAGCCTCAAGAAACAGATCTACGCAGCCTTCCAGATCCAGAGACGGCCGCCCTGCCAGGTGAGGACTGCGCTGAAAACTCAAACTTGCAGACTTTGCTTTGTCCCTTCAATCTCTTTCTAAAGCTATGGCAGAATGTTTTTTCGTTTTCAACGTCTCTAGTCCTGGGCTGAGGGACGCGGGTGGCGCTGTGGGTTAAACCACAGAGCCTAGAACTTGCCGATCAGAAGGTCGGCGGTTCGAATCCCCGCCAGGTGAGCTCCCATTGCTCGGTCCCTGCTCCTGCCAACCTAGCAGTTCGAAAGCACCTCAAAGTGCAAGCAGATAAATAGGTACCGCTCCGGCGGGAAGGTAAACGGCATTTCTGTGTGCCAGAAGCGGCTTAGTCCTGCTGGCCACATGACCCGGAAGCTGTATGCCGGCTCCCTCGGCCAGTAAAGCGAGATGAGCGCCGCAACCCCAGAGTCGGTCACGACTGGACCTAATGGTCAGGGGTCCCTTTACCTTTACCTTAGTCCTGGGCTGAGGACGCCAGCCCTTTCTCAAAAACGGTACATGGGCTGAACTGTTTTGAGGGACTTTTATTCTTGCGTTTCAGCTAAAACAGGGATCATTGTTGTCTTTCACCGGAAGGGGAAGAACCACAGAATGCGTCCCTCTGTACCCCTCCAATTGGCCCCTGTAACTCTCCTCAAACCCTAATCCTGCCTCTGGTTTCCAAACTTGGGTCCTCTAGTTGTTTTTGGACCACAACTCCCATCATCTGACTGCTGGTCATGCTAGCTAGGGAAGATAGGAACTGTAGTTCAAAACCAGCTGGAGTTTGGGAAACATTGATCTGGTCCAACCCCTCTGAAATACAGGAATCTTTCGCACAATTCGGGGCTCGAATCCACAACCCAGAGATCAGGAATCTCATGCTCTACCAGACTGAGCTATCTGCAATCGGCCTTCCTGCTTGGCAGGGGGTTGGACTCGATGGCCCTTGTGGTCTCTTCCAACTCTATGATTCTATGATTCTATGATTCTAATAAAAGTCCCTGTTAGGGGGAAAAGAGGACGTAAAGAAATATGATAATAATAATAATAATAGATCATACAGCAATAATTGCAGGGACGCGGGTGGCGCTGTGGTCTAAACCACAGAGCCTCTTGGGCTTGCCAATCGGAAGGTCGGCGGTTCGAATCCCTGCGACGGAGTGAGCTCCCGTTGCTCTGTCCCAGCTCCTGCCAACCTAGCAGTTCAAAAGCACGCCAGTGCAAGTAGATAAAGAGGTACCACTGCGGTGGGAAGGTAAATAGTGTTTCTGTGCGCTCTGGTTTCCATCACGGTGTACCGTTGCACCAGCAGTTTAGTCCTGCTGGCCACATGACCCGAAAGCTGTCTGTGGACAAACGCCGGCTCCCTCAGCCTGAAAGCGAGATGAGCGCCGCAACCCCATAATCACCTTTGACTGGACTTAACCGTCCAGGGGTCCTTTACCTTACCTTTATATATTACAGTGGTACCTCGGGTTACATACGCTTCAGGTTACATATGATTCAGGTTACACACTCCGCTAACTCAGAAATAGTGCTTCAGGTTAAGAACTTTGTTTCAGGATGAGAACAGAAATTGTGCTCCGGCGGCAGCAGCAGCAGCAGCAGCAGGAGGCCCCATTAGCTAAAGTGGTGCTTCAGGTTAAGAACAGTTTCAGGTTAAGAACGGACCTCCAGAACGAATTAAGTACTTAACCCAAGGTACCACTGTATTTAATATATGTTGGAAGCCACACAGAGTGGCTGGGGTATAAATAGTATGCCTTTACAGGAATAACAATGTGAATAATTTTGATTGCAGTGGAAAGCCGCTCCCACAGGGACCCATGGGGACAGAAGTGTTTCTGACCGTCCTGAGTGGCACCAGCGGGCAGGCGCCCAGGCTGTGCCGTGCTGGCCTGGCTCTGTTTGCTGCGGTCCGGCTCGGATCCCTGGCCCTGGGTGCAAGAACCCTTTGGCGGGACGAGGAAGGAGACCTGCACTGCGACACCGCTTCCCGGGGCTGCCTCTCGGCCTGTTTCGACGACGCCTTCCCGGTCTCCCCCTTCAACCTCTTCCTGCTGCAGATGGCCAGTCTCCTGACCCACGGCACGGCCTGCTCCTGCGTTTTCCGCCCGCCCAGCTTCCAGGGGAGGAGTGGCTGGAGGCAGGGCCCGCCCCACGGCAAGAGGCGGCTGCAGCAGCTGCACTGGCTCAGCCTCCTAGCCAAGGCAGCCCTGGAAGGGATCTTCCTGGCGGTTTTCCACGGACTCTACGCTCGCTACCCGTCACAACTCCACTGCCCTCCGTCCGTCTCCTGTCCCGACGGGGTTCTGTGCACCATTGAGCAAGCCAACTGGAAAGACGCGTTCAACTTCTTCGTAGCTGGGGCTTCCTGGGCCTCCCTTGCGCTGTGTCTCCCTGCGTTGTACTCAGCGGCATCCGAAACCTTTCACTGCGCATCGGGCCCAGGGAAGAGTCAACTGGAACGGCCTCTCTTGATGCCGGATGTTTGACACCTCCCATCCGACTACCGACGTCTGAAGGAGCGTCTCCACCCCCATCGTTCAGCCCGGGACACTGAGGTCCAGCTCCGAGGGCCTTCTGGCGGTTCCCTCCCTGCGAGAAGTGAGGTTACAGGGAACCAGGCAGAGGGCCTTCTCGGTGGTGGCACCCTCCCTTCAGATGTCAAGGAAATAAACAACTATCTGACTTTAGAAGACATCTGAAGGCAGCCCTGTTTAGGGAAGTTTTTAAATGTTTGATGTTTTATTGCGTTTTTAATATTCTGTTGGGAGCCGCCCAGAGTGGCTGGGGAAACCCAGCCAGATGGGCAGGGTACAAATAATAAAATATTATTATCATTACATCGCCAGATTTGACTGGGAGCACCTCTCCAACTGAGAAGGGTCTCTTCTAGCATCGGCCACCTGACCTGGAGGTGCTACATTCAAAGGAGGTGTTTTGCCATGGAGCTATGTCCCTTGCCTTAGAAATACCGTATTTTTTGCTCTACAAGACTCACTTTTTCCCTCCTAAAAAGGGGAAATGTGTGTGCGTCTTATGGAGCGAATGCAGGCTGCGCAGCTATCCCAGAAGCCACAACAGCAAGAGGGATTGCTGCTTTCACTGCGCAGCGATCCCTCTTGCTGTTCTGGCTTCTGAGATTCAGAATATTTTTTTTCTTGCTTTCCTCCTCCAAAAACTAGGTGCGTCTTGTGCGTCTTATACAGCGAAAAATACGATATTCTAGTCCTCCTGTTTCTGAATGGGCTGATTTAAGCAGGAAGCCAACTAGCGCCAAGCCAGCAAATTGCACCCTGGAGCTCAATATTGTCCATACTGGATGGAAGCAATGGTTCTCCCGGGTTTCAGGCAGGGGGCCAGCCCTACTTGGAGAAGCCCTCAGGGTCTTCCTGCGGGCAAAACACTGAAGAGGTGCTGGCAGCCAGTGGAGACAATAATGAGCTTAGGACAATGGTCTGATTCGGTGTAAGGTAGGAGGACTTCCCAAGGGACGCGGGTGGCGCTGTGGGTTAAACCACAGAGCCTAGGACTTGCTGATCAGAAGGTCAGCGGTTCGAATCCCCGCAATGACGGGGTCAGCTCCCGTTGCTCGGTCCCTGCTCCTGCCCACCTAGCAGTTCGAAAGCACATCAAAGTGCAAGTAGATAAATAGGTACCGCTCCGGCGGGAAGGTAAACGGCGTTTCCGTGCGCTGCTTTGGTTAGCCAGAAGCGGCTTAGTCCTGCTGGCCACATGACCCGGAAGCTGTACGCCGGCTCCCTCGGCCAGTAAAGCGAGATGAGCGCCGCAACCCCAGAGTCGGCCACAACTGGACCTAATGGCCAGGGGTCCCTTTACCTTTATCCTTAGGAGGACTTCCCCTGCCTGCAAAGGCAGGCTCTGGCAGTTTGAGTGGATAATGGTCTAGAAGGCGGTTTCTGCGTGTGCTGTGGAGGGGAAAAGTGAGGCCCGTCCACCTGAGAAGAAAGCCCGTCCAAGAGAAGGCAAACTGACCCTAAACTTCTGCCTCCTCCAGGACATCTTCAGGAGAAGAGAAGGCTAAGGAGCAAATCCTACACAAATCTGGAGTGCAGTGCCTTGTACGCTTCCTTCCTGCAACCCGGCTGCTGAGGAACATGCTCTGCTTTCCTTTGGACCCCAATAGCGAGGCGGAGGAAGGGGTCTTGTGTGGGCAGCCCAGGACCTCCAGACACACTGCCCAGACTTGTGCCCTGGGGTTGGGGGGTCACTTCGGTGCTAAAGCAATTAGACTTCAGGTGCCAACAACAACTGCTTTGCAACGCTCCCACATCAAGATCTAGGCTCTGAATGGAATCAGGGGTTTTGCACATCCTTTGGGTCAAGTGTCAGGGGAGAAGAGATTTCTTGCCTGCAGTCTTGTTCTCCCTACGCCTTGCCACCTGCGTGCATGTTTAATATCCTGCCCCCTAATTTTCACATAAGGGACGTGGGTGGCACTGTGGGTTAAACCACAGAGCCTAGGACTTGCTGATCAGAAGGTCAGCAGTTCAAATCCCCGCAACGGGGTGAGCTCCTGTTGCTCGGTCCCTGCTCCTGCCAACCTAGCAGTTTGAAAGCACGTCAAAGTGCAAGTAGATAAATAGGTACCGCTCCGGCGGGGAGGTAAATGGCGTTTCTGTGTGCTGCTCTGGTTCGCCAGAAGCAGCTTAGTCCTGCTGGCCACATGACCCGGAAGCTGTACGCCGGCTCCCTCGGCCAATAAAGCGAGATGAGCGCCGCAACCCCAGAGTCGGTCACGACTGGACCTAATGGTCAGGGGTCCCTTTACCTTTAAGCTGGCCAGAGTGCCTGGGGAATAAATAATAATAATGATAATGATAATGATAATGATAATAATAATAATAATAATAATAATATCATTATTATTATTATTCTAGTCCTCCTAGTTACCGGTATTTTATTTTTTTAAGATACAGTATATATAGAGCCCCACATTTCTATAGGCAGCGGCCCATCTCAGAAATTCTACAATGGTGCAGTCAACACCAGAGGAAAAACCCCAGTGTCATGAGGTGAAATCGGGTTTTCTTGTTGCTCCTCACCACTGCAAGTGTAATTCGGAGAGTGCAAGAGAAATTGTTCAGGAATGCCCCCATCCAAAAGCAATACAGGCA
Source organism: Podarcis pityusensis (assembly GCF_964106645.2). Lineage (NCBI taxonomy): Eukaryota > Metazoa > Chordata > Lepidosauria > Squamata > Lacertidae > Podarcis > Podarcis pityusensis. The sequence continues at coordinate 3,236,597 of NC_138043.1, forward strand.
ATATTGTTGGGAAACCCTTTTATTTACACAAGAGACACAACTCTTCCCAAGTCCCCTTACTTCAGAGGAATGAACCGAGAGGAGTGGGTGGCCCCGATTCCAGGTCGGCCGTGCTTAACGGGCTTGTAAGTGATGGAGAACTCTCCCAAATAGTGGCCAATCATTTCAGGCTGAAAGAGAAAGGAGGGAAACGAGATTTGTTAACACTCTGGAATCTTCCTGGTGCTGTGATGAAGGAGGTTGCTTTTTGTTTGTGCATCTGCAAAAGAATGCTAACGTTCTGCCTGAATTTTTAAAGGCACAATATGCTTTTTGTTCTTAAATAACACAAGTCACAAGCAACGAATAAATCGAACAAGGAAGAAATAATGTATTCAATATATTTATGAACTGCTTTCTGTGAAACGACTAAAGCCCTATGCAATTGCAAGGTTAGCTTTGTGTCAAGGATGGTGAAAACAGAGTAAAACAATCACACCAGAAGAACAGCAAAGTTTGGAGACATAGGCAGTTAATGCAAAGGTGAATGGCTAGATGGTTGGCAAAATTGCTTTTCTTTACCTGGGGGGTTTACTAAACTGCTTAGAATGTTTGTGGGTTTGTTTGCTTTTAAAACCATCAAGTGGTGAATGCATTTTGTTAAATGAAAAGAAATGCTGAGACAATTAAATGGGTGACATATGTGGTCCACATTAGACCTTAAAAATCCCTATCAGTCTGCATAGTGAGATTTGAGACTCTGTATTGGGAGTCAAGAGTTTGTGTTGCGTTGACACAAAAAGTTGGGCAGTGACTGGCAATGCAATTTCTACAACCGCGGAATTTCCCAATTTTGCAAAACTGGTAGATGCTGATTTTTTAATAAGAGAACGCTTTTAACCTTAAAGCCATGTTGACATTACTGCCTTATGATTAATTAGGCATCAACTTGCTAAATTCATTTGATTGTTCAGTTTGCAAGCTCTTTTAACTACAATTTCCAAGAGATTCAAAACTTACAACCCTTGTGGTCTCTTCCAACTCTGCAATTCTGGGTCCAATTCAAAGTGCTGGTCTTGACCTACAAAGCCTTAAACGGTTCAGGACCACAATACCTCATGGACTGCCACTTTCCATATGAACCTACCCGGACCCTGAGATCATCTTCTGAGACCCTTCTTTGTGTGCCTCTTCCTCGAGAGGTCCTGAGGGTGGCAACACGAGAGCGGGGCCTTCTCTGAAGTGGCTCCCTGTCTGTGTAACGCTCTCCCTAGGGAAGTTCGCCTGGCGCCTTCATTATACACCTTTAGGTTCCCTTTTAACCAGGCGTTTGGTTGATATGATTTACATCCTGTGTCCCTATAAAATGTGTTTTTGTTTTGTTGGGGGAGAGGCTATTGGGTTGTTGTTTTAATTTTTATTATGTATTTTGTGGTTTTATATCTCGATTTTACTCTGTGAAGCGCCCTGAGACCCCCGGGGATAGGGCGTTATATAAATTCAATAAATAATAGTAAGAAGAAGCTGTTCCTCCCCAGCCACCAGCCCTCACCTTGATTTCCACCTGGTTGAAGGTCTTCCCATTGTACACGCCAACCATGCTGCCCACCATTTCCGGAAGGATAATCATGTCTCGCAGGTGGGTCTTGACCACCTCAGGCTTCTCCATGGGCAGGGCCTCCTTCTTGGCCTTGCGCAGCCGCTTGAGGAGGGAGTGCTGCTTCCGGCGCAGGCCGCGGTTCAGCCGCCGGCGCTGGCGGGCACTGTAGAGCTGCATCAGCTGCTCGCTGGGAACAGAAAAGGAACGGTCAGGCAGAAGTTAAAGGGCAGGCAGGAGTTTTTTTTTTAAAAAAATGCTTTTTATTGAGTTTTTCACAAACAAAAATAAAACTTAATCTTTTACAATCATCATTTTATGTCATCTTATTTACACTGCGTAGTTTCACGCCCAGACTTCCTTCCTTCCCTGCTTCGGTTTTCTTAATTTAAATCTTCTCTTGCAGATTCTCATTTACCTTCTATACACATCACAGGATTTATGTTAACCCTGCTACAGTTTTTAGACTTCTACAGTTACTTCTTATGTATGCAACAAATTTACCCCACTCTTCTTCAGACTTTGTCCCTTTTTGGTCTCGAATTTTATAAGTCATTTTAGCTAATTCTGTATCCTCAAAAAATTTAGCCTGCCACTCCATTACCGTTGGGGTCTCCTGTGACTTCCATTTTTGAGCTACAAGGATCCTAGCTGCCACTGTAGCATATTGAAATAATTTACAATCCTCCTTTTTTACTTCCTCCCCTATTATCCCTAATAGAAAAGCCTCCGGTTTTTTCAGGAATGTGTTCTTAAAAAGTTTCTTCAGTTCATTATATATTAAATCCCAAAACTGGGCAGGCAGAAGCTAAAGGGCATCAGTGGTCAATCCCAGGTGCCCAGAGGGGGTGGGAATCAGAGCAAGGACAGCAGTGTTCGGAATCAGCCAGGCGCATTTCGCACCTGGGTCCCAACCACTTGCAACTAAGGGAAGATGCCCGGAATCTTCGCCACATGGGGATCCTTGTATCCGGACTGTTTTCACACACTAATACGCCAACCTGCAGAATCCTATCCGTTATATTTTAGCTGCACAGTCAGAATGGCTTTCTGGAACCAAAATGTATTTTTCTGTGCGGCCTGAGCAGGAGCGGTGAATGCCGTTATACAGTGGTACCTCGGGTTACATACGCTTCAGGTTACAGACTCCGCTAACCCAGAAATAGTACCTCGGGTTAAGAACTTTGCTTCAGGCGCGGCGGCAGCAGGAGGCCCCATTAGCTAAAGGGGTGCTTCAGGTTAAGAACAGTTTCAGGTTAAAAACAGACCTCCGGAACGAATTAAGTACTTAACCCGAGGTACCACTGTAGTGAATTGTTGTTGCTTGTCTTCACTTACCGCCCCTCCCAGCTGCCCTGCTCACGGTTGTGAAGAATATTCTTACGTTATGAATGGTCTAAGAAAAAGGGCCTTCTTGGTAGTGGCGCCCTCCCTGTGGAACGCCCTCCCACCAGATGTCGAAGAGAACAACTACAACCAGACTTTTAGAAGACATCTGAAGGCAGCCCTGTTTAGGGAAGCTTTTAATGTTTGATGTATTACAGTATTTTAATATTTTTTTGGAAGCCACCCAGAGTGGCTGGGGAAGCCCAGCCAGATGGGCGGAGTATAAATAATAAATTATATACCGTATTTTTCGCTCTATAAGACGCACCAGACCACAAGACGCACCTAGTTTTTGGAGGAGGAAAACAAGAAAAAAAATATTCTGAATCTCAGAAGCCAGAACAGCAAGAGGGATCGCTGCGCAGTGAAAGCAGCAATCCCTCTTGCTGTTCTGGCTTCTGGGATAGCTGCGCAGCCTGCATTCGCTCCATAAGACGCCCACACATTTCCCCTTACTTTTTAGGAGGGAGAAAGTGAGTCTTATAGAGCAAAAAATACGGTATATTATTATATATACAAAAAGAGGTCGGAAGAGGCCAATATAGATGTGGGCTGCTCCTGGATCAAGGGATTTTCCTTCTTTTAAGTTCTCAAAGCTCTCAACCCAAGCTCAAGATTGTCCTCTGAAATAGCCGGATGTTTGACTGAGAATCAATCATCCTCTGAAAAATAAGACTTTTGAGCCGTCTTGCCCCTAAATGGACATTCCGTTTTCACAACAGCAGCCTTGGTTTAAGGATCCATTTGGCACCTAGATGATATACCCGAGTTTCCAACACTGGAGATGTAGGGGTCAGATGGGATTACCATGAGGAATTATAAAATATACATCAAGCCATCGTGTCCACGATGAAATCATTGTGTTGACTGGGTTTGATATATTGACGATAATTTCTGATTAAATCCCATAAGATTCTACATTCATGCCCTTTTGACTCTACTGCCCATTCCTCTCTTCCCCACGTGTCACGTACACAGCAGTAGCTTCGCCAGACAGGCATCCTGTGCCGTAAAAAGATAGTGGGCAAGTTCTTTGATGTAGTTTCTTAATCTTGGAGCCAGGAAACAGATCTCACATGAAGGTGATAGTGGTCTGGTCTTTCTGGCCATCCTTCTTATCATGGTTATTTCACAGCCCTGGGGTTGCCAGATGCACCCCTTTGTAGTTCTCAAGTTATTTACTACCCCTTTGTAGTTCTCAACATATTTACCCCAAAATATACGCATGCTAATTAGTGTTGTAGTGTTACTTTTTCCCCCATGTGCGGTTTGATGAAATGCTCAGAGGAAATATGATTGGTAAAAGATTCTTTTGCTAATAAAATGGCCTGGCGAGGGGTGTGGTGGACGCACTTTTCTCCAAGAGCCTTGCTGGTCAAAGCCTCGTGTCTTGCTTTTAATCAGGGTCCAGTCCTTCCTTTACTTTGCAAACGCAACATGGAGACATGATTTCCATCTCACCCCACCCTCCAAATTAACCAAATTCAGATCTACCACCCCGAAGATGGTCACATGCACCCTCCAGAAGACCAGCTGAGCTCGCTGCCTCAACACCACGAAAAAAGGGCTTGGGTTCAGCCTAAGACTGGTGGTTAAACTAAGGCAGCTTTTGCCAAGCTGGCAAGTTATGGGCGGCAACCTCCACCAGCCGCGGCATCATCCAGCTGTGCTGACTGTGGACGATGGGAGATGTAGTACGGAAAGGGGACAGGAAGGGTGTAAACGACGGAAAGGGAAGAGGATTCTCTTACTAGGACATGTCGAGGAGCTGGTCCAGGTCCACACCCCGATAGGTGAACTTCCGGAAAGTACGCTTCTTCTTCTGCTCCACTTCCGCCTGCCCAGGGAGAGGAAACGAAAGGCGCTCACACCAGGGAAAAGGTAAAGGTAAAGGGACCCTTGACCATTAGGTCCAGTCGTGGCCGACTCTGGGGTTGCGGCGCTCATCTCGCTTTACTGGCCGAGGGAGCCGGCGTACAGCTTCCGGGTCATGTGGCCAGCAGGACTAAGCCGCTTCTGGCGAACCAGAGCAGCGCACGGAAACACCGTTTACCTTCCCGCCGGAGCGGGACCTATTTATCTACTTGCACTTTGACATGCTTTCGAACTGCTAGGTTGGCAGGAGCTGGGACCGAGCAACAGGAGCTCACCCCGTTGTGGGGATTCGAACCGCCGACCTTCTGATCGGCAAGTCGTAGGCTCTGTAGTTTAACCCACAGCGCCACCCGCGTCACACCAGGGAAAGGGTGTATCAAATACACAAACCCACGTCATTCTGCCCTCATCCAAAACTCTCCAACACAGAGAATACACCTGCAAGTTTCCTCAACCTGGCAAGCCTTGCCAGTTTGAGAGACACTGTATGGCAGTGGTTAAAGAGCGTTTGACTGGGAACTGGAAGATCAGGGTTCAAATCCCTCCATGGAGCTCACTGGGTGAACCCGGGCCTGTCACTGACTCTCAGCCTACCTCATAGGTTTGTTGTGGGGATTAAACAAGGAGGGGAAGAAAGTCACAGAGAACGCCTTGGAGGAAAAAAAAGTGGGATATAAAACGAAGCTAACGTCTAAACCGACATGGTTCCTGGCTTGGAAAGAAACTGCCAGCGCTTAAGGCCTCCAAGCACTCTTATCATGCTCAGAGGCAACGACAGCATTCCTCCCTGCCCCACAAAGACCCCAGACGCAGGAACTGAAATTCAGTTGGCTGGCTTGGTTAGAGTGTGGTGTTGATAATGCCAAGGTTGCGGGTTCAATTCCCATGCGGGTCACCTGCACTGCAGGGCGTGGGGTCCCTTCCAACTCTACAATTCTATTAAACCCCACAAGACACTCTACTCATGCTCAGAGGCGGTCTTGTACAAACGCCACCAGCACTCAGCCCATATTCTCCGAAGACGGTAGACCTGGACTTTGTGACAAAAATTCTGGGGCTTGCTGGAAATCTGCTCCTATTCAGGGATCATGTTAACATCCCCTCTCGCCCCAATATTTGGAAGGTATCTGTGGCTGCCCTGCTGGTCATTCTGCGCATGCGTGGAGGGAAAGGCTTTTAATCTTTGCTGTGATTCCTGCATTAAAGGATCCTTGGTCTTCCAACAGAAGCTGCATGCAAGGTGGGCTTCTTCGTGAGCAGGACCACCGCCATGCAAACATGCGGCAAAAGATTAAGAAATGCACGTTTGGGTTAAAAGTGAGTGCTGGGTCTGAAAAGGTGGGAGGGCCTGTAAACCTTTTTGAGAATTATAAGATTATAAACATACAGATGGGACATAAGAATGCAAATAAGATAATAAATTGCTGGCAAAAAGTTACAACGATGAAAGTGGGAGAGGGAGATGTGAGGAAGTCCAAAGAAAATGTGAAATTATGTTAAGATATATGTTATACTGTTTATTATATTTACTTTTATTGTAAACCCCAATAAATATTTAAAAAAAAAAAAAATGAAAAGGTTGGAGGGCCTGAACTAGATATTCCTTGGGGTCCCTTTCCCAGCACTACGATTTCTCTCCCCTCCTGCCATATCTGAAAACAGTCATTTCTCGTGCTGCCGCCTTGCTGGTTACTCTACCCATGCTCAGAAACACAGTTTTTTTAAAGCGCCTCTCTTCTGAAGAAAACTGAAAATAAAGGCACTGGAGCTTAAGCCTTGCTGGACGCTCTACCCATGCTCAGAGACACAATTTCCTGAAGAGTCTCCCCTTGTCCTTTGAAGATAGCTTTGAAAATACATGCCCTGCAACTTAAGCCTTGCTGGACACTCTACCCATGCTCAGAGACACAGTTTTCCTAAGAGCCACCCCTTCCCTTCTGAATAAAGCTTTGAGAATACAGGCACTGCAGCTTAAGCCTTGCTGGACACTCTACCCATGCTCAGAGACACAGTTGTTTTTTTTAGCGCCTCCCTTCTGAAGGAAACTGAAAATAAAGGCACTGGCGCTTAAGCCTTGCTGGACGCTCTACCCATGCTCAGAGACACAATTTCCTTAAGAGTCTCCCCCTCCCTTCTGAATAAAGCTTTGAGAATACAGGACCAGGAGCTTAAGCCTTGCTGGACACTCTACCCATGCTCAGAGACACTATTTCCTTAAGAGTCTCCCCTGGTCCTTTGAAGATAGCTTTGAAAATACAGGCCCTGCAGCTTAAGCCTTGCTGGACGCTCTACCTATGCTCAGAGGAACAGTTTCCTTAAGAGCCTCCCCCTCCCTTCTGAATAAAGCTTTGAGCATACAGGCCTGGGAGCTTAAGCCTTGCTGGACGCTCTGCCCATGCTCAGAGACACAGTTTCCTTAAGGGTCTCCCCTTGTCCTTTGAAAATACAAGCCCTGGAGCTTAAGCCTTGCTGGACGCTCTGCCCATGCTCAGAGGAACAGTTTCCTTAAGAGCCTCCTCGCCAGGCACTGGAGCTTAAGCCACACGGGATCAGGCGCTGCAAAGACAGCTATGGTCGTGCCGAGGACCCCTTTCCGGGCCTAGGCCTGGGCTACCCCGCCGCTCCACTCGTCTCGCCGCCCGCCGGGCTTCCCATCCCGCTCACGCCCTCCTGCCCCCGCCGGTATAACCGGGGCCCGACCCCACTCCGCGAACAGCCAAGTCCCGCCGGCCCCCGCCGCCCTCCTCCGGCCGGATGGAGCCGGATTGCGCGCCGCTTCAGAAACTACCCACCATCTTGGCCGCGGTCTCCTCCAGGAAAAGGCCGAGATCCCGCGCGGTTTGCTCCTAGTCTCGCGAGAGCTGGCGGCTTCCGGGCGCAGAACGGAAGGCCTTTCGCGAGAGCAACGCCCACCGCCGGCTTCAAGGGCGCTCGCTTCCGCCCATAGAACAGGCCGGCGGCTCTGTGCGCACGCGCGACGTTCTTAAAGGAGCCGCTGGCAAAATAAGTCGGGGTTCTGCAACGTGGCGCCCTCCGGGTGTTTAAAACTGCTGCTGGGGCTGCAGCCCAGATATGATTACGGTGAAAGGTGGGTAGTAATTCAAATTACTGAAACAATTAATTACTACTTTTAACAATAGCAAATTTGAGTGCGAAACTGGTCTCTGCGTTTTTTGCTGTAGAAAGATTAAATTGTGCAAATTGCTGAATAGGGAGCTGGGCATTTAATTGGATCGATTCATTTAATGAGATGATTGATGTATGGTGGTGGGGAAAAATGATTTTCATTTGCTTCATTGCTAATCAGGTTTTTATTTTTATTTTTTAAAAAGGTGAAAAAAGTACTTTTTAGCTCATTTTCAATTACTGTATTTTGCTTCCTGATCTTTAAAAGATGCCTGGATTTAGTCCTTTGCCATGGATTTTCCATGCATTTTTTTGCAGCTGATTTTTATGTGGCAACGTTTGATACTGTAGCAGGAAACCCGCCCCCAATCATTCAGTTTGTACAAATTTCACACACACTCACACACTACATACGCTACGCTTCTGTCATAAATTCATAGAAAATCAACCATACATCGGATTTGCACTGTTCCACTTTTATTTTACTCCATGAAGAAAGGACTACAAAATGGGGAAGGTTTGATACAGGCCAGCCATAATCCCTTGAACATCCCAGCACATCCACAGGAGCCCTGCCCAGTTGCTATGCCAACCCTGATGGTCCTAGACAGAAGACCATCAACAACACAACGGACTGCATACACGAGTGGATTCAACACGGACTATAACAAAAGAACAGTGATTGGATTCCCCCTCAGGGGGCAGGAAACTGCGACTACCTTTTGTCTTCTGAAAATGACTCATGGGGAGGGAGAGAAGGGAACCAGCCAGGTGACAGGACACTCAGGTTACCACCACCACCCCTCCCTCAACCCCTCCTTTCTGTGATGTATGCATGATGTTTCTGGGGGTGGGCTTGACCTACAGGATGACGATCGGCAAATCCTAGGCGCTGAGGTTTTACCCACAGCGCCACCCAGGTCCCTTGATCTACAGGGTGGCAATTTCGAAAGTTTTTATAAGGCCTTGCACACCATTTTTTCTGTGTCTTTCCTCTCTCCTGCAAGTGAGGGGAGCACCCTGTTGCAACAGTTCAATAAAGGCCAAGCCTACAGGCTGCTGATTTACTCCAATTTACTCTGGTTGGTGTCTTTACTTTTTGTCCAAGGGAGCCCTTGGATTTTTCCAGTAACAATACCAACGAGGATGCTCTATTTCGTTACATTTTATAGAATGTAGAAATTCTCTTCCTTTTTGTTTTGGTACAGTGGTGCCTCGCAAGACGAAATTAATTCGTTCCGCGAGTTTTGTCGTCTTGCGATTTTTTCCGTCTTGCGAAGCACGGTGTTGGGAAAGTTTTGGAAAAGCTTCAAAAATCACCAAAGTCTTTAAAAACCTCAAAAAAGGCTACCACACCGCGTTCTATGAGTTGCTCCTCGAAGTCAAGTCGCAACGGTATTAACGGTGTTAAGAAAAAGGAAACAAACTTGCAAGGCGTTTCCGTCTTGCGAAGCAAGCCCATAGGGAAAATCGTCTTGCGAAGCAGCTCAAAAAACAAAAAACCCTTTCGTCTAGCGAGTTTTTCGTCTTGCGAGGCATTCGTCTTGCGAGGTACCACTGTATTTGCAGTTTGGCGCTGTGGATTAAACCACAGAGCCTAGGACTTGCTGATCAGAAGGTCGGCGGTTCGAATCCCTGCAACGGGGTGAGCTCCCGTTGCTCGGTCCCAGTTCCTGCCACCCTAGCAGTTCGAAAGCACATCAAACTGCAAGTAGATAAATAGGTACCACTCTGGTGGGAAGGTAAATGGCGTTTCCGTGCGCTGCTCTGGTTTGCCAGAAGCGGCTCAGTCATGCTGGCCACATGACCCGGAAGTTGTACGCCGGCTCCCTCAGCCAGTAAAGCGAGATGAGCGCCGCAACCCCAGAGTCGGTCACGACTGGACATAATGGTCAGAGCTCCCTTTACATTTTTAACCTATGTTGTAAACCGCTTCAGAGTTTTGTTTAACTACGAGCGGTATACAAATGGTCCAAATAAATAAGCCAAACCTCTGCGTGAGTGGCGCCCAGTGACCTCCCTGGGTGAAGGTCTGAACAGTGTGTCTGGAGGTCTTTGCTACGGTGAGAATATGGGTCATGATCAGTAATCAGTTTCCCCTGAATATGTTGCAAGAGTTTTCTAGAGAAAACATTATGGTTTGGATGTACTTTAATGTATTTTTAACCTTCTGTTGAAAGCCGCCCAGAGTGGCTGGGGAAACCCAGCCAGATGGGTGGGGTAGAAATAATAAATTATTATTATTATTATTATTAATCCAGGATGCTTATTATTATTGATCCAGCAGGCAACGAAGCAAAAAACTTGGGAAACACCAAAGCTTTGCAAGAGGAATGCACCCACTTTTGCAAGAGAATAATTTCCATAGGAACCATTAAGCACGGGAAAACTGTGCATGCTGTTAAGTGCATGGTGGAAAATGTGTTCAAACACTCGCCCCCGGCACCTGTGTACTGGGGGGTCAACCAAGCAGGAGGGAAAAGCCCCAGCTTGCTCACTATGCAGCTGGCGGGGTATATTACCCGTGTACATGGTTAGAATTGGAGGAAGTTGTTTAGTTAAGCTCCCCTAAAGACAGGACTTAAAACCTTCTTGTTGTGGCAATTCTCCCTACTTGCGATTCCCAGCAACTGCTATTATTGAGGTTTTTTGCTACCTCTGCCAGAGCCCAACTGCTGTGGCTAGCAGCCAGGAATAGCACGAGACTCTTTAATCCCATGGTTCAAGCCCCACCTTGGGCAAGAGATTCCTGCATTGCAGGGGGTTGGACTGGATGACCCTAGTGGCTCCTTCCCAGCTCTGTATTTCTGTGATCTGGGCCCCCAGGTTCTGGTAGTCTGAGAAAGGAAGATTTCACCCCAAGCCTCTAGATCTGTTGTATCCGCACTGCGACTCTGTTTTTGTCTTCTCTTGCTTGCCTTTTCTCTGAACTGAGACGCCCCAATCTTTCTCCATAAGGGATCGCCTTTATCATTTTGGCTGCCCCCTTTCTGAACCATCTCCTAGGGGTTACGGTGTCCATCTACTAACCCATTTCCCTATACATAAAGGTAAAGGGACCCCTAACCATTAGGTCCAGTTGTGGCCGACTCTGGGGTTGTGGCGCTCATCTCGCTTTACTGGCCGAGGGAGCCGGCGTCCAGCTTCCAGGTCATGTGGCCAGCAGGACTAAGCCGCTTCTGGCGAACCAGAGCAGCGCACGGAAACGCCGTTTACCTTCCCGCTGGAGCGGTACCAGTGTGGTGTAGTGGTTGAGAGCGGTAGTCTCGTAATCTGGGGAACCGGGTTCGATTCCCCGCTCCTCCACATGCAGCTGCTGGGTGACCTTGGGATAGTCACACTTCTCTGAAGTCTCTCAGCCCCACTCACCTCACAGTGTTTGTTGTGGGGGAGGAAGGGAAAGGAGAATGTTAGCCGCTTTGAGACTCCTGAAGGGGAGTGAAAGGCGGGATATCAAATCCAAACTCTTCTTCTTCTTCTTATCTACTTGCACTTTGACGTGCTTTCAAACTGCTAGGTTGGCAGGAGCAGGAACCGAGCAACGGGAGCTCACCCCATCATTGCGGGGATTCGAACCGCCAACCTGATCAGCAAGTCCTAGGCTCTGTGGTTTAACCCACAGTGCCACCTGCATCTCTATACATAGATACATATAAAATTCGTGTAGAAAGGGACTCCGGATGCTTTGCGTTGCAGTTTAGAGGTTTTCCTGGTCAAGTGCTTTTATAAATTTTGTTAAAATACACACACACACGGCTCTCATCAGACTCAGCCAGCACTACTATGGAAGCCAATGGGAGTTGTATTCCAAAACATTGACTGTGGGGTGTGACTTAGGGGAAGCTTGAAGGGCTAGGATGTAAGTTTCCCCTCTGAACACTTGGTCTGAGTGCACCAGCTTTTTAAATGTTACGGAGGGTATCCGAGTGGCACATTAGCAATCACAGAGCTATATCTCTTTTGACAACATGTTAACCGATTTAGCGTTCACTAATTTTGATCAATGAGCAGCTCAAATCAACACAGGCTTGCGGCCCGTGTTTTAAAGCAGCAAAGCCCAAGATGGTGAAACGGGTCTTGTCCGAACCTGGCAGGGGGGGGGATAAGTCAGGAAAAGGCAGCTTCGGTTCAGGAATTGAAGAACGGCACGGGTTGAATCAGAAACCTTTCGTTATTTCACCAAACCCAGGATGGTTCAACGTTTTAGGCTGCCTTTTATCACAGGAGGGTGTGTGTAAGGTGACAAAGACTGATTTTTGCTGCCTTAAGGGTGGGAAGTATGAAAGATCGCAGAAAGGGCGTTTTCCGTATTGACCAGGCTGCTGCTGCCACTGACCCACCCTCTGTGCGGAGAAGGAATGCAGTCATACCTCGGGTTGCGAACGTGATCTGCGCGGGAGGCACGTTCGCAACCCGCAGCGCTGCGTCTGCGAAAGCGTGATGCAATTCTGCGCTTCTGCGCACGACTTCATTTTGCGCTTCTGTGCATGCGCCGAAACCCGGATGTACCGTATTTTTTGCTCTATAAGACGCACCAGACCACAAGATGCACCTAGTTTTTGGAGGAGGAAAACAAGAAAAAAAATATTCTGAATCCCAGAAGCCAGAACAGCAAGAGGGATCGCTGCGCAGTGAAAGCAGCAATCCCTCTTGTTGTTCTGGCTTCTGGGATAGCTGTGCAGCCTGCATTCGCTCCATAAGATGCACACACGTTTCCCCTTACTTTTTAGGAAGGAAAAAGTGAGTCTTATAGAGCAAAAAATACGGTAACTTCTGGGTTTGGCGCAGTCCGCAACCCGAAAACGCGCCACTCGCAACCCAAGGTATGACTGTACAGAACTGACACAAGGGGGGGGGGGAAGACGGTGGACTTTTCATTAGTGGCTGAAAAACACGCAAGCTTCAGAGCCACACAGAACCTTTCTAGTGGCTGCCGGCCACCGATCCAACCCAAAGTGGTGTTTCTTGGAGCTTATGAGCTATGGTGAGAAACTCAAGTGTTGTTGGTTTTTTTTTGGGGGGGGGGTTGCAGGCAAGGAAAGAAGAAAAGAAAGTAGAGACAGGTTTGTGTTTCTAATCCAAATGTACTTCTCTTTATTCAAACCAGGGGTGATCACTGGTTAGTGCAAAATGCACCGTTTATTTTTTATTTTATTTTCGCCTGAGGGATATCTACATCTTCGCAAGGCCTCCGTTAACCCCCTTTAAAGAAATCTACATCCCAAAAAGGATTTTTTTTATTTTTATTTTTTAAGAACTGAAGCCCAGATTGAAACACTGTGCTTCCGAAGTGACCCCGCTGCCTTTCCCAACAATTCTGTTCTTCCGGACTGTTGTCATCAAGCTCAGGAACCAATAACAAAATGACCAACACACAGAGTAGATTCCTTTCTCTTTCTCTTCTTTTTTTTTTTTTTAACTCCCAGAGTTTCTGGACCAACCACGCTAAAAAGGAGGTTGGGAGCTGACCCTCACTTACTTCTAAGCAGTGCTAACGGAAACCCTGTTGTGTTTTTTTTTTCTCTTTTAAATTAAAAAATAAGCCAGCATACATAGTAGAAAATTTCTCTTAAAAATCTCACAATCTGTAAATGTATATATATTTTCTTCTTCTTCTTTAAACATAAAGTTTACAATATATGGTAAAACAAAAGGCTCAGGGAAAAAAAATTTAAATTTCCAACAAAAATATAGAGAAAGAAACCTGAAGTTTGTTTGTTTTTGTTTTTTTAATTAAAGCTGAAGACGTTTTTAAAACCCTGTAAATTTGAACCAGTGACACTCTCTTTATTTGTGCTGATGGGTTAAAGAAAGGAAAACAAAAATTAAAAACTGCAGTCCAAACACCACCCACGGCTTCGCTTGGAAAAGCTTTCTCCTCCCCTAGCACCCCCTTCCCAAGATGTTACGTTTTGTGGTTTTTTTTTCTCTCCCCCCCCCCCCCTCCAGCAAAGTAGGTGATTGTCACAAGTTCATATAAGTCTGGGATTCCTGGGTTTCGGCTGGTACCAGATATCCTGCTCTGGAGAGAACTCCCTGATTTCTAGGTGCTAGCGTCGGTAAGGGTGGAAACCTTGAACGTTATGGTTCTGTCCGCGGCCAAAACCACTGCCCCCTGCAGGCGGCCCACTGGAGGGTGGTATGGAAGGGCCTCCGTAGGAGGGGGGCTGTTGGCTGGGGTCGGCAAAGCCTTGTCCAAAACCACTCAAATCTTGTCCGTATCCTAGAAGGGAGAGAAGAGAAAAACAAAGGGGGGGGGGGAGAGTTGGGAGGTGAGCTCCTGACGCACCAAGCAAGGCCAGAACACAGCGCAATTCGAAATTTACACATTCGCAAGAGTGCGCAGGGTCGTGCGCACAAAGCCCCCGGACCCCACGGAGCTGTTAGTTGGTGCAGTGTCAAGGATGGGGGGGAAATGAGCAGAGGGAGAACAAGAGACAACCCCAAACCCGCCCCCCCAAGGTTTTAAAGCTTCCTACTGCCAGCTCCTTTTTTTTTTTTGTCAAGTCCCCCCCCCCCCCAGGGAACCACAAGTCCTTTCACAGAGGGTTCGAAGCGTCCTGATGTTTTTGTGAGGCTAGTGGATCGCCCAAGACGTAGGGACAGGATGGAACGGCAGGAGCCATCTTACCCCCAGAGCAGCGGTTCTCAACCTGTGGGTCCCCAGATGTTTTTGGCCTACAACTCCCATGATCCCTTGCTAGCAGGACCAGTGGTCAGGGATGATGGGAGTTGTAGTCTCAAAACATCTGGAGGGCCGAGGTTGAGGAAGCCTGGCTTATGAAGACTCTATGGAAGAGCTTCCCCTCTATCCTCTTAGCTCACTAGCCTCTACGGCAGCCTTTCTCAACCTGTGGGTCCCCAGATGTTGTTGGACTACAACTCCCATCATCCCCGAGCTCTGGCCTTGCTAGCTAGTAGCAGGTTGAGAAAGGCTGCCGTAGAGGCTAGTGGCGCAGGGCGGCAAGTTCTGGAGGGCGGCAGGGAAGAGGCTGGACGCGGCGCCTCCTGGCATCAGCTCGCCTCCACCTGCCATGGCATGAAGCGTCCAGCTGAGCTGGGAGGCGCCACGTCCAGCCTCTGCCTCTTCTCCGCCGGAGAAGCCACCCTCCAGCCGCTGCCCGCCTCCTCCAGCCCTGCCGTCCTCCCTTAAAAAAAAGTCGACAACTCTGAAAAACTGGGGGCGGGGGGAAGCTTTGCACAAAGCCACCGGATATGCTTAAGACAGCCCTTTTGCCCCCCCCCCCAAAAAACCCACTTTAGGGCAAAATAGGTTTTACCACATCTGCAGTTATTCTTAAAAGTAAACTTGGGGAGAATCTGCTGCCTTGGACCAGGAGTGGAGAACGTCTTCCTTTTCTATTTTATTTTATTTTAATAAGTTTTTATTGTTAAAATAATTCATCATTAATACACATATATTACAAATATGCAAGCATACAAACATACATTTCATACACTTTTAAGGATTGTATGAAATGTACGTCTTCCTTTTCTAGATTGAAGGCCACAACGACTCTGACCGGTACGGAAACAGGTCCTTATCATCACCTGCCCACTAAATCCTTTTAAACTGGCGATGGGCCTGGGCCTGCAATGCAGAAGGCTCTGTCACTGAACTACCCCTCACCGACTCCAGTCTAGGTGCCGGCTGCAGTTTACAGCTGGCAGTTAAATCTCTGGCTCGTACACGACTCTTGTGAAAAACAGCCCAGATCCCCAACGGCTCAGATAAAGCCATTGCGCCAACCCAAGTGCGTTTGGCAAGGCGATGCAGCGATTTCTCCACGTGGCAGAGGATTCTTACGGGGCAGGTTCTTGCACTGAACCTTCATCGCCTGAAAGTTAGGTCTGCCTCTCACCTTCTTTGACAACATTCCAGACAACTCACTCGCACAGGTTTGCGCATATATTGTGGGAACAGGGAAGCCTTGGAAGAGTGGACCCGCCTGCTTCTTCCGCAAAGAGGAATATCAGTTTTCCTGTTTGTGCAAGCCCTCGCTTCCAATGTTGCAGCGCTCGTGCCAGGAAAAAACTTCGTGTGCCAAGGTTTCTGTGCAAGTGAGCTGGCAGGAAGACGGGGTCGCATCTCCCATGCCTTCCTCGTCACTGGGATGGAGAACGCTCTCAAAAAACATACAAACAAACCCAGAGGCTTGGGGTATTTTTCGAGAAAGTTCAAAGAAAGAAGGCATATGACAGAGGGGTGGGAAGAATCGCCATTCCAGTTTGGAAGGCCCAGGCGCCCTGACGCAAGCAAAAGCGGACTCAGAACACAGCAAAGACTGGTAACAAAGAGACGCCCAACGTGACCAGAATATGGACAGTGGCAGCCAAGAAGCTTAGATTGCTTCAAGAAGTTCTGCAGCTCCAGCTTTGCCCTCTTATTTGCAGAGCTAAATAGGATCGTTAATGCTAATAGCCTAAAGAACAGCCTGAGAAAAACCTTTTACCTGACCATATCTACAAGGCAAAGGCTTCCCAATCACCTCGAAGCATCCATTTAGGAATGCCCACAAGCTAGCAGGGTCCTTCAATGTGCTACCTTAAAAAAGGTAAAGGTAAAGGACCCCCGACAGTTAAGTCCAGTCGTGAATGACTCTGGGGTTGTGGCGCTCATCTCGCTTTACTGACCGAGGGAGCCGACGTTTGTCCGCCAGACAGTTTTTTTCCGGTCATGTGGCCAGCATGACTAAGCTGCTTCTGGCGAAACCAGAGCAGTGCACGGAAACGTCGTTTACCTTACCGCCAGAGTGGTACCTATTTATCTACTTGCACTTTTTGGCGTGCTTTTGAACTGCTAGGTTGGCAGGAGCTGGGGCAGAGCAACGGGAGCTCACCCCATCGCGGGGATTTGAACTGCCAACCTTATGATCGGCAAGCCCAAGAGGCTCAGTGGTTTAGGCCACAGTGCCACCTGCATCCCCGGTACCTTAAACGTCATGCCAAAAGGCTTATGGATGTAAAAGCTGTCTCTCTGTGCAGCAGTGGAGCTTTGAAACGTTAAGGGAGGGGAAAGGCTAAAAATTCACAGCTCTGCACTTCCTCACACATTCGAGAATCATGTGCTCCTGCAAAGCCGCAGGTCCGTGCAAACCTGGGGCCTTCTGCATGCAAAGCACCATCTCTATGTCACAGAGCTGATCTCTGTGCTTCCTGCTGAAGCACTTGTGCTCTGGGGGAACACTGAGGCCTACAACTTCCCCACCCTAAACGAAAGCCCCTTTTAAGCCGTGGCCAACCACCAAATTGCCAGGGAGCAGAAAGGTGTCCCTTTCATGCCTGCCCTCGCCAGGTACGTCCAAATCTTCCCTCCTGTGGAAGGCATGCGTGCTCCCCCATACATTCAAAAAGGTTGGATGTCTTCCTTGGAACCACCCTACACTCGCCAGAGCTTCTGGATAAGCCTGTAAGGCAAGAGGCTGGTGGATGGGGTGGTACTGGTTAGCCCAACCGCTGAAAGCTTGCAACTAAGAAGGAATGCCCTTTTCTCCTCCCTCCTAATCCCTTTTCCTTCTGCGCTGCGTCTTTTAGACTGCAAACCTGAGAGCGGGGCCGGTATTTGTGGGCTGCCGTGCAAGGTTTTATTCAGCCGAAGAGTGGGATAAAAATGATTTCAATAAGCAAGGGTGAATGAATATCCCAAGGCACTTGTCTCATCTTTGAAACAGGAGAGAAAGGAAGTAGGTGTACCCACCCATTTTTATCATGAATAGGGAGATTTCACCCCACTCTTAAAAAAAACCAACACAGTACCTAACCCTACTCTAATTATTATTATTATTATTTGGACAAAGCTGCATTGTGCCTTGTTTTTATGTGGGATGCCTCCACCCACCACAATTCCATTGTACACCCCCCCCAAAAAAGGCAAGAGGGGGAAATGCTCTCTTCAAACACAGCTGAAGGTCCTTGCCCCCGAATTTCTTCCAAGAGAAGCCACCCCCTTTCCACGTGAACACTGCCCAATCGCGGTACTACAAATTAATTAAGCCAACACCCCAGGGCAGCGGGGTGGTTTCAGCAAGACTAGCAGCTGCGTGAACTAGAGAAACCTTCAGGGGAGGGGCAAATGTCTCTTCTTCTCCCTGCTCCCCAAAGAGGTGACACCCCTGCAAGGAAAAAAAGGTTACTGTTCCCCCACCCCGCCCCCTTCCATCCACACAAGAGATCACAAGCAAGAGGATTTGGTGTAAATAGGCTCCACCTACCTAAGGTAACTCACTTCTCAGCCTGACCATAAGTGTGTAAACAAAGAATTGGCCCGAAGCCTGAAGGGTCTTGAGAATAGGTACCCAGGCCTGGCAAGAAATGGAGGAGACCAGGGTGACTAAACCCCCAAGAGAGCCCTGTACAAAACCTACAATTCTCTCGGAAAAGGGGGGGCGGAGGAGACTTACCCAAAACGCAGCGCTTCGGGGTCACCCTAGCTGAAAAGAACAACGCTGGTCCACAACAAAGGCGTAGTTATGGGCCAGAACTGTCCCGGCCATGTCTATATATATACACACACACACACACACCCCACTGGCGGGATCTTAAAAACAGCTAGGCGGCTTTAACGTGATAAAAACATGCAGAACAGGGGGAGCTGGAGAAAGGCACATATATGTAAGCAAGGGCTCTTCGGAAGTCGTAAATACGGAAGCATCACAATTCGACACGGAACGACGGGCTGTGGATTGCAGCTCTCCGTGCCTGGTAACATACATTTCAAGGAATCCCGCCCTATATTGAAAACTAAGGATTTCTGGAGGAGGCGTTTCTCGGAACACGCTGAGGATTTAACACCCTAACTTTATTGTCTTTTAATTTCCCTACATTTCTCCTCCTCTTTCACCCATTTTCTCTCTCAATGAGCATTCAAAGCAGCGCATTGATTGGAAACAGGCTGCAAAAAACTCCTGAGACACGTTATTTCGGAATGCAAAGGAAATAACCCCCAGCTATTAGGATAGAACAGAAGGGGTCACAGCATTTTTTAAAAAAAGAACAAAAAGGCTTATTTTAAATACCGACAGCTCCCTTCTAACATCACTGTATCTCAGCTTAATCCTGGTCATTGAAAGCCAAAGGTTGAGGAAGCCCTGGGAATCGGGGGCTTGTGCAAGGATGCAGGCTGCAATGTAGGATGAGGTTTGGGGCGAATAGGCTACTGAAAACCAGCTACTGGGGACGGCAAGAGGGGAGAGTGCTAGGGGTTTTGGCTACTGTGAGAATAGGTTGCTGGCTACTGGGCCACTGGCCTGATCCAGAACAGACACTTCTTATGTTCTTCCTCCAAATAGTCCCCCTCAAGACCCTGTTCACTTTGTCAAAAAGAAATCTCCCTCTTTACGGGTTTGACTAAAAGAAGGTCAACTGGGACTGGCTCAGTATTTGGGGGTAGCCTGTTCCTTTCCTTGATACTGGGACGAAAATCTTTCTGTGTAAATGGTTAACTGGAAGCCCTGACAACAAAATGGATGATGAGGCAAAACTTCCATCCGACAAGCACATGCCGTCGCGTGCAGATAATTTCAACAAGGTGCTTCCCGGCAGTGTTCAGATTAACAAAGCTTTCTGACACATAGAGATCAAGATGCTTTTATCCCCCCTTCTTGATGGCTTCTCAAGGTTTCACTTCAAACACTCGCAGGCATCTTGTTCCCTCCCTCCAAGCCCCAGTTAGAAGCCTTCTAAGTCATTTGACAAAAAAGAAAAAAAAAATCTTCCAATAGCTTTAGCACACAGGGCATTCCAAAGTCAAGAGCAGCCCCCAATCAGGTTGGTTTTTTTAAGCAGGAGGGGGACACAGGAAGCTTGCTGAATCAGTAGGATTTTATGCATTTTGAAGCGTTAACTTGAAGACTCTGTGGTGAGCAACCCCGATCTTGGGGAAGGTGTTAAAAGAGCATCTTCTATACCACTCAGACAAAACATGGAATTTTTCTACACAACTCCAATACTGGGCTCAATGGATTCTGTACTGATACAGATGACCAGCGCTCAGAAAGCCTACTGGGAGGGGGGGGGGAGGCGATCTTAGAGGTCTCGTGACCTCTTCCTGCAGCCACCCAAATTTTGGCTACTGAAAGCCTGGAAGTGGGCATCTTCTTGTACCAACAACCTTACAGGAAAGGTGTGTTGTTCTACAAAGGAGGAAGGAGGAGGAGAAGGAGGAGAACAAGAAGATGACAACAACATCCCTTTGGGGCAGCAGCAAATTAAGAGTACATGGTATGAGAGAGGGGTCTCTGCATAAACTCTGGAATTGTGGCATTGGGAAAGGAAATTATTTAGGATCACATGGATGGAGGGCTTAGATCACTGATCATGATTCTACATGTAACTGATTAAGTTGAGATGCAGAAGAGACCTTGTGTCTTGAGCAAGACAGGCGTAAGATTCTCATTCTTCCTTTGAGAGTTTAGCCCTGATGTTTCAAAGACAGGTTCGAATGGTACAAGTCCTCAACAAGTTACAGAACAAAATGTGCTCAGCTGGAAGGCATAAAAGACTTCTTTCATCAGACTGCGGAATCCTGGAAATTCAGAAGCAAAGCCTACTCTGGAGCCAAGAGGGCAAGATTAAGAATCCCTGAATCTCCTGCAATACTGAAATCTGATAAGACTTTGGTGCAAGAAAATGAGGGTTTAAAGTTTCCTGACTACGTACTGAGAATAATATTTAGGTGGTGCTGAAACAGAGTCCTACTGAAATTTGAAAAAAGACCTTCTTATAACTAGAAATTGTACAAAATCTTAGTTTGGTGTGGGAATCTGCATATCCCTGCAAATCTCAAGGTGTAGGAGAAGAAGAGACCCAATTTTGCAGCTGCAATATCCGTAAGGTGCAACTTAAGCCTGCAAATTCAGCTACCCTGAAATTGTTTGAATTTACGTAGATGCAAAAATGACAAGTCAGGCGACCTTTTCAGAGTCCCGCTCAAGGCTTAGAAGCCAGGGACTAGTTGCTAAAAGACAAAAAAGGGCCTACTTACATTATATGCCAGAAATTCGTGCAGATTCATAGCCCCCTCCCCTCTACTTCTCAGGGTAACAGCAATGTCAAGACAGCTGAAATTCAAGTGGTTGTTATCAGACTTTCAGTTTATCCTACCCTCCATCTCGTGGATTGGCGCCATGTTCACATGACGCAGCCCTGACGGATCTCAAGGGCCAGCTTTCACATCGCAAGGATGATTGCCGCAAGCCTAAACCCTCCAGAGGCTAATCTATGACAAGGAAACAGGCAGGGCTCCCCCCTCCCACCCTTTAAAAAGGCAGAAACAAGAAGACAACCAGAACGGATGCTTTGGATACCCTTTGCAAGCAAAACCCCAATCCTGTTCTCTAGCGGAGCTATCGTGAACGAAATAAAGGGGACGGGGAGGAGAAGGGAAGCAGGCAAAGCCGGAAGAGGAGCCACACAGACCCCAAGGCCGTCACTTACCAAACTGACTATAGGGGAAATCTGGCTGGGCGGTTGGTGGCTTGCTCATGTCCTGAGTTGGCTGAGATGGCGGTGGCGGAGGGGGGAAAGCGAGTGGTGTTGCCCCAGGAGTGGCAGGTGGCGGAGGGACGCCTGGAGGAGCAAACTGGTCTGGTGGAGGTGGCGGGGCACCGTATCCAAAACCTGAGGAGGCCGGGGGGCAGCGGGGAAGGAGAAAGAAAGAGAAGTCACGGAAAGTGTGAGCGGGGAGGCCTACGGAGGAAGCCCCGAGCCGATACCTTAACTGCGCAACTCAAGGCTAGGAAAGGAAATGGGCCTCAGGGAGCTTTCCTCCTCTAATTATTACTCACCCACCAACCGGGGACCAGGAGGGAAAATTCAAATGGAACCAGTGTTGGGAAGAGGGCAGAGCAGCCTTCCCCCAACCCTGGTGGCTCTCCAGATTTTCTGGGCTGTATCGGCCAGGGTCAGAGCATCATAGCAGGGGAGGCCCGCACCTTCTGAGACTTCGCGCACTGGCTGGTATTGTGCCAATGACACGCTCCTGGCTTGACCTGCCTTACAGGTTGTTGTGAGAATAATAGGGAGTGGGACAGGCGCGTGGGAGGCAGGCTATATACACACACTACGTAGGGCCCCCCTCCCCGAGCTGTGCCGCAAAGAGGTCAGGAATACTCACTGAAGGGCGGAGGGGTCCCATATCCCTGCGGGAAGCCCTGTGGGGGAGCGAATCCTCCTGGAGGGGTCGAGACGATGTACGAGGTAAAAGGCGGTGGTGGAGGTGGAGCTCCTCTACCTGGAGGAGGGGGGCCATACCCACCTGGGGAAAGGTAGGAGCAGCCAATGAGGAGGAGGAGCTTGAGAAGACGGGGAGATGTTACAACGCCCCAAGTCGGCTCCATCAAGCTGGGAGCGACCTATGAGGCTTGGGGAGGTCTTCAAAATCCACTGCACCAACATCAAGTAGCTTACTTGACATAGGCGTTTTCCACCCAGGAAGTACAGCATTTAAGTGGTTCCCTCCACCCCCAGCCCCACAACACGTTGCTTAATTGGGTTAAAGGTAAGGTAAAGGGGCCCCTGACCATTGGTCCAGTCATGACCGACTCTGGGGTTGCGGCGCTCATCTCGCTTTATTGGCGTACAGCTTCTGGGTCACGTGGCCAGCAGGACTAAGCCGCTTCTGGCAAACCAGAGCAGCGCATGGAAACGCCGTTTCCCTTCCCGCCGGAGCAGTATCTATTTATCTACTTGCACTTTGACGTGCTTTTGAACTGCTAGGTTGGCAGGAGCAGGGAATGAGCAACGGGAGCTCACCCCGTCGCGGGGATTCGAACCGCCGACCTTCTGATCGGCAAGCCCTAGGCTCAGTGGTTTAGACCACAGCACCACCCACGTCCCCTCTTAATTGGGTTACTGATCCTCAAACGGTAAGACAACAGACATATAGCGTGGATGGTGCTTGAAACGCCACATAAAAACTGAAGCCCTTGTTTGGGGAGGCTGGGTGTTGTGGGACTACAACTCCCATCACCCCAGACCACTAGGGCTGATGGGAGCTGGAGTACAATACCGGGAAGACCCCAGGTTCCCCACTCCTTCTTGCAAGAGAATACATGTAATGTGAAATGACAACAGGGTGGATGTTTGGAGGAGTGGGTTGTTGTTTTTTTTTTTTTTTGAATTGGCTCTGCAAGTAGGATTCCAAGGGGCACTCTCCAAAAATACTTCTTACTACCTCAATCGCTGCCGCAACATTTGGTCACTGCATATACTTTTAAAGAAGTAGAAAATCAGTAGCTACCAGTCCAGTTTTGGGGCCACATTCTTAAAACTGCCACATGGCAGGGTCCAGTTTTCTTGTACAATGTAACTTAAATAAGTACCTATCCAATTAATATGTGGCATCAAGCTCTCATCGAAAGCGAGGCACAGCAGTCTTAACAAACTGCATATTCCTGCCCCCTCTTCCAGCTGCTTAAAAGGTAAAGGGACCCCTGACCATTAGGTCCAGTCGTGACTGACTCTGGGGTTGCGGCGTTCATCTCGCTTTATTGGCTGAGGGAGCCGGTGTCATGTGGCCAGCATGACTAAGCCGCTTCTGGTGAACCAGAGCAGCGCACAGAAATGCCGTTTACCTTCCCGCTGGAGTGGTACCTATTTATCTACTTGCACTTTGAGGTGTTTTCGAACTGCTAGGTTGGCAGGAGCAGGGACTGAGCAACGGGAGCTCACCCCGTCAAGGGGATTCGAACCGCCGACCTTCTGATCGGCAAGCCCTAGGCTCTGTGGTTTAACCCACAGCGCCACCCGCGTGCCTTCCAGGTGCTTAGGGGGTTAAAAATCCTAAATGCACAAAGAGGCAGCAGAAATGATTTTCCTCTGGTCACACTCCTTCAGCTTTCGCTGTTAGCGGGGCTGTCGAGGGCTACTGCCTACATGAAGTCGTGGCTTGTTTCAAACAATCATTTGGTAGCTCACCCCACTTCTGAACTGGGCAGAGCCCAGCTCTTCCAAGCCAGCCAAGGGGCTAGCATGGTGGAGAAATAATAAAAGAGCACAGCTTTAATCCAGAGAGCCAGCTTTCAAAAAAAGAGAGAGGACATTTGTCTTTGCTGTACTGGGGAAATGAAGGCTTAGGGGACCAGGCCTTTAAAAGGCAGGACTTCTTTTTGGCAAATGGAAAAAGCTAGTTCACTTTCCCCAATCCCTCTCCCTCCCCACCCCCCTAATCTTTTCAGGTTGCCAATGTGCAACAAATGACTAACATGAGTTAATGCGGGCTAGCTACATATGTGGCTGCATTGGTTTATCATTAGTACAGTCACACCTTGGGTTCTCTAACAGAATGCGTTCCGGGAGCCTGTTCCGGTCCCGGAACCGTTCGAAAACCAAGGTGCGGCTTCTGATTGGCTGCAGGAGTGTCCTGCAGCCAATCGGAAGCCGCGCCGGACCTTCGGTTTCCAAAAATCATCCGAAAACCGGAACACTCACTTCCGGGTTTTGATTGTTTGGGAGCCAAGGCGTTTGAGATCCAAGGTACGACTGTAGGAATACCCTGCCCACCTGACTTGGTTGCCCCCTTTCTCCCTCCTTGACACTTGAATTAAGGCAGAGGGTCATAGGGAATTAAAGCCAAGGGTCACACCTATCCCTGCCAACAAAGATGAAACAAATCCCTTTCCCTTGCCTGAGCTCTCCTTGCTTATCCCACCCAGCCAGCTCATGCACACAAGAACCCTGGGAATTCTTGCTCAAGGGGCTTCTTGCAAATTTGCAGTGAAGAGTTCTTGGGAGGAAAACTGCAAAGGCACCAAGCCGATGCTAAAAATTCTGGGTTGCGTGCAACAAAACACTACTCAGTGTAGAACCACTGAAATTAATGGGCTTAAGTTCATTCCCTTTCAACGGGTCTACTCCAAGCACGACAGCCCTTTGATTTGCTTTATTTAGGCTTAGGATATTCAATATACAAGGCCTTCAACAACTGTGACATACTTACCGAGTGCTTGTCCCGCTGGTACCCACATCCCTAAAGTTGCAGGGGAGGGGGGAGAAGAGGAAGAGGGCAGGGAAGGGAGAGAAAAAAAACACACACAAGACCGGTCAAGATACCATGCCTGTTTGACCGGGACAGTGCTCAGTCGTTTTACAACCTCATCATTTCAGAACTGTGGGGATGTCAAGAAGCGGAGTCTAGCGGGAGAGTTGTTTGGGGCTCTTCTGAAACACAGCGTTTGAAAAACAGCGCCTGAGATGTGGCCGCAGACTCTTTTAAGCTACAGAGGCCTGCATACTTGACGTGTTGAAAGTAAATGAAAGAGGAGTTCCAAACCCGCATTTGGCTGTCGCAAGTAAACCGCTGCCTGCACCTCTACCGCTGAGACACTATCACATCCGCGCAGGCAGCATCTGCCGCAAGCTCCAGCTGAAGGAGGGCTGGAGGCAGGGCTTGCAAGAGGCCGAGGAGGAAGGTTCCTGACCCCTCTCTGTCTCAAATGGGCTGCCAAGGTCCCGGGGTGCTTCAAAACAGTCTGGATCGTGCCTGTTTCAAAGTTATTTCAGCATGGAACTTGATGGGGGGGGGGAAGGAACCCCCTTTCCAATCACCTACCGTATTTTTCGCTCTATAGGACGCACCTTGTTTTAGAGGGGGAGAACAAGAGAGAAAAAATTCTCCCCCTCTCTGCGCAGCGCCCCTTCAGGGAAGCGGCAGGAGAAACGGAGCCCCTTTCATTTCTCCTCCCGCTTAGCTGAAGGGGCGATGCGCCTTAGCTGAAGGGGCACCTACCCTTCAGCGAAAGGAACCTGAAGCCTGGAGAGGCTTCAGTGAAAGCAACGCAAAGCCTCCGGAGCGCGGCGGGAGCGCTCCCACTGCGCTTCGGAGGCTTTGCATTGCTATCGCTGAAGCCAAGGAGCCTGCATTCGCTCCATAGGAGGCACACACATTTCCCCTTAATTTTTGGAGGGGAAGATGTGCGTCTTATAGAGCGAAAAATACAGTACTCCCTAGGAGAGGCTGGCTGCTGGATCAGGCCCAAGGGCACCCCATCCTCCTGTCCTCGCCATAGCCCACCAGATGCCCCAACGGGACGTGAGTGCGGCAGCAGCTTTCCCCTGCCAGCAGCTGGCGCTCAGAGGCGCTGACGGCCTCCGACCACGGAGAACCTGAAGATGTCTGGAGACAGAGGCATAGCTGTCAAGCGTCCCTTATTTGGCGGGACAGTCCCTTATCCCAGCGCCATGTCCCGCTGCTGTCCCTTATTGATGATGTCCCTTAAATAAGCTCCTGAAGGTAATGGGGCCCTTTCTATGTCCAGCTGTCCTTTGTCAACAACAAACTATTGCTGCTTTTTTGTGTTGAATATATGCTATATGGTAATTTATGGACCTAATAGGTATCTAAAGCCATTTGCACGCAACAAAATATGTATTTTATCAAAGTAACTGTTGATCCCTTATTTTGGCTGCTGATCCCTTATTTTCAAGGCTGCTGGTCCCTTATTTTCAAATCTGTAAGTTGACAGCTATGGACAGAGGCAGAGCAGGTGCCCTTCGGCACCCTAAACTAGCAAGATATTTGCAGGGACTGTCAGTATCTGCTCGGAGGAGCTTGTTCGCGTACAGAGGAATGAAGGCCAAGCCTGATTTGGCCCAGGAGCGCCCCGCAACCAGCGGCGAAGTGGTACCTTGAGGTCCGTATCCTTGCTGCCAGGTAGGTGGGGGCTGCCCTGCCCAGCCGTTGGCAGCGCTTGGCATGATCCGGCTTCCCCACTGGCTCGTGCCCGTAGGCCCTGGCGTCTGGCTCTTGCTATCCCGAGGCTCGGCCCGCTTCACCTCCACCTAGACAAAGAGAGCGAGGCGCTCAGGGAGGGGAGGCTGCCGGTTAGCTTGCCGCCGCTGCCCCCCCGCACTCTGCCCGTCTTCACACACACCCTTAAGTTTAACACTTAAAAAGCAAAAGCTCATATCTTAGCACCTTATGACTTACAGCTAAGAACTTAATCAAAGAATTACAAGCTTTTTTCCTTTTTTTTTAAAGGCCGCTAGTTTAGAGAAAATAAAAAACAAGTGTTTCTCGGGTACAATGGGCAGTTCAAGAGGAAGCCGGTCCGAAAGTCTCCGCTCCGTAAAGCGGTTAAGGATAAAAGGTGTCCCCGGGCGTGGTTTTTTCTCTTCCGTTATGTCTGCTGGTCGGCTTGCTCACGTAACAAGCAGGCAGCGACGTCTTCTCGACAGACTTTCGGTCTCCGCACACGGCTCTGGTGCTTGGCTTCGCAGGTAAGAAGAATTAAGTTTGCTAGCAAGGTTGAGGGGAACATCACGGAAGAAAGGTACAAAGGCTTTAAGCCAGACCTCTTTTTTTTGGCAGAGTGGCGATGAGGAAAGTGTTGTAATTTGTGGCCAAACATGCCACACAGCTAAATTGCAATTTCGGCTTTGTTCATACCTGAGAAACACACATTCAGTTTCCAGTTGTTGTTGTTTTTTTAAAAAAGAAATTCCTATTTATAAACTTATTTCTTTTATTATTATTTAGAAGTCTAATGGAAGATAGAGACTTACCTTCCCCAGGCTAACGCTTAAAGAACCTCAATTAACTCAAACAATGTCAGAAGGAATGGATGTGATAAGAGAACCTTACATTACATCTAACAAAAAAGTAAACAAACATGCAGGTAATAAAAAATGGACAGTTGAGTCAATAAGAAGCAAAACCTTCATACTGTGTTAAGTCAGAGGAAAAAGCGCTTTTGTTCTGTAAATAAGGTGGATGTGTGTGT
Source organism: Podarcis pityusensis (assembly GCF_964106645.2). NCBI lineage: Eukaryota > Metazoa > Chordata > Lepidosauria > Squamata > Lacertidae > Podarcis > Podarcis pityusensis. The sequence goes on from NC_138043.1 coordinate 3,264,278, forward strand.
GTCACACATAAAGTGAATGCACCCCAGTGCTTTAATGATGTGCCTGGACTACTTAATACAAACTTCCTGTCCAAGATAAACTTCACAGCCGGTTTTAAATCCAAATATGAAGCTAATTTTGAAATTTGGCATGGGGTGGGGTGGCAGAAGATAAACTCTGAATTATTAAGTGAAGCTGAGCAATGGGGTCATGAAAGGGAGAGAGAATAAACCCCCGTTTTAAACTTGTGCTGATGTCGGGACGCAGCTAACAATTTGGACATGCTCAGCCACGCTTTAATAACTCGAGGATCTTTGCCTCCAAAAGAGCCAAGGACGCGGTTTGAAGGCCAAAGCCATAGCAACCTTACTAAAGCTGAGCAGGCCTTCTCTGTGGTCACTGCCTGGATAGAAGACCACCTGGGAGCCCTGCGTAACTTTCCTGAGCTCCCTGGAGGAAAGCCCGGATATAAACGCCACGAAGCGAAACGTATGAAATGTGTGTACTTCAGATTAACTCTGCTTCTGCAAGGCTGCGCAAGTCAGCGCAGATAACAGGCCTCCCAATGTCCCTGAAGCATTCCTCCTCTCTTTTTTGTCGACCCAAACCCTGCACTGGGAGGGTGCTGGAAACAAGCAATGTCCCACCCCTATGCCCCAAGTCCCAAACCTTGAGACAGTTTGGTTGCTCATTAAATATGACAAAGGGGTCGGGTGGGGAGAATAAGTTTCTGTAATCATTTTCAAAGGGCAGAAGAGAAAGAAGGCAGCGCGGCTTTGCCGATGCTGCTGTTTCAGGGGTTTATCGGGGAGAAGCAGCGCTGAGGAAAGTTCAAAAGCCGCCTTTAACGATGGGGTGGAATTACCAAAATGGCTGGGAACTTGTACTCTACCTGGTCGACAAAAACGTATTTGGCACCCAAACATCGATGGCTCAAAGTCTGCCTTTTCTCCAGCCACTGGCTGAGTAACATGGCATTTATATCACTGCAATCTCTTCATCTTTGCCATATTGAGATTTTGGCTTCAGCTTTGTGCAAAGACAAAGATGAGCAGGGACTCTTTTGCGGTGAGGGAGGGATGGAGAGCATGGATTTTGAAACCGACTCATATCAGCCAGTTCTCTCCTGGGTTCCCAAAACTGGTGCTACAGAATTTGATTAGCAGCTGGCGAAACGAGTGAAGCAGTAGCTCCAGCTCCAACTCAGAAGATTTCAGCAATATTTTAAAACTGCGTAACTATTTCTGCATTAACTAGGATACCCTGGCAGGACTTTCTGGATAGCAGAGAAATACTGAGCTTTCTAAAAAATACAATCAGCTTCTCACTGTGAATTACAAAGCTTGAGAACTGGGAGAGCGTTGGGCGTTTTAAAAACCCAAGAGTCTATCATCAAATGTCTGCGGTTTCAACCCAAACTGGAGATCCACGAACACTTTAGATTTTGCACAAGAATCTCTTTGTCGCCCTTTCTCCTTTATCAGAAGCTGGGACAATTTAGAGGCTGAGGCCGCTCTCTGAAACTTAAGCCACTCCTTCCCCTGACTCGCCTGCTCACGTGAAGCTACGCTGAGAGCCAAGGGACTTAAAAGCCGAGTGAGTTAAGAAAGCAGAGTCGGTTCACCCAGAAGTCTCTCGGGAGCGCTGACAACACAGTATGAAGATGACAACAACCAAAAGGTCACTTAACTGCATCGTGGTTAAAAACGCTATTATAGGTAAAAAGAATATGTGGATTCGTATCGAAGTCTCACAGTAAGTGACCCATTTTTTTTCCTCCCCGGTTTGAACCATTCCTTCACGATGCTTCGGTCAGTGTTTTGTTCAAATCTCGCCTTTCAAAGGCTGCTGTGCTCCCCTCCCCACCCGTCCTCCCCAGCTGGAATATGGAATAAAAGGCACACACATCTGAAGGAGTGGTAATGGGAAGCTGAGCCTTTGGCAACGTAGAGATTTCACTGGCGTTGCAAAAAATAAAAATCACCTTCTACAACAGCCCTGCTGTTCCTGCCTGCCTTCTACCAGCTTGTTACCGTCATACCTCCTTAACACCTTCCAGTAGAACATCTAAAGCAAAACCTCAACGCTGCTTGACTTAGTTCTTGTGAACGCAGCCAAACGCCATGACAAAATCGCAAGTGGGGTCCTCAGCTATTATTTTAACCCGAGCCGCCCACAAATGGTCCTCAAATGCTCGTCAGCAGTTTCCCAAATTTCCAGGCCTGCACTGCACAAATTGAGAGTGACCCCCACTAACCAGCCCCTACAGAGGGGTGTTGTATGGAGATGAACAAGCTAGTCTGGTTGGGCACAACCACCTCAGGTCGATAAATGACTGCTTATTGGGCAGAGATCAAGTGCTTTGCCATCGTCCTTCCTCATCCCTCTGACAGTTCACTGCCAGGCTTACGCAGTTCAGACTTCCAGAAAACCAGTGGTTTAGCCAACCACGGGAGACTTGCATTAATGCATTCTTCCCCAAGCTGAGGCTGATGGGAGTTGTAGTAGAAAACCTCTGGAGGGTACCAGCTTAAGGGAAAATGTGTTAATGCTCAAATATATGAGGTAGCAGGAGCATAGAAGGACAGCACCTGTTCTTGGTCTGCTAAACGCTAATTTATTAGAACAAGATCATTACACTGCCTCTCAGGGGATTTTTCCCCATCAATCTTCTCTGCAATAAACTTTCAGGGCCTAGAAATGCAGTCAGAAAGGTGCTGGTTTAAACCTTCTCAGTACCAAACTTTGGAAGAAGTTACTTCTTAATCTGTGGAAATGTGGAAAATTAAATTCTCTGTTCCAAGATGATGGGGACTCGTGCGATAAAAACAAGTCACTCAATGAAGCTTCACCTGTGAGGATTCTTCTCCTGTCACCCCTTGTGTGTGTGTCCCCCTCAAACACTCCCCCCCCAAGCTCCTCCTATCCGCCAGCCAAATTGCCAGTTGCTCCAAGGCTCAGCTTTGTCTTAAGGTAAAATAAAACTACAACTACACACTTTTTTGCCCATGATGTCGTGAAAATGCATGTTGACAGCCTGGTCCACTGATTGTTCGTCCTCGAAAGTAATAAATCCAAAACCTAGCCAACGACGAAGAGTGAATCAAGGTAGCAGGGTGTTGTGACACAAAACAGGATGATGAACAGTATTAGGGGCGAACCAAGGGTTCAAGCACGGGTTTCAGGTGACTTTGGGGTGGGCGGGGCTTGGCGTGACGTCCCAATGGCAAGATCTTCTGGGGCCAAGGGGTGGTGGAAAAACATGATAGCTCCCTGTTTATTGTCGCTGGAAATTTGGCTGAGGGAGAATATATTACAGGCAGTACTTCCAGGGGGCAACTTCTTTGCCCTGCCAATTCATTCCATGAATAAATATCTGAGAAAATCCCAAACACGGTCCTACGCAGAACACACTGCATCCCCTTGGAAAACTACCAATGGCCAAATCTAGGACCACTATTAGCTGACGCTACTGCAGCCTTTCGCAAAAGTGGCTTTCTAAAAATTTGCGATGAAAAAATAAATAAATTTGGGGGTGGGAAATGGCGTTGGGGTGGGGGCGTTTAATCGTTTCCCCCCTGAAACCCAAGATTTCCCCCTTGGTTTAATTTTCGCTTTGCAGCTAGTGCTGACAGCAGCCATTTATTGCTCTAAAGCGTTCAACAGAAAAAAATAAATAAAGCTACAGTCTCTGTAACAGTTATTGTCTCTCTAAGCTTATCCAACATGGTTGGGTAAGCCCATGGAGCCTTATCGTAGAAAAGGTTCATACTTAAAAAAGACACAAAGATACAGGCCAAGATAGATCGCAGCAGGTCAATCTTCTGCTGTCAGCAACAAGAGCAGGGGCGGGGGGGTGGTGGAATCAAATTAAAAATAAATGGGTTGTGGGGGACTTTTAAGAGCATCTCCAACACGTAAGAGTATAAAGGAAGCCAGGTCCACGATGCAGCAGCCTCTACAAAGAGTGGCTCTTTCGCTTGTCTGCAGGCAGATGGAAGTCTTGGCAGGACAGAAGTGGAAAGATGGGTGTTTTTGCACCCGAGAGACAACCGATTCAGAAACGTCCACTATTTAAAATGGGGGGAGGACGTTATCAGGGACAGCTACTGATCGCCTACACGGAAGAAAAATGTGCTCTTTTGCTCTTCGCTCAAGGTTAGGACCATAAAGAAGGCTGATTGTCGAAGAATTGATGCTTTTGAATTATGGTGCTGGAGGAGACTCTTGAGAGTCCCATGGACTGCAAGAAGATCCAACCTCTCCATTCTGAAGGAAATCAGCCCTGAGTGCTCACAGGAAGGTCAGATCCTGAAGCTGAGGCTCCATGACTTTGGCTACCTCATGAGAAGACTCCCTGGAAAAGACCCTGATGTTGGGAAAGATGGAGGGCGCAAGGAGAAGGGGACGACAGAGGACGAGATGGTTGGATAGTGTTCTCGAAGCTACCAGCATGAGTTTGACCAAACTGCGGGAGGCACTGGAAGACAGGAGTGCCTGGCATGCTCTGGTCCATGGGGTCACGAAGAGGCGGACACGACTAAACGACTAAACAACAACAAGGTTAGGAAGAAAAATGAGAGGCAAGCAAGGAGATTCAAAGAAAGGAGGACTGCAAACACCAGAAGGGAACACTAAGCAAAAATTCGAGAGTTTCCCAGAAGCGGAGATCTGCACTTGAGGCAAACCCAGATAAGAGGCGATGGGGTCACGGGGGTTGGCAGGGAGGTCTTTTGGGAATAAGGAAGACAGCATGGAAAGGGCGTATGGAAAACCAAAAAGTTGTCAGGGAGGCAAGGGCTAAAAGAGGCTGTTGGATCAGAACCGCTTCTATAAGAATGTAGCACAGGTGGACAAGGGGTGGGCAAGCTGAATGATTGCTTGACAAAAGGAGGGGGAGAAGGTTGTTGAAAAGCTCTTGGGGACCCTAGCAGCACTTAAGGACACTGGAAGAAATGTTAACTTCACAAGATTTCCCTTAAGCCCAGGAAGCTTTGCCGAAGAGCAAAATGGGTGCGAAAGGCCTAAGAAGACTGAAACACAAGGAGCTTTGAGAAGGGGAAAGCCTAAGGTTTAAGAACTCGTTGCAAGGGGGAAAGTTTGGCATTTTGGGGTGGGAGAAAACAGATGGGTGCACCCACCTCAGATATTAAAGGTTGGGGATCAGCTCAGCTGTGTTTGTCTGTTTTTTGGAAATTGTGAACTCTTCCTCCCTTAAGAGGGGAGATTGCTACGTTCCAGAACTACATGAGTAGCCGGCTGCATTCTGAGCCCCAAGCCGCAGTTTGGCTGATTGCTGCAGCTCTCTCAAGTTCACCTCAACGAGCTTTGAGAGCTGATCTGCAAGGGAGAAAAGCACCTCAAGGCCAAACGCCCCATCTGATCCGCCACATCACACTGTCATTCAGGAATTTCTCTGTGAGCCCAGAGACTTAAACAACCAAAAACAATGCAAGAGGTTTTGGACTTGTGCAAATTTTGCATTCTGCAGATGTGTAGATTTAGCTGCATGCTGCATGCAATTCAAAGGTGCTCTTAATTTTCAGTAGCAGGCAAGCTAAAAAAAAGTAATGACCGTGACGCGTTTCTGAGAGCCAGTGTGGTGTAGTGGTTAAGAGCAGTGGAGTCGTAATCTGGTGAACCGGGTTCGCTTCCCCGCTCCTCCACATGCAGCTGCTGGGTGACCTTGGGATAGTCATACTTCTCTGAAGTCTCTCAGCCCCACTCACCTCACAGAGTGTTTGTTGTGGGGGAGGAAGGGAAAGGAGATTGTTAGCTGCTTTGAGACTCCTTAGGGTAGTGATAAAGCGGGATATCAAATCCAAACTCCTCTTCTTCTTGACTTTAAGTGTTACCTCAAGTGTTCAGCCACACTGTCAACCTTGCATTAGTATAAAGCTTTGCTTTTCTGCTGGCTTTATCATGAAGCCATTTTCCAAGACAAGATTGCAACACGAGTTAAAAGCGTAACATTTACAAAGCTGCTCTTCGTAAGTAAGCAGCATAACAGACCCCGACCAAAAAAGTGGACCAAATTCCTCTATAGGACATCTGCATCCTTCCCATCAGTGGTCCTCTCAAATCTATACTTGGTGCTAAGTTGGAAAACTGGTAGGATGCGGTGGCGGCAGGGGGAACCAGTTTATATCATAGCTCACGAAATCACTAGCTGGCTGAAAGGAAGCCAATTAGTATTCAAGCGCACATTCCCCTTCTGTAAAATGGGAATAAGGGGTGGGTGCCCAGTATACGAGTCAGGCTTCCTAACAGCCATACAAATGACTGAGCAGAGATTTTAAGGTGAAAGAAGGAAGTTTAAGATCTTAAGAGGGCAAGAGATTGAGCAGAAAGAGACACCAAGAATTGGGACAGGGAGTAGTGTGTTTTCCAAGGATGCTTAAGAGAGGAACTAGGACAGCCAGGGAGACTTCACAAGTTATCAATGTGATGCACCAGAGCAAGCAACACAGGGCAGCCACCGATGAAAGAGGCATTTGCTCTTCGCCTCCCCCAGGGGTCTAACCGACACGTTGACACTTGCAGTGAAGTTTACAGCTGTGCAACTGAGTGAAGGAAGCACAGGGTTGCAATGGAAACCGCAGGACGCCGCAGACAAAAGTGGTTAAGAGGAAAGCGGTGTAAACACAAGAGTCATGTTTGCCCGTAGTCGGAATGGGTAGATCGCTAGTGCAGGCTGCAGGATCATGTCCAACTGGCTGAAAGCTGCTGGCTGTGAGCTGAGCCGGGCCCAATCTGCCACACCAACTCGCCACCCATGTTTGGCATCCAGCGCCGGACACACTTGTGGTGTACAAGGCTGAAGCTAAACACGGCTGCCCAGCAGCTCACGCCCTTCAAACCTGCTGGTGGTAGCTACTTGCATAAGTGAGGCTTTAAGGCAAAAGACAAAACCTCGGAAGGAAGCCTTCAAAGTTTCCTGCTTCGTCACTGGGAAAGTTGAACTGCGAGAGCTTTAGGGGGTCGTTTAAGTAAAAAAAATCATCACGTCTGGGTCTTGTTTTCCTGGTGAGCACAAGTGCGGGAAAGATGGTTCAAAGTAGTGGCAAGGTTCTTTCACTGCCTCTCCCAACTTTAAAGGGGGCGGGGAACCATGCAAGAAGATGCTGCTCTTTACTGGGTCAGTGAATTTTTCTGTTGAAACAGTGCAAAGCTGTTGCAAAACGAATTAAAAGGCATCAAAATAAGAGAAAACCGCCCGCCCCCACTCCTCCTGCCCCCAAATATTGAAAACTTTCAAGTTTACACTCCAAATAAAGGCAGAAGCCTGAACCCCTCCTCCATTTGGGGAAATGGCCTGTACCTCTGTGATAATCTATCACCTAGAGAGAAGAAAATCTAAAGAGATATTAATCACAAACAGTTCACAGAGAGAGAGAGAGAAGAAAAGGAAGGGGAGGGGGGGAAGAAAGAACTTAACGTTTACTGTACTTTTACTATGAAACACTTAAATATGCCACTAAGGATGTATGTCTAAATTAAAATAAAAACTAAGACTTAACAGCTTAATCAATATGAAGTGAAGAATTTACATATTGCTTTAAAATAAATGGAGTCAACAAGGAAGAGTGGAAAAGTCTAGATGGCAAACTGTTTCCTAGCATGTCTGACATGCTACCGAGTGGGTTAGGTACAACTCACGCAGATGACGTTTTGGTTTGAAAAAAATACTGCCTCTAAGAGCCGACTGAAAAGTGATTGGTGGAATGGAAAGCTAGACAAGACAAGGGCCGGTTCCCGCTGGGGCTGAAGCTGAGAAGGCACTGCTGACTCAGCCTTTGGAGTTCGGGGAGAAACTGCCTACTCACTCAAACATAAAAGCAGTTATCCCTCAAGGGTAACAGGGGGCTTTTGCCTAGATCCTCGTCTGCGCAACTTTTCAAGAAGCAACTTAACAGACGTGGCCTTTGGCCAGTGCTTTTAGCTGAAGCCATTTAATCACAAAAAAGGGCAAAGCTGAACATATGTTCTAATCTTGCAGTTACTGATAACTGCAGCCTTGGAAAACAGATTTTAAGAGCCTGTATGCTGTAAAAAATAAGGGACGCGGGTGGCGCTGTGGGTTAAACCACAGAGCCTAGGACTTGCCGATCAGAAGGTCGGCGGTTTGAATCCCCGCAATGACAGGGTGAACTCCAGTTGCTCAGTCCCTGCTCCTGCCAACCTAGCAGTTCGAAAGCACGTCAAAGTGCAAGTAGATAAATAGGCACCGCTCCGGCGGGAAGGTAAACGGTGTTTCCGTGCGCTGCTCTGGTTCGCCAGAAGCGGCTTAGTTCTGCTGGCCACATGACCCGGAAGCTGTACACCGGCTCCCTCGGCCCATAAAGCGAGATGAGCGCCGCAACCCGAGTTGGCCACAACTGGACCTAATGGTCAGGGGTACCTTTACCTTATGGCTCTAAAAAGGGGGGGGGGGATAGGAGAATGTGTACATTTAATGACTGCTTCTTTTCACTCCTTCTCCTTCGCCTATTTGAAACAAGCGGCTCAATACAGGTGTCAACCTTTTCGTTAAAGAAGACACCTTGTGGGGGAACGGGCAGGTAGGGTGGAGACAGAGACGGACATTTAACACCTGACTTCAAAAGCAGTAACACACTGGAGGATGGAATTGCATGAATTACATGTAGCAGTTTGTTCAGTGGAATAATTTCCCGAGGCAATGTAAACAATATTGTGTGTTGATGTTGTGAAAGTTTGCCATCTGACATAGGGAGAGGATAAAGAAATTTCAAGGACAAACTAGATTCTCCTTTACCTCGGGGCCGCTGCTTCTCTGCATCATAGATCATGACCACTTCAGTGACCTAGAAAAGAGAAAAGGGGAAATTCGACTGATGAAGCTCCCACAGGAGGGTTAACACACGGCAGGCAGCAGGATGAGGCCACGCAAAGAAAGCAGAAGCACAATCGGACGCTTGAGGTGCGGCTAGCGATAAGCATCTGATAGGAAGCAAGGCAGAATAAGCCCTTCCCCAAGCAAGGGCTGAGAGGCAGAAGACCCACTCGTGGCTCTTTCTTCTTTCAGGTGTTAATATATAACTGCAATAACCTTTTTTTAGAAAAACAAATGGATAACCGAGAAAGCAATGCCAAAGTGCAAACCAAAGTCACAGATCGGTAGAGGGCTACCTCCCCACCGGTCTTTTAAAATTCTCCAGACAAGGTGCAGATTAATTGCGCCGAAGCAGCAGAAAACACATCTTGCTAGGAACAGGGAGAAAAGCAGATTGCCCTGGAGAGGGAGGACGGGTGCGTGAGCTGGAGGAACAAACAAGGAACACAGAGCATGTTTTCTAGCCGGGTTAGTAATTGTTTCAAGCAGGCAGAACTCCCCAAGGGGGCAGTCTGCTCATATAAACAGGTGGCCTGCGCTAACTACCCTTTACTAACCTCTGTACCTTGTTTGTTTTTTCAAGGGGCAATCTAGAGGCTAGTGCGTGATAAGCAAGGGAAAGAGAGCCTCAAATGACAATCAGCGCTCCTAAAAAGACGTATTTTTCACTCCTGAATAACTGATGCCATCTATCATATTTTTCGCTCTATTAGACGCACCAGACCACAAGACGCACCTAGTTTTTGGAGGAGGAAAACAAGAAAAAAAATATTATGAATCTCAGAAGCCAGAACAGCAAGAGGGATCGCTGCGCAGTGAAAGCAGCAATCCCTCTTGCTGTTCTGGCTTCTGGGATAGCTGCGTAGCCTGCATTCGCTCCATGAGACACACACACATTTTCCCTTACTTTTTAGGAGGGAAAAGGTGAGTCTTATAGAGCAAAGAAGACGGTAATAATGACTCCCCGAAAAACTGATGCAAGATTGTCATGTTTGGATAGCTAAGCAGCTCTCCCTGCAAATACAGGAAATCTCTCAATGTCTCCCCAAACAGTGAACAGGGCACTGCTAAGTCAGTGGGAGATTCTTGGGTTGTGAAGTAATGGGCTGCCCATTCAGATTTCACCATTCTTTACAATTTTGTAGCCTCTGAAATAAATATTAGCTTGTCACTTAATGCCAGAGATCCCAGAGGCTGTGATTTCAAGAGAACACTTATTTTAAGAGCACCGCCACCCAGACGGCTGAACTCAGGTGTTTGACCGCAGGGCCCAAATCTTCAGATGGTGCAAGAAGTCAGGGAGGCAGGCATATTCCTTCCCAGGCAGCATGGGCTTAAGTTGGCTTGTGCCAAACATCCTGAGAAGTGGGGAAGAGGGAGAGAGAGAGAGAGAGAGAGAGAGAGAGAAAGAGAGAGAGAGAGATGGCAGCACTTATAGGCTGGTAGTCTCTTCTCATTTTGTGATTTTCTAAACAAATGAGAAATGTCTGCTTGGTTTGTGAGTGGAGTTTTTATTTGAGAACCTTGCATAGATATTTTTTGAGGTGTGTGTGTATGTGTGTGTGTGTGTGTGTGTGTGTAGAAAAAGGTTTATATTTGAGCACGGGGGCTGCTATCCCCTTAAAGAGCCATTGGAATACCGTATTTTTCGCTCTATAAGACGCACCAGACCACAAGACGAACCTAGTTTTTGGAAGAGGAGAACAAGAAAAAAAAATTTCTGAATCTCAGAAGTCAGAACAGCAAGAGGGATCACTGCGCAGTGAAAGCAGCAATCCCTCTTGCTGTTCTGGCTTCTGGGATAGATGCGCAGCCTGCATTCGCTCCGTAAGACGCAGACACATTTCCCCTTAATTTTTAGGAGGGAAAAGGTGAGTCTTATAGAGCAAAAAATACGGTAATGCTTCCTTGAGACAGCGTCGTTCCAGGGCATTCTGGAGAAATCGAGTCAGGAGGGACAGTGGCAAGTTTAAGAGCTGCCCAATCCTCAACATTCAGCCCACCCACTTTCACCGTCTGCAAATGAGGCCTAATTGGCAAACCTATACGGATTAATTTACTGGTGGCCTCTTTAGTTAGACAAGGAGATAACAAGAGATGTCACCTAGCTAAGCACAAGGGGAAAGAAACTGCCACCAGCCACAAGCTTGAGGGGCTCTGCTCCCCGTTTTACAGGCCCAGCTCAGCCTGCCTCTGCTGTGGCAGGATGAGGGCTTTCGGAACTCAGAGCCTCCCCCAACCAGCCCCAGGAGGCTGAGCTGCTCACATGGGGAAGCTGAGGCTGAGTTGCTGAAGCAGCCATCAGCGGGAAGGAGAAAATGTATCACCCGGCACCACTCAAGGGCTTTTAGGTAGCATTTGCCCGGATGAGCCACAAACGCCCCCCCCGGGAGTATTTTGGGAGCCAAAGGACAACTGCATAATGAAATGGGATACACATGGGTCCACCCGGGGCGAGTTAAGGTTTGAAAAGACAACTCGTTTGGCAGGGTTCAGGTTACCAAGCAAGAACGCCGATCTTACTAACATGGGTCAATTCCCTTTGGGGACCTGCCCAATTACACCTTGCCCATCGTTTGCCCCACCTCCCCACGAAAACCCCCTCAAGCAAACAGGAGCATCATGTTTCTGATTCATCTGGGCAAAAGTAGTCATTAGTTGCTGAACAAGTTCAAGTTTACACATTCGCTGTTGGGAAAAGCTAGTTCCCCTTTTTTAATTGCGCGTCTCAAGTTGAATTCCAGTCTGCTTCCGAAACTGAGCAAACTGCAGTGGTACCCTGGGTTAAGTACTTAATTCGTTCCGGAGGTCCGTACTTAACCTGAAACTGTTCTTAACCTGAAGCACCACTTTAAAAAAAACAAGATTAAAATACAACATTAAAACATTAGGATGCAGCCTCTTCACAGGAGGAGGAAGGAAAAAGAAAGAGGGGGAGGGAATCAAACTGATTCTAAGCCAAAGGCCAGGTGGAACAACTCTGTCTTACAGGCCCTGCGGAAAGAAATCAGATCCCGCAGGGCCCTAGTCTCATGAGGCAGAGCATTCCACCAGGCCGGAGCCAGTGTTGAGAAGGCCCTGGCTCTGGTTGAGGCTAATCTAACTTCCTTAGGGCCCGAGACCTCTAGGGTGTTGCTATTTATGGCCTTAATACCCTGGCACAGGTCCTTGCCCACCCTTCCACCTGCGCCTCTCAAATCCATTCTGTTCCAGCACACCTCAGAACCAATTTCCTGGTGCTTCCTAAAGCTGCTGCCGGAACTCCTTAAATTCCTGTGAAAATTTGGGGGTTTGGGAAGGAAGGGAAACTATGAAAAATCAGCAGGACACCTGGGGGCTTATTCCAAAGGTAAGATTTGCAGGGGAACAAGGAGGACAGGGATACAGATAACCCTGGTTGGACTTACTATTATTAAATTCATTACCCACCCTTCAACAGCGGGCCACTCTGCCAGTGCATTAAAATTACTCCCCCCGATCCCAACTCAGTACTAGCATAAAAAATACCCCCATTTTTCTATTTTGCAAATCATTCAACTCTTTTCCTGGGTAAGCCAGTGATAGTTTCGAACGAAAAGGTCCACAGAAACCCAAGCCTCTGAGAAAGGGAAGAGTTCTGGGGAAAATCATGCTTCACACCTCATGTGTTACACTGGTAACACTCCAGGCGTAAACCTACGCAAATCCGCTGTTGTGATTAAATAGGTTTTTCTTGTATTAACAAAACCCTGTTTTCAAAGCTTGCTGGTGCGATTCTTCTTTTTCTTTTCAGGCCCTAGGTGCCTGGAGCACAGAGATAAGGGCCAAAGCCTGCCCGGAACTGGGAGTCTACCATTCTCTCTCTGCTCCAAACATAAGCAGCTTGTAAATTAAAGTATAAATGCAGGCAACCTATGTCCAAATAATGATGAGTTGTTTGGTGACTTACCTGCTTTGGGGGTGGGTGGGAGGGAGAAAGAAGAGGGGTGAGGTGGGAGGGGGGGAGTGAAGGATGTGGCCCACTTGAGAACAAAGCATGAAAATGATCTGCGAACCATTTAGGCAAATTGCACCTTGACCAAAAATAGTCAGTGGAAGAGCTACTTCTGTGAGTTGGCATTTTCACCATCAACCAGCCCCAATGGAAATCCCCACTCCCTTGCTCTAAGAAAGGGTGGTCATCCGTTATCAGGTGCAAGAGAAGCTTGCTAGACACACACAACTCAACATATCCCTGCTACATTACACCCTTGCGTTGGATTTTGTTATAAGCCAGGACTGGGGGGGGGGGTGTGTGTGTGTGGCATACTTGACCAAAGAGTGAGGAATGGATATAATTAATTAATTAATTTGTTTACTACTATACAGGTCAAACTCGAAAAATTAGAATATCGTGGGAAAGTTCCTTGATTTCAGGAATTCAACTTGAATGGTGAAACTAATATATGAGATCGACTCGTGAAATGCAAAGCACGACGTGCTTCTACTTCTCAGAGGTCCAATCTTGTTCGATTTGCAATCCTTGTTTTGCTGATTTCCTTGAATATTCTAATTTTCTGAGATGGTTAATTTGGGGTTTTCACCAGCTGTACGCCATGATCACAAATCAAAGCTTGACATATCTCGCTTTGCATGTCATGAGTCTATCTCATATATTAGTTTCACCTTTCAAGTTGAATTCCTGAAATCAAGGAACATTTCGATGGTATTCTAATTTTTCGAGTTTCACCTGTTTATGAATAGGGGACCACTGAGCCCCTCACCAGAGGCTCCAGCTTTCGGGTGGGGGGATCCTAGAGACGGTCAGGACATCAAGGGAGATATCACACTGGTTGGTCAGTCCACCCTGAGAAGACAGAGGGGCAGGAGCAGACTTCATGGCATCAAATTAATACCAGCCAAGGCCTTAGCCAAAAAATTATTTCTGCCACAAAACAGTACAAAGACACAAAAGCCATGCTGTCTACATTTTGCAAAAATCAGACATCCTTATCCTGGATCAATGGGACTTTGAGAAGAGGCTAAACCATGGGCTCAGGATTCTGAAACCAAACACCTTAGAACTAGGGGCTTTTATGACTAATGCCCAGAAATGAAGGGTTGGTTGGTTTTTAAGAAGGAGCAGACAGCCACAGGAATATTTCATGTTGATGAGGCAAAAAATTGAACTCCAGGTGTAGAGGAGGGAATGGAGATGGAGGAGATGGGAGAAAGAAGCTGCTTTCTGGAGACCTGATGCCTGCCACCGCAATAAACTCACCACTCCGAACTTCTTGAAGTATTCCCTGAGCTCTGTCTCGCCGCAGTTGTGAGGGATCCCACCGACAAATATTTTATTAGATTTGTTATCGCTCCTGGATCCTTTCTGCTAAGACAAAAGGGACAGAAACGGCGGCAATTAAAACTAGGATGTATCCTTCAAAGTGACGCTTGTTCCATGCCTGCGGAAGCGCCGGTCCTTTTGACGGCCGAGCAACTTCTGCCTTAAAGGAAGAGGGGCAAAAGGGTTCTTTCACACTGGACTTAAAATTCAGAGATGGACTAAGCTGCGCTCTCTAACTTGTCTTGCAGCCTGCAGTTCAGATCCGGCTCAAAGACACACACCCTCCAAAAAACCCACAACCAACAACAAAATTCGTTCACGCGGCCAGACCGCCATTTGTCAGCATGTGTCTCCACTGCAAAGGGCAGAGGGACTGTATTTTTCGCTCTGTAAGACGCACCAGACCACAAGACGCACCTAGTTTTTGGAGGAGGAAGACAAGAAAAAAAAAATCTGAATCCCAGAAGCCATGACAGCAAGCAGGATCACAGCTCAGCGATCCCGCTTGCTGTCGTGGCTTATGGGATAGCCGCGCGCAGCCTCTCCCGGGCAGCGGCATGAATTCTCCCCCTGCCCAGGAGAGGCTGCGTGTGGCTAAGGCTCCCCCAAGAGCTACACTCCTTTAAAGAGCACATGGAGTGTGTGTGCCACACACACGTTCCATGCGGCTCTTTAAAGGGAGTGCTGAGCAGAGCCTCCCGCCTGCATTCGCCCCATAAGACGCACACACATTTCCCCTTACTTTTTAGGAGGGGGAAAGTGCGTCTTATAGAGCAAAAAATACGGTATATGTGAGGCAGCACCAGTGGGGTGGGAGTTGAGAGAGATGTTTTCAATGGGTAAAGGTAGAGAGGAAGTCCATTCCTCTTACCATTTGTATTGGTCCTCTTATCTGAGTTTTGTAGGGGCTTTTGAGCAAAGGCTATTGGGGGGCTAGGTCACCTCCCTACCCGCCCCCCAATAATTCAACAACTGAAGCGGTGAACAATAGTCACAAGTCTTCCTGTCCTACTGGAAGGAAGTGCTGATGCGTTGTGCTACAAATGTGCGCCCAGGGTGCTGAAATGACATATTTGCATGTGGATGGAATCACATCGGCCAGAAGGTGAACAATTCAGACGTTACCTTTCTTGAAAACCAGCTGCACCTAAAAGGCTCACGCTACTGGAGCAGGCACCTTGGAAAGACTCGCCAAGTTAAGTTGCCGTGCGTGAACTGAACTCTGCCTGCGCGTGGAAGTGCTGTTAAGAACACTGTAATCATTTCTTCCCCACCCATGCCTCCTCCGTATAAGTGAGATGGGCAGCGATCAAGTACAGCAAACAGGACAAAGGTGAGAAGGGAGGGAAGGATTTGATAGCAAGGGCTGATTATCAAGGAAAGCACAGTTGCAGTGCAGGTCCGGAAAAGCTTGGCAGAAATGGAGGCTGAAGGCATGGCTTGAGAGCAGAGGAGGAGAGAAGACACTCTGTGGAGAGCATACCGTATTTTTCGCTCCATAGGGCGCACCGGAACATAGGGCGCACCCCTTTTTAGGAGGGGAAATCAAGAAAAATAATCTTATTTCCCCCCCAGCCCCAAAGAGCAGCGTACAGGATGCGCGCAACCTCTCCCTGCCGGAGGGGTTGCGCGTGGCTATGGCACAAGCCAAGGCAGCCAGTGGGATGGATCCCACTGGCCTGTTTTGGCTTCCTCTTTAGCCCCACGCAACCTCTCCCTCCCGGGAGAAGCTGCGCGGGGCTAAAGAAGCCATAGCCCCGTGCAGCCTCTCCCTGCCGGAGGGGCTGCGCGCGGCAATCCCTGAAGCCTGGAGAGCGAGAGGGCTTCAGCGAAAGCAACACGAAGCCTCTGGAGCACGGAGGGAGTGCTCCCTCTGCGCTTGGGAGGCTTAGCATTGCTATCGCTGAAGCCAAGGAGCCTGCATTCGCTCCATAGGACGCACACACATTTCCCCTCAATTTTTGGAGGGGAAAAAGTGCGTCCTATAGAGCGAAAAATACGGTAGTTAAAAAACAGGGACAAGGGTGGGAGTGGGAGAAGGGAATGGGCCGCTGAGAGCTCACAGGCGTGGATGGAGCCGAAAGCAAGGGGACAGTATGCCAGGGAACCTGGAACCGATGTGGGTGGCAAATGGAGACACTGGCAGAAAACCCCAGAGGGCAGATGTGTAGGCAGAACTCTGGAAAAATCCCCAAGCTGAAGAGACTTACCCTACATGCTCCCAAGGCTGGGCTGCTCCTAACTGACAGGAGGAGCTGACCCAACAGAACCCCTTGACTTCACAAATCGAACAAGCACACCAGGACATTCGGTGGACCCTTCATTGTGGTAGCAACTGCTCCCCAGTGAAGCCGGCTAAGCTACTTAACTACAACAAGGGAGGTCAGGAAATGAAGACACGTTTGGTCACTAAGACTTTATGGCTAATGCCTTTCCTGGCCTGTGCTGACTGTTACTGGCTCTTATAACACTTATGGCTCCTTTCTATTCCCCCCTTGAACAATTCCTTTGCGGGGGAAGGATAGACATAATATAAACATCAATAATAAATATTCATTGGGCAAGGAGGCATCTGAACACAACAATGTTCATGTGTCAGTGTTAACATGCCCCCCTGCAAGCAGCAGGTATACACATATCAAAACCACAGCTACCCCCCCCCGAGCGCCAGATCGTGAAGATCAGCGGGTTCAGCTGAGCACACTGAAACATGGCTGCTTTCAGCAAGCGGTGACATCTGGTAACCCAGTCCCCAGAGCTTCATTTGTTTTTTGACAGTGCGGCTGAATTTTGCTGCCCTGTTTCCAGCGGGTTAACGAAGCTCCTCAGAATTTGTACATGGGAAACAAACATTGGCAGCTCAGTAAGGGCACCGAGGGAGGAAAGAGCGGAGAGCGACGCACGCCAAAGCGGCTTCCTTACCCATCCCTCCTTTGGTCGGGTTCTCTCTGGCTGCATTCCGCGAGGGGTGCAAGGCTTTGGATCAATCTGTCAAACAAGGGAGAGGGTGAAACAGGAGGCAGGGCAAGCCAGAGTTTTATTTGAAAAGAAAAGAAGACCCGAAGCTGGCTTTGCTCGATGCTGGCATTCAAACAAGCAAGCTGAGCGGTGACCAGTAGGTCCTGCCCTCCTGTGGACAGCTGAAAGCGTCTCTCAAGAAGCCCATAGGGGCAATTCTAACACAGGCAGATGTGTACCAACTCAGCACAGTCATCTTCTCTAAAGGCAGCCACCAGGCTATGTGGCAGGAGGAGAGAAGGGATGGCAGGGCCTTTAAATCAACGCACAGCTGAGAGACCAGCAATGTTTAGCTCCTCCTCTCCTTGTACATTCTAGCCAGTCGTTATAAGAAACTGCTAACGAAGAACTTGTGCCCAAGCCTCCTTTCTTTCTTCTTTCTGAAGGAGCGTCTCCACCCCCATCGTTCTACCCGGACACTGAGGTCCAGCACCGAGGGCCTTCTGGCGGTTCCCTCGCTGCGAGAAGCCAAGTTACAGGGAACCAAGCAGAGGGCCTCCTCGGTAGTGGCGCCCTCCCTGTGGAACGCCCTCCCACCAGATGTCAAAGAGAACAACAACTACCAGACTTTTAGAAGACATCTGAAGGCAGCCCTGTTTAGGGAAGCTTTTAATGTTTGATGTATTACAGTATTTTAATATTTTTTTGGGAAGCCGCCCAGAGTGGCTGGGGAAGCCCAGCCAGATGGGTGGGGTATAAATAAAAAATTATTATTATTATTATTATTATTATTATTCCTCCTCCCCCCCCAATCCCTTTTCCACGCCATGTCTTTGAAATCCCAGAGGGCAGGGACTGATTTGGAAGCTGCCCTGGGAGCCTTTTAGTTTCGTTTTGCTCAAGAGCCGAGTAAAAATGCTTTGGATAAATACAGGCAGGCTAGGAAACTCTGAATCAAAGTGGACCTACCAGTCGCTCTCAGGGCTGGCTGCTTGCCCACTCCTCCCTAGCGTGTAAATGGCCACTCGCCTGCGAGTCAGGGCTGGCAAGGACCAGGGCAGTGAGGCTGCTGCAAACTGGAAAGAGAGCTGGGCCTTAATCCCCTTCGGGAAACTGATGGGCAGACTGCCAAGTCCAACGCTGGTGGACTGACTTGCAAGCCTGCCTCGTTTACACCACACTTTCATTTCGCAAGAGCATGACAGCAGGCACCTGCCAGACTTCGCAAATCCAAGGGACAGCAGAACACACAAGGGCAGCTACTTAACCTGATGCGCGCCCCACTGACCAAGAGATACTTTGGGGTGGTGGCAATTCCAAAAACAGGAAAGGAGGGTTCATCTAGCAGTCAAGGGCAGAGGGGAATCTCACTGTTCACCACCCATGATATCGTGAGCAGATGTTAAGGTATGGGGGAGAGCGTATAAGAGAAGGGCTGAAAGTCCCCCTAAAAGCCTAGTTCTAATTAGGTTCGGCCTCAGTTCAGTCACATATGGAAGGAGCAATTGCTCAACCAAAGCTTTTAATTATTCAGTCAGTCACAGTCACAGTTGCCTGCTTAGCTTAAGAAATAACCGGGAAAGCAATCACTCCCCCACCCCACGCAAAACTTACATTTCGGCCATCTAATGTGTGAGGCCTGCTGGCCAGGACTGTCCCCACACAATTGGGATCTTTGAATTTGACGAATCCAAACCCTCGTGACTGATTCGTCGTCTTATCTTTCATTATAACACAGTCGACAACTTCCCCATACTGGGAAAAGTAGCTGCGGAGAGTTTCTGTTGAAGAAGCACACACACACGCATTTTGTTGAGGACGATTTGCCGGGAGACAGAACGTGGGCGGAGACGGAAATAAATGCACCCCCACAACACATGGTCTCAAGCTGGCTTGCACCTTTTTGAGAACATAAGGAAAGCCCGCAGGATCAGGCCAACAGCCCATCTAGTCCAGCGTTCTGTTCTCACAGTGGTGAACCAGAAGCCTGTGGGAAACCCGCAAGAGAAGGACTGATCCAGGAGGGATGGCAGACATAGCCCCTGCAGGGCAACCAAAACAGATGCTTGAAGTATTCGTTACCTTAAAATGGGTTCCCAGCCATTCAGTGCTTTGAGAAGCAGCGGAACGCTGTTCAGAACAGACTCGTAGGGTCCACAGAAGGACAGCTTAATGGTGGAGGCAAGACAGCCAAGGCACAAGGAGCAACTTGTAGTTATAGGGAGGCTCGTTTTAATAAGGCTTGAGGATTTGTGCTCTCACTCGCTAACCACTATCCTCCCAGTAGCTCCCCACCCCCATCTCTCAGACATCTGAGGCTGCACTGGCCTCAGGGAAACCCAAAGGCTTTGGCACGAGGCAGCCCTCTCAAAGCCACGATACAACGAGAGCAGCAGCCCAGAGGTAGGGGATCTGAACCTCAGTAAGATGTGCATGGTCAATTTAGGAAACGGTTACCTTGCGTGGTACTCCAGTCAAGGCCACCCACAAACAGCTTTCTGTAATTCAAAGAACACAAAGTTAGTATCTGCTCCATGGAAACAAAGGCCCCTTGAAATCTCACAGCCCACAATCTACATAAACGCTCTCCTAGTAAGGTGCTATACCATAATAGGCAGTGTGTAGCAGTGCGTGCATGCTTTGTAGATTGTAAATGTACTACTACCCAAGAGTTAGCTCAGCACTTTTACTTACCTTATGAAGCAACGTGTCAGAATAAAGCAAAATTTCTTAATGATCATTACTCCACCACACCATTGCAAAAAGCACAATATTAATGTACGGAGTGCTGGTTTAGATATATAGATATATTGTGAAAAGATGTGCCAATACTTTACAGCCTGAATCTCATTCCACTCAGCTGCCCTTTGAAGAAAGCCTTTGTTCTGCCCCTTTTACCAAGGCTAAAACAGAGGTAGCAGTTTCCCAAGGCAACCAAGAAAGGTCACAGCTCGGCTGATATTTCAACTTTGATCTCTCGCTAACACCCTATTCACTAGACCACAAAGGCCCTGGAAAGCCATTCTGGCAGGCCGTTTGTTTCCCCTAAACTGATTCAGACAAACCGTTTGTGCCTCGGGAATTGAACTGCATCCCGGGAAGGTGTCCAGCAAGTAATTCACTACCGGCAGCAACAACTTTTTGCAAGTGCCCTTTTATTTTGCAGGCGGCGAGGAAGGACCTCACAGCTGCTGCAGTGCTCAAGCGACCTACTCAACAAGTTCACCTAGCCTATGCCCAGCTTAGGGCTTGAACTGCCAGCAGAGGGCCTGGCAGGCTCTTCATCAAGAATACCTCCTCGCTTTTCTAGACGCACTCCTGCCAGCACTAGAACCTTAGGTGCATGGTAACGTAACAGTGTAATTTGAACACTAATGCTGTCATATGAGCATGGGAACACTAGGACTGTGGCTCATTAGGGCTTCGAAGCCAATGGAACTATTACAGTCAAACAGTGTGCCATGGGGCAGGGAGAGGCAGAGCCCGGGCTGCTCCAGGGGTTCTTCAACTCCAGTTCCCACCAGCCCCAGCCATATATCAGGGATGATAGGTGCTGGAGTTTAGCAACACCTGAAGAGCCACAGGTCCCCCATCCTTCCCACCTGGGGCATTTAAGCTTTTTGTGCCCTATCCCTCTATGCTAGAGATGCACACCTGACCCTCCCTGTAAATGCACTCTCCACTTGCTGGACAGAAAAATATTTTCATTGTTTTAAACTCCAGCGCCGGAACAGACAAAGCTCATCATTGTACCCCACAAGGAGAGTCAATCTTCAGTCTAAGTGCCACATGTAAAAAAACAACAACCCCAAGGACATAACTCTACACACACACACAATTTTTGGGGATACATATGCCTCCCCCGGGGAAGCGGGTAGCGCTCTGGGTTAAACCACAGAGTCTAGGACTTGCCGATCAGAAGGTCGGCGGTTCGAATCCCCGCGATGGGGTGAGCTCCCGTTGCTTGGTCCCTGCTCCTGCCAACCTAGCAGTTCAAAAGCATGTCAGAGTGCAAGTAGATAAATACGTACCGCTCTGGCGGGAAGGTAAACGGTGTTTCCGTGCGCTGCTCTGGTTCTCCAGAAGCGGCTTAGTCCTGCTGGCCACATGACCCGGAAGCTGTATGCCGGCTCCCTCGGCCAGTAAAGTGAGATGAGCACCGCAACCCCAGAGTCGGTCACGACTAGACCTAATGGTCAGGGGTCCCTTTACCTATCCCTCCCCCACAATAAAGGATTCTCTTCGCTCCCCCATTAACACAAGCAGATACCTGAACAAGGCCAAAAAACACTGGGCCTTGGTTCTAGGTTCTATCCACACATTGGGATTCCTCTGCCGCCGCCGCCGCCTCCCAAGCCAAAGAGGATCTTCAAGGCCACTGAAGTATGAGAAAATCCTTCCACCTCAGTTCACGCTTTCTCATGCTCGCTTTCATTAAGGCAAACAGTGCCATCCATCAGCAATGCAAATGGCAACATGCTCCGCTTGCACGCCATATGGGTGGGAGAGGGACTGTTGGGAAAACACCAGCGGCAGAGACAAAGGCTTCCCTCAAAGGTGCAGCAATTCAAGACCCAGGCACCATCAGCTTCCCATCACCTCCAGCACCAGGATACAGCTCGGACTGACAGATGTTAAAAATCCGCCCCCCACCCTCCTCCAATTAACAAAGTTTACCCCTCAAGGGTATAGAATCATAAAATTGTAAAGTTGGAAGGACAGCTATGCCTATTTATCTTGTTCCCCCAAACACTCCCGGGGTGGGAAAGAGAACAGAGCAAGCAATTAACTCTTTGAAATGTTTTGTTTATGCCACTTTAATGCAAGGAAAGCGCTTGGGGTTTTTATTGACAAAAGGAAGGTTGGCAACTTTTGGTTTCAACTGGATGCCCAGTTCTGGACAAGAGCAAGCTTTCAGTTCATATTATATTCAGTCCTGAGACCCACTATTTGGAGGGAGGTACAGAACAGTGGCTTGGGGGCAGGGGCAGGCAGAATCAGAGATGTCTCTGAGCACATGCTCAGCTAAGGAATTGGCTTTCAGTAACAGAATTGAACTCAGCTGTCACTGGGCTAAGAGGAGGCAAAACCACAAATAGAGGAACAGACCTCCTGGCTGGCAAACAAGTTATTAGTGAATCCCCAAACACAATGACATGATTAACCCCACAGGTGGGGGAGCCAGGTGTATGGCAGGAGCTGTTGAAAGGAAACTTAAGCACCACAAAAACATCTAATTGTGTGTGTGCTTCTCTAGGGAAGCAGGAAGTCTTCGGCACAGCACAAACGTGGCTCAAGTTAAAGCAGGCTCAAGCCAGACAAAAGAGGGAGGCGAGGCTATAGGTCTCTTAAGTGGCCCTCATCAGCCTTCCCTAACCTGGTGCCCTCCAATGCGATGGGTTACAACCCCAAACAGCCCCAGCCAGCTTGGCTGCATGACACTGAAGTTGATGGGAGGTGCAGTTCAAAACATCTGGAGGGCACAAGGTAGGGGAAGGCTGCTTTCCAGGGTCTCAGGCAGATGGGTCTTTTCCCAAATAAGCTGGTACTTACACTGTTTAAACTAACAATGTCAGGGACTCGGGTTGGGACCTTCTGAATGCAAAGCGGATGGCCTGCCATTGAGACGCGGTCCCTGCCCAGACATGTTCACCCATTTGGGTAAAGAAGTCTAATAAGCACACTGTTTTTGTCTTAATTATGAGAAACATTTCAGCAATAATGAGAGATATGACAATGGCAAAATGACAAGCACACCGGCTGGGATGCAGAGCTGTAACACAAAGCAATCTTCCCCACTGGCGGGGGGGGGGGGGGAGTTACACTGAAAGTGTTATCGATAGATATTTTACAAATAAATACATGCATGTTTAAGAACAAGCATAAAATCCCTTGCTGATCTTAACCCAGCAGCTATGTTGTGTCGATTAACTTGTGGCTGAGAGGATTTGACTCTTCAGCTGGTGCTAAACTACTTTCTCTTTTACTCAGGATTCTAGCCCTCATGGTACAAGATGATGTACACAACCATGCAGACCATGCTTGGAAAATACTCTCGTCTGCGGCCCAGCATTAATTGTGCCTCTCTACTGCTCATTACAGAAGCATCCTTCTCCTCTATCACCAATTATGGTTTCCCAAAAGCATACAGAGAGCAGGTGTAGTGTGTATCAGTGTTAGAAACTCAGATATATAAGCTGGGCGCCAAATGGCTCCTTAAACTAGAGTGGCAGTCACCATAATGGAATGCAGAGTTGTAGTTTTCAATACAGCTTTTTTGATCCTGAAATTAATTCTGATTGCGCAGACAAAATACAATGGGTAGGATTCTACAGGATGTGTTGTTGGTGTGTGAAAACGGTCAAGATCCAAGGATCCCCAGGCATGAACCTCCAGGTGATGGAGACGTCAGGTGCTATCCTGGTGCCTGAGCATCTTCACTTGGTTGCAAGTGGCCAATAGCCAGGTGCATAATGCGCCTGGCAAATTTCGAATGCTGGTATGTATGTGTCCATGGGACGCGGGTGGCGCTGTGGGTTAAACCACAGAGCCTAGGGCTTGCCGATCAGAAGGTCGGCGGTTCGAATCCCCGCAATGACGGGGTGAGCTCCCATTGCTCGGTCCCTGCTCCTGCCCACCTAGCAATTCAAAAGCACGTCAAAGTGCAAGTAGATAAATAGGTACCACTCCGGCGGGAAGGTAAACGGCGTTTCCATGTGCTGCTCTGGTTCGCCAGAAGCGGCTTAGCCATGCTGGCCACATGACCCGGAAGCTGTACGCCGGCTCCCTCGGCCAGTAAAGCGAGATGAGCGCTGCAACCCCAGAGTCGGCCACGACTGGACCAAATGGTCAGGGGTCCCTTTACCTTTTTATGTAGGTGTCCAGCAGAACAAAGCCAAGAGCCAGGGCTCTACCTCATAACAGCAACCCAACCTACAAATGCAATACAATACAACATGTGACCCTCGGTGGGTAGGAGAGGGCAACATCATGTACCCTTCTCCCATGACACCGCAGCAGTAATGAGGACAACACTTGACGTCACAATGTTGCTGCTTCATCTACAATTCATTCACTAAGGGAGAACTCTGGTCTCCACCACCACCACCCAACCCCAAGCAAAGACGAACCAAGCACACCTCCCCACGCAGAGAAGGCAGTTCTTTTTATATCTCTTTCTCTGGGCACCAAGATAAAAAAACTACCCTACCCGATGACTAATGGCTTTGTCTTGTCAACTTGAGCCAGAAAACTGGATCTACTCTGCAGGCGAGCCACACCCTAAGGATGGTTGCCATCAGACAGACAAGTCTCGCTGGAAGCTAGTTCTAAGTGCCATGGGAGGCTGAGCAACAACAGGTTCTTTGAGGGAAATTTTGCTGCACAGGACACTTATGACAGCATCGTGAACTTCCATCACTGCTGGTATCGCCAGGAAGGTAGAACTGGAACCCAGTGTCTAAGGCTTGCTTTGCATGTGGAGTGACCCAGGTTCGATCCAGGTTGACACCTCCAGTTAAACAGGAGCAGGTGATGTAAAAGGCCCCTTCTGAGCCCCTAGAAAGCCACTTCCTGTTGGGGTATAAAACACTGGGCAGGATGGACAAATAGCCTGACCTGGTAAAGGCAGCTTTCAATGCTCCTATGATCTCTAATGCAGGCAGGATGCAGTGGAGGCAGGGGAAAGTACTCTATTATTAATATTAATATTAGTATTAGTATTAGTATTATTGCAGCTGCTGCTTTACCATCAAGTAAGCTTTGCCCAAACCAGCTCCAGGTGTTAAAACTTTACCACCAGGTATTAAAACTCAACCCAGCCTCAAGATCATTTCACATGGGGCTGAAGAGCAAATCTTCAGGAGAGTAAGGTAAAGGGACCCCTGACCATTAGGTCCAGTCGTGACCGACTCTGGGGTTGCGGCGCTCATCTCGCTTTACTGGCCGAGGGAGCCGGCGTACAGCTTCCGGGTCATGTGGCCAGCAGGACTAAGCGAACCAGAGCAGCGCACAGAAACGCCATTTACCTTCCCGCCAGAGCGGTACCTACTTATCTACTTGCATTTTGACGTGCTTTCAAAATGCTAGGTTGGCAGGAGCAGGGACTGAGCAACGGGAGCTCACCCCGTCATTGCGGGGATTCGAACCACCGACCTTCTGATCGGCAAGTCCTAGGCTCTGTGGTTTAACCCACGGCGCAGTCGCCTAAAAGTTCCACAGCTTTGCCCCTAGGAATCAAACAGGAAAATAGGCAAAGGAAGCTGCCTTAGAACAAGTCAAATCATGGGGCCATCTAACTCAGTATTGTCTTCACTAACTGAGAGCAGTGGCTCTTCAGGGTTTTTCAGGCAGGGGGCATTCCCAGCGATACCTGGGGACGCTGGTGGAGAATGAACCGGGGGCCTTTTGTGCACAAAGCAGATGTTTGACCGCTGAGCTATATATATGGCCCCTTCCCACATTTCTTCAGTTTGTGGAATCCAATGAACAGATTGATTTGGACCACTATGGGGAGGGAAGGCAAGCCCTTGCTTAAAGGTAAAGGTAAAGGGACCCCTGAGCATTAGGTCCAGTTGTGGCCGACTCTGGGGTTGCGGCGCTCATCTCGCTTTACTGGCCGAGGGAGCCAGCGTCCAGCTTCCGGGTCATGTGGCCAGCAGGACTAAGCCGCTTCTGGCGAACCAGAGCAGCGCACGGAAACGCCGTTTACCTTCCCGCCGGAGCGGTACCTATTTATCTACTTGCACTGGTGTGCTTTTGAACAGCTAGGTTGGCAGGAGAAGGGACCGAGCAACGGGAGCTCACCCCGTTGCGGGGATTAGAACCGCGACCTTCTGATCAGCAAGTCCTAGGCTCTGTGGTTTAACCCACAGCGCCACCCGCATCCCAGCCCTTGCTTAAGATCAGACAAATTCAGGTTTATCCGAGCTCTTGAAATCTACCACTGGGAAAACAGACATCCAACAAAAAGAACTTTCCTTCTTCTTTTTTTAACTAGTGCAGAGTTCAGGGCAGCTTTCCGTGCAAACGCATGAATACCGCTCCAAGTGTTTCGGCTCGCTTTAATAATGCGCAGTGCCCATCAATGGCTGCGCAGAAAGCACAGAGTGTGCCTACGGAGGAGGGTTGTCCAGGGACATCAATACCGAGAGATGTCACCACCACTGTTAGCAAGGCAGGACTCCAGCGCTCACCCACAATCTTATCACAAGCATGGCTGAAGCAGGCATCAAGAGATGCCCAAGCACAATCCCAACCGCACAGGTCTAATGAATACTTGAGAGGCACCCTATTATTCACCAATGAAAGGGGGAGAAGCGACTTGTGTGGAACTAATGGCTACACTGGAGGGGTACTGCTTAATTCTTGGACGTCAGGTGTGTGTGTGACTAAAACAACTTGCATGCAGGGAAGTTCACGTGCTGAAATATAGTCTATTGATGAAGCACACTCATTCTAGAGGGCTAAGGCAATTTGAGGATGTTGACGCTCGGAATCTTTTCCACATACAAAACGCTTTCCCATTCTCGTTGACTTGCAAAAATTCGGAAAGGTAGAGAGCATTAAGATTCCCATGTTACAAAAAACTGAGGCTGAGATGTTGCAAGTGGCACAAGGTCACCCAACAGAAATGACAATAAATGACAAACTATGGATATGGGGTTGGTTTTACTTGTCCCTGACCCTGCTCTGGCATGTTCCCTAACACATTAAATCCCATTTCCCCCCTTTTACTGAAGGGGCTCAGAGCAGCCAACCATTCCATTAAAATTACTGTAAGACGCCCCCCCCCCCGCCTCAAAACATATCCTAAGCCAAGCATCTCTCTGCAAGGAGGAGGGACTTTGAAATCTTTTCAGTCTTCCAGCTCTATTGTAAATTATTTCTGGCCACCTTGACAAATATTCAGACCAAAAAAAAAGTGCAGGGTTTTCTGAGGTCAAGCAGAGCAGCTGTATGTAAATAAAGTGTGGCTATTTATACACAGCTCCATAGATTGCCACAAGCTAAGACAGTTTTGGCCTTTGGCTTTGTGTTAGATGGGATTCTGGTACACTGAGCAAATGCAGAACAAACCGCCGCTGCAGCCTGAAGATGGCATGGAGAAATAAATAAATAAACAGACCACGAGAGAAGCAAGCTACCTTGCACCACACCGTTCCAACAAAACCTCTCATCTTCCAGCGCTCGGTCACTGCCATCTTAACTATTTTACCAGCAGCTCATCTCCTATGCCATGGGGAACCGGGTTTGCTTGACCCTTCATTTTAAGCAACACTTTCCTTAATGCTAAAACAAAATGCTACTAACAACAGCAACAACAACAACAACAACAACAAGGAACAGGTACTTCTACATACCTAACTGAAAGCCCCAAGGAACAGGGTAGCAAAGCACAGAAAAGCAATCCATATTATTTATAGGCTCTCGCTCCCTTGGATTATTTTGGGCTCCACTGGAAGGTCGAGATAGAAATTTAATAAATAAATAGCTTTAATGGCCATGGAGAATTTTCTCCGGCTAGATGCAGTCCAATTCAGACTGATTTGGTACTAAGCACCACTGAGCTTGCTGCTGAGGAACCATATGTCGGATTTGGATGAGCAGCCTCTGACTTTTGGTTTTAGGTCCTGTGCCATTTTTATGAATTTGCTGTATGTGAATTGTGTGCTAAGCATCCAACAAACACCCTTCACAATTGCCAGACTCGGTTCTGTGCGATAATTTCCATACCTCGAGGCATTCATGAGAAATAGAAGAAGAGTTTGGATTTGATATCCTGCTTTATCACTACCCTAAGGAGTCTCAAAGCGGCTAACATTCTCCTTTCCCTTCCTCCCCCACAACAAACACTCTGTGAGGTGAGTGGGGCTGAGAGACTTCAAAGAAGTGTGACTGGCCCAAGGTCACCCAGCAGCTGCATGTGGAGGAGCGGAGAAGCAAACCCGGTTCACCAGATTACGAGTCTGCCGCTCTTAACCACTACACCACACTGGCTCTCCAAAGGAGAGCCTTAAAGGAGCCTTGGGCTTGCACGCTCCCTCTCCTCGCTCTGTGTGCATGGCAATTCTGTCCCTCCTTTACTTCCAGGAAAGGATGCAATTGCTGAGCACGAGGTGAGGAAGAAGGGCAAGGATGAAGCAGCAGCACAAGCACCTTTTATCAGATTCGGCCAGTATGCAGGCTGCAACCTTGCCTGGATGGAGACAGTTTGGCAACAATCACCCATGCTCTGTTACCTGAGATGGATGTGGGATTGCCCCTGAAAATGGCCTGGAAGATGCAGTTGGTCAAGAAAAGCACCGCAAGATTAACTGGGGCTAATCGAGTCTGTTTCTGTGCTCACTTTAAACCTTTAAGGCTCTAAATAACTTCAGACTAAGTGACCTGGAAGGCCACCTTCTCACATACATACCTGCCCACACCTTACGATCCTCTTTGGAGTGCCTGTTCCAGCTGTCCCTGCTGAATGAAGCAAGGCAGGCAACTACCAAGGAGAGGAGAGGGCACTTTGGTGAAGCAATAGCCTTTCCAGGAAGGCTCACCCAGTGGCGTAACATGGGTTGCCAAAGCCCGGGGCAAGGCAAGTATCCTTGGCACTGTCTATCGATAGGCGGGAACTAAGGGGCAAAAACTAAGCAACATACCCGAGTAGCAGCCGTGGCGTCCCGTAAGCACTGAGCATGGCAGAAAATGGAATGGGGGATTGGTCGGGAGCAGGGTTCTTTCCAAAGCCCGTGCAGAGGACATTGGGAGATTTAAATGTGAGAGGGAGGGCACACTATTTTAAAAATTTATTACTACTACTTTTTCTTTTGAAATTTTGCACCCCTGGGAATATTTACGGCGCTAGCAACCGCCCCTGTGACCCCACCAATGCTACGGCGCTAGCCACTCGCCTAGTAAAATTTCGTGATCTTTCTGGTGACAGGTGAATATCATTTTTTTCTAACCAGCCCTTTAAAATTACTTAAGTAATTTAGAGCTCTGTTTTTTAATGGTGGGGTGCATCAAGTTGTGGTGTGTTGATGCTGTTCTTGAATGGCTTCATGTTTTACTTTGTATTTCAATTTTTTAAAACTTATTTACTGTACGTCACCCAGAGAACTTTATGTTATGGGATGCCCTGCAAACATAGCAAACAAATGAAATAAAATCAGAGGCTCCTTGAAGGCTCTTTCTCTCTCTCTCTCAGAAGCAAACCAAGCTCTGCCATTGTGCCTAAAATCAGCCCATTCCTATTGCATTATCTTTCTCTTCACCACAGAAGGAAAACAGTTTCCTATGAAACCACAAATAACGAGCAAGCTACAGATAAGCTTACAAATCCAATTTATTAAAACAACACAGATTATTGTGGCCACATTTCCTGTGCCACATTCCACAGGATCAGGAAATTAAAAAAACCCATTTGCTATTAGAATTTTATAAGTGTTGCGAGGACACCCAGAATCAACAGCACCCATAACGCTGAGAATTCTGCTGTTGCTAACTGGCATCAGGATCTAGCACTTGTTATGCCAACAAACAAAGAGCATTAATTGAATCTTTATGAAGGAAGTCTAGAGGAAATCCAGTCCCACTTACAGGTTGCTTGTCCAGTCTCGCATATACCTTGACCTAGACCAAGGGTCGTGGGTGGTGCTGTGGGTTAAACCACAGAGCCTAGGACTTGCCGATCAAAAGGTCGGCGTTTCAAATCCCCGCGACGGGGTGAGCTCCCGTTGCTCGTTCCCTGCTCCTGCCAACCTAGCAGTTCGAAAGCACGTCCAAGTGCAAGTAGATAAATAGGTACAGCTCTAGCGGGAAGGTAAACGGTGTTTCTGTGTGCTGCTCTGGTTCACCAGAAGCGGCTTAGTCCTGCTGGCCACATGACCCGGAAGCTGTACGCTGGCTCCCTCGGCCAATAAAGCGAGATGAGCGCCGCAACCCCAGAGTCAGCCACGATTGGACCTAATGGTCAGGGGTCCCTTTACCTTTTTAGACCAATAACAGGGAACCTATGGCTCTCAAGATGTTGATGAACTCCCATCACCCCTGACCATTGGCCATGTTGGCTGAGGCAGACTCAGATTGTAGTCCAACATCTGGAGGACCACAGGTTCCTTACCACTGACATAGGTGGTCTACACTTACCTATTTTAGTGATTGTGGCCTTTTAAAAATAAAAGTATTTACTGCATTGTTGCCTGAAGTGGATTTGCACTGGTCATAGGTGACTGCTAAGAACCTTTGGGCTTTTCAGTTACCGTATTTTTCGCTCTATAAGACGCACCAGACCACAAGACGCACCTAGTTTTTGGTGGAGGAAAACAAGAAAAAAAAAATTCTGAATCTCAGAAGCCAGAACAGCAAGAGGGATCGCTGCGCAGCGAAAGCAGCAATCCCTCTTGCTGTTCTGGCTTCTGTGATAGCTGTGCAGCCTGCATTTGCTCCATAAGACGCACACACATTTCCCCTTACTTTTTAGGAGGGAAAAGTGAGTCTTATAGAGCA
This sequence comes from Podarcis pityusensis, assembly GCF_964106645.2. NCBI lineage: Eukaryota > Metazoa > Chordata > Lepidosauria > Squamata > Lacertidae > Podarcis > Podarcis pityusensis. The sequence continues at coordinate 3,294,869 of NC_138043.1, forward strand.
AAAAATATGGTATATTTTTCACCTGAGGTTTCACAGCTCAGTTTAAAAATTTAAAATTCAGCTCATATGAACAAGGCTGATAGAAGCAGCTTGTTTCCTGCCACTTTGAGTGCTACTCTGACAATGGTAAGGCAGTATAGCTTATCAGTATTTTTCTTTTAAAAATTACTGCAGCAGCAACAACGTACTTGATGCTTTACCAAGTAACAAAGACAGGGCCCAACCTCAAGACACTTAAAGCAGAAATGTCAACAACGGCTTAGCAACACACCACAAGGAAAGAGCCTGCAAGGAATGAATGTCTTTAAGTGCATTTCAGATGGGAATATGAATTAGCTTTATGAGGGATGGTGTAAGACTCAAGGAAAAGGTAGACTTTATTGCGAAAATGCTTCACAACTCACAGAGCAGAAATCTTCCCAATGAGTAGAACCCAAAGGACGAGCCATTCTTCTTGTCACATCCCAAAAAGTATTTAGTTGACTGTCTACTTGCAACCCTCGCATAATGTTTATACTTTTGCCACCATGCTAATTCTGCATGCCGTACTCTTAAGCATGGGCCCGATAGTAGAAGAAACTTTATGATCAAACTGCTTGATATTAAACTAAATGTGAAGCAATGTATGGAGGCGTAATCTAAATATTATAGTTGCTGGTTTTAAGCATCTTTTCCATTTTCAGCATAGTAAAGTTTCTTCGATTTCAGGCTATGTATGCTTATTTCCTATAGAATGGCAGCTTAGTGAGCTAGGGCTTAGATATATTCCCCCAGCTCTTTTCCTACATACTGTACTGCAGACATCCTGTTCAACATTTGGAGCACGGTGACTAAGGACGACATATACAAAGACTCAACCAGTGAGCTATTTTGAGGTTATAGATTAAAAGCATGAAATCCCTTAGAAGGCTTTACAAAAGTAACCCCCCCTTTCTCACCCCCCTTCAAATTCAGCCATTCCCAGGATGGAAATTGATCTGTGGAAATCTGCCCGGGAACAAGAAATATAAAGGCACGTTGGGCACCCCAGGAGGTCTTATCTGCATGTGGCAGAGAAGTAAAAAACGAGATATAAAAGAGAATCTTCTTTTTAAGCCTTTATCCCTCCAGTGTGGGCTGCCTCGGCCTCAGAGGCTGAAAGCAAAGCCATGCCTTTGCCAGCCGGGCTCAGCACAAGAGGGGCAAGCTCCATGCATCACGGGGCAGCATTGATGAATCACCAGTGTTCTTGTCCTACACAGGTTCTCAACCTCCTTCAACTGAAGGGGACTTAAGAGGCACAAGAGAGAGCAAAGGTCCGAATATGATGGCTTGTATAGGGTCACAAAGGGACAAGGAGGAGCATGGTTCAGCAACCAATGCCCCCTTCCCCTCACAAAGTGTGCAGAGGGACCTCAGATAATAATTGGAGCTCTTCACAAGGGAGTGTGTGTGTTGTGAGAGGAACCCCAAAACGCATGTCAGAGGGCAACAAATGGCCTGGGCCTCTGAACTGATTAGGGAGCTGGACATGAGCCCACAATCTCACTACAATCTTGATCTATATCCACATATTACCTAAGGAGTAATTTAAGAGCACCTGACAAGTATTACCCCCAACAGTGTTATCACTATATGCACCAACACACGTCCTCAACAGTTGAATTACCTCCCTGTGTGTTTTGGAAGGAACGGAGCCCAAGAAATGAACAAGTCCAGTACCTCAACCATATAAAAGCATACAGTATGCTGAAAGAACCTTTCGCTGCCATGTCTGCTCCAGCATCCAATAATCCAGGAGACAGATCTTTGCGTATCTGCTGGGAGCCCTCTAGTCTAATACAACCCACCCACTGGGGCCTCAAGGCCCAACAGCAGCCACCTCTCCATTGGAGGTTGTGCTCCAAATCCCCATTCGCTTATCTGCAAAGTAGCAATCACAGACCAACAGCCCCCTAGAGAGAACCCTCCTCCATGTTTAAAGGCAGGACGGTGCCATATGGGCTTTCTGGAAGCACCTGGTTCAGTAATGTGGAAAGCGGGGCTTTGGGTGCAACAGACCAAGCAAGGTTCTCGTTTTTCTGAAATCCATTTGTGCACTTAGCTCCCCCACCCCATGGCTCTGCTGATATAACAACTCCCACCCCATGCTCTCTTTCACCTTCTGTGGCCTTAACCCCCACAGTGCACACCCATTATTATTTTGAATCCAACCCACCCTAATTAATAGCTCATCCTTTTGGCACAGAGAAAGGTTGGAGACAGACGGAGGGAGGATGACTTTCGTTAGAGTTTCTCGCAGCTCCTCTCACAACCCCCCCCCCCCAAAACTGGCCCTCTCCCAAGCCCTCAACTTCAACCCCACCCCCAAAATAGAGAAGAGTTAAGACCCCTTGACCCACCTTGCCCTGCAGTGCAGAGGGGGTAAGAGAGACAAGGGATAGAGGGTACAGAGAAGCGTGTGCTGGCCGTGGGGGGGGGGGGTGTTCCTTTGGAGAAACTCCTGCCTCATAGCTGAAAAAGTAGGAAGGTTAACCCAGCTTCCTCCCTCCCCACCTCTTCCTGAGCTCTGGGGGAGAGAAAGATCTGAAACTAAAGAGAAAGATCCAAAATAAAGGAAAAATGAACATTATTAGGTGGTTGACTTTCAGCAGCCCTCCTTGCTGATCGTCGGCCCCCTTCCCAAAATTTATGGCTCTTGTCGCAGAGAGAGATGGAAGGGGGAAAGCAGCAAGGAGGGTGGTTGCGAAGGGGGAGAAAGGCCCTTCCTTTTCACTGCAGGGTCCTCTGCTGGGGGTGGGGATAGAGAGGTCACTCTCTTCTCCAGCCAAATCCAAGAAATCCCTCAACAGCCAGGATAAAAAAGAGAAAGACAGGTAAAGAAGAGAAGGGGCTGAGACCTATCTCACCCAAACAGTAATAAGATGTGAGAGTGTGGTCTTTTTTTGGGGAGGGGTCTCCTTCTTTTTTCCTTCCCTTACAACAAGGCTACTATGTGCAAACAGAGGAAGAGGGGGTGTCCTCCCTGTGACCCCCACTTTCCCCCCATGTGACAGGGCCTTCCCCCTTTCCCCCCTTACAACAGGGCTACTATGTGGAAACAGAGGAAGAGGGGGTGTCCTCCCCGTGACCCCCACTTTCCCCCTCGCCCTGCCCCCCCCCACATGACAGGGCCTTCCTAATTCTCCCCAAGTGTGGTCTTTTTGGGGGGTGGGGGCTCCCTTTCTTCCCTTACAACAGGGCTACTATGTGGAAACAGGGGAAGAAGAGGGTGTCCTCCCCGTGACCCCCACTTCCCCCCAAGTGTGGTCTTTTTGGGGGGCTCCCTCTTTCCCCCCTTCCCTTACAACAGCGCTATGTGAAAACAGAGGAAGAGGGGGGTGTCCTCCCTGTGACCCCCACTTTCCCCCACGTGACAGGGCCTTCCCCCTAAATAGTAAGTGTGGTCTTTGGGGGGGGCTCCCTCTTTCCCCCCTTCCCTTACAGCAGAGCTACTATGTGGAAACAGAGGGGGGTGTCCTCCCCGTGACCCCCACTTCCCCCCTCGCCCTGCCTCCCCCATGTGACAGGGCCTTCCCCCTAAATAGTGAGTGAGGTCTTTTTTGGGGGGTGCTCCCTCTTTTCCCCCCTTCTGTTACAACAGGGCTACTACGTGGAAACAGAGGAAGAGGGGGTGTCCTCCCCGTGACCCCCACTTCCCCCCAAGTGTGGTCTTTTTTGGGGGTGGGGGCTACCTCTTTCTTCCCTTCCCTTACAGCAGGGCTATGTGGAAACAGAGGGGGGGATGACCTCCCCATGACCCCCACTTCCCCCCTCGCCCTGCCCCCCCCATAGGTGACAGGGCCTTCCTCCTAAATAGTAAGAGTGCACTTTTTGGGGGGGGCTCCCTCTTTCCCCCCTTCCCTTACAGCAGGGCTACTATGTGCAAACAGAGGAAGAGGGGGTGTCCTCCCTGTGACCCCCACTTCCCCCCCATGTGACAGGGCCTTCCCCCTTTCCCCCCTTACAACAGGGCTACTATGTGGAAACAGAGGAAGAGGGGGTGTCCTCCCCGTGACCCCCACTTTCCCCCTCGCCCTGCCCCCCCCCACACATGACAGGGCCTTCCTACTTCTCTCCAAGTGTGGTGTTTTTGGGGGGTGGGGGCTCCCTTTCTTCCCTTACAACAGGGCTACTATGTGGAAACAGGGGAAGAAGGGGGTGTCCTCCCCGGGACCCCCACTTCCCCCCAAGTGTGGTCTTTTTGGGGGGTGGGGGGCTCCCTCTTTCTTCCCTTCCCTTACAGCAGGTCTACTATGTGGAAACAGAGGGGGGTGTCCTCTCCGTGACCCCCACTTCCCCCCAAGTGTGGTCTTTTTGGGGGGTGGGGGGCTCCCTCTTTCCCCGCTTCCCTTACAGCAGGTCTACTATGTGGAAACAGAGGGGGGGTGTCCTCCCCGTGACCCCCACTTTCCCCCCTCGCCCTGCCCCCCCACACGTGACAGGGCCTTCCTACTTCTCCCCAAGTGTGGTCTTTTTGGGGGGTGGGGGCTCCCTTTCTTCCCTTACAGCAGGGCTACTATGTGGAAACAGAGGAAGAAGGGGGTGTCCTCCCCGGGACCCCCACTTCCCCCCAAGTGTGGTCTTTTTTGGGGGGCTCCCTCTTTCCCCCCTTCCCTTACAGCAGGGCTACTATGTGGAAACAGAGGGGGGTGTCCTCCCCGTGACCCCCACTTCCCCCCCACGCCCTGCCCCCCCACACGTGACAGGGCCTTCCTACTTCCCCCCAAGTGTGGTCTTTTTGGGGGGTGGGGGGCTCCCTCTTTCTTCCCTTCCCTTACAGCAGGTCTACTATGTGGAAACAGAGGGGGGTGTCCCCCCCCTGACCCCCACTTCCCCCCACGTGACAGGACCTTCCCCCTAAATAGTAAGTGTGGTCTTTGGGTGGGGGGCTCCCTCTTTCCCCCCTTCCCTTACAGCAGGGCTACTATGTGGAAACAGAGGGGGGTGTCCTCCCCGTGACCCCCACTTCCCCCCCACGCCCTGCCCCCCCCACACGTGACAGGGCCTCCCCCCCCCTCACCCGATCTCGTCGGCGCTCCCCACGCTGTTCATGGCGGGGGCGCGAAGGCCCTGGGCCCGCTCGGCTGCCCCTCCGCCTCCTCTCTCGCCGCTGCCTCTTTCTGCTTCCTCCTTCGGCGCTGAGGTGAATCCGAGCGGGGTGTGAGGGGGGGGGAGAGAGGAGGCGGCGGCGGCGGCGGTTGTGGCGGCTGCTGCTGAGGCGGCTTTCTCTCTCTTCTCTCCTTCCTTCCTCTCCGGCTCCTCCGCCGCCGCCGCCTCTCCTCCTCCTTCTCTCGGGGCTTTTCTATTTTACCTCACACAAGAGGGCCCCGGCGACCAGCAGCAGCGAGCGGGCGTCGCGCGCATGCGCAAGCGGCACGCACGCTCACGCGCGCGCTCTCGCCCCCCTCCGCCTCTCCCGTTTCCCCTGCGGCCGCCAACCGCCGCTCCCGGCCGGACAGCGCCGCACTGCGCTTGCGCCAAAGCGCGAGGAGGAGACTACTCGCTTTCTTTTCCTTTCTACGCTCCACCTACTATTCGCCATTGGCTGGTTCTAAACGGGGTTTACCGCAGGGGCGGGAGGGCGACGCGGGGAGCTGAAGGGAGGAAGAGGCGGCGCGCACGCGCGTTGATCGTCAGGGTGGGTTTTTTCCGCGAAAGGCATTATGGGAGGTGTAGTTTTTTTAAAAAAATAATTCGTTAATGTAGGCGGAGAAACCGTCCTAAAGGATGATGGGAAGTGTAGTTTGTAGCCGCTGGCACGCAGAGCACGTCTTTGCGCCCGCCTGAGGGTCAGGAAGAGAAAGGGTTAGAGGAGAAAGGTGCGCATGCGCTGAGGAAACGTAGCGTATTTTGCCGCCGCAAGGCTTCATGGGGGTTGTAGTCCGTTGGGCTGAGGGGAGGAGAATGGAATTATTATAGGAAAAGTTTTCAGGCCATTTGTGTGAGGGAGGGAAAGTCTGTTTTAAGAGGATTAAATAGATTATAAGGGGGAAGGAAAAGAAGCTTTTGGTGCCAGCCCCTCACAAAAGCCTTTTAGTAGGAAAGGATACACTCTGTCCATGCTCAGAGACACCTTTTATCCTAAACTCACATGTACGTGATTGTGCATGGAAACTAACCTACTGGGGAAAAAGTAAAAAAAAAATGCATTTATTGCCTGGCTCATTTGGCCTCTGGTGGCCCTCATAAAGTTGCTCAGAGTGAAATGCGGCCCTCAGGCCGTTTCCTTAGGGCCAGTATAAATTACTTGGTGCATATTGGGGCAAATAAATAAATAAGCAAATAAATTTCACGTGGACCACGAATAAAACCTTGAGGGGTCTTGATGGAGACGTCGACCCAAGCGTGCAGCAGCCCTGACAAAGGCTAATCCCATGCCAGGGATCATCATCATAATAATAATAATAATAATAATTTATTATTTATACCCCGCCCATCTGGCTGAGTTTCCCCAGCCACTCTGGGGGAAAGGAGTTGAAAATAAAACTGTCAATGCCATGAATGTCATCATACAGATCTATAATAATAATAATTTATTATGTGTCCAGTTCTGGTCGCTTCATGTCAAAAAAGGATATTGCAGAGTTTGGGAAAATTTCGGGAAAGGGCAGCAAAGGGGAAGGAGGAAAGGTTGCAGCATTGAGGATTATTATTATTATCATTTTTATTATTATTATTAGTTTGGAGGAAAGGCGAGTCAGAGAGGCGACCCGAGACAGAATTATACGTGGCCTGCAGAAAGCAGACAGATACCATATTTTTTGCTCTATAAGACTCACTTTTCCCCTCCTAAAATGTAAGGGGAAATGTGTGTGCGTCTTATGGAGCGAATGCAGGCTGCGCAGCTATCCCAGAAGCCAGAACAGCAAGAGGGATTGCTGCTTTCGCTGCGCAGCGATCCCTCTTGCTGTTCTGGCTTCTGAGATTCAGAATATTTTTTTCTTTTTTTCCTCCTCCAATAACGAGGTGCGTCTTGTGGTCTGGTGCGTCTTATAGAGCAAAAAATACGGTTTTCCTCCTTTGCTAGAACTTGTGGACGTCGGGTGAAACTGGATGTTGGAAGATTCGGGATGGAGAAAAAGGAACTGCGGAACTCACTTGTGCAGGAGGCAGCGACGGCCACAAACCTAAATAGCTTTAAAAGAGGATAGGACAAACTTGCAGGAGTGTGTGTGAACACTATCAGCGGCTACCAGCCACCATCGCTAAGACAGTATTATCTTGGGGAGAAGAGTAAACCCTATACCAGGGGTCAGCAAACTTTTTCAGCAGGGGGCCGGTCCCCTGTCCCTCCGACCTTGTGGGGGGCCGGACTATATTTTGGAGAAAAAAATGAACGAATTCCTGTTGTTGTTTAGTCGTGTCCGCCTCTTCGTGACCCCCTGGACCAGAGCACGCCAGGCACTCCTGTCTTCCACTGCCTCCCGCAGTTTGGTCAGACTCATGCTGGTCGCTTCGAGAACACTGTCCCACCATCTCGTCCTCTCTCGTCCCCTTCTCCTTGTGCCCTCCATCTTTCCCAACATCAGGGTCTTTTCCAGGGAGTCTTCTCTTCTCATGAGGTGGCCAAAGTATTGGAGCCTCAGCTTCAGGATCTGTCCTTCCAGTGAGCACTCAGGGCTGATTTCCTTCCGAATGGAGAGGTTTGATCTTCTTGCAGTCCATGGGACTCCCAAGAGTCTCCTCCAGCACCAGAATTCAAAAGCATCCATTCTTCGGCGATCAGCCTTCTTTAAAGGACACATTCTTCTCATGTAAAAACACGCTGATTCCGTCCGTGGGCCGGATTTAGAAGGCAATTGGGCCGGATCTGGCCCCCGGGCCTTCATTTGCCTACCCATGCCCTACACAAATCTAGAGTGGAGCCCCTAAAGCGGTTGAGTGGTGCCTTGTCTGCCTCCTTCCGTCAACTCCTGCAGCCCAGCTGGTGCCAAACATCTTGCTCTGCTTTACTTTGGACCCCATCAGTGAAGTCCAGGACCTCCAGACACATGGTCCAGGCTTGCACCCCAAGGAGGTCACTAAAGCAGTGGTTTACTTCACACCCCCGGAGTCGCACTTAGTTGTCTCTCGAGTATTGCGCTTGGGCAAAAAAAATGAGAGGCACAAATACAAGATGGGTGACACCTGGCTTGAGAGCAGTACGTGTGAAAAGGATCTAGGAGTCTTGGTTGACCACAAACTTGACATGAGCCAACAGTGTGACGCGGCAGCTAAAAAAGCCAGTGCAATTCTGGGCTGCATCAATAGGAGTATAGCATCTAGATCAAGGGAAGTAATAGTGCCACTGTATTCTGCTCTGGTCAGACCTCACCTGGAGTACTGTGTCCAGTTCTGGGCACCACAGTTCAAGAAGGACACTGACAAACTGGAACGTGTCCAGAGGAGGGCAACCAAAATGGTCAAAGGCCTGGAAACGATGCCTTATGAGGAACGGCTAAGGGAGCTGGGCATGTTTAGCCTGGAGAAGAGGAGGTTAAGGGGTGATATGATAGCCATGTTCAAATATATAAAAGGATGTCACATAGAGGAGGGAGAAAGGTTGTTTTCTGCTGCTCCAGAGAAGCGGACACGGAGCAATGGATCCAAACTACAAGAAAGAAGATTCCACCTAAACATTAGGAAGAACTTCGTGACAGTAAGAGCTGTTCGACAGTGGAATTTGCTGCCAAGGAGTGTGGTGGAGTCTCCTTCTTTGGAGGTCTTTAAGCAGAGGCTTGACAACCATATGTCAGGAGTGCTCTGATGGTGTTTCCTGCTTGGCAGGGGGTTGGACTCGATGGCCCTTGTGGTCTATTCCAACTCTATGATTCTATGAGACAGACAGAGGCCAACGACAATGAGGTCCAAAAATGGCCCTTTGTGCCTGCCCTGGCACTACCATTGATTCCCAGTGGCCTGGATCCAGTGGTTTTCCAAAACCCTGATCTGCCAGGTAGCGGTGAGTGCAGGGCCGGATTAAGGTTTGATGAGGCCCTCAGCTACTGAAGGTAATGGGGCCCTTTCTATGTCCAGCCGTCCTTTGTCAACAACAAATTGCCACTGTTTTTTTGTGTTGAATATATTCTATATGGCCATTTATGGACCTAATAGGTATCTCAAGCCATTTGCACATGCAACCAGTCCATGCAGAATGTAGGCATCCTATACAGTGGTACCTCGGGTTAAGTACTTAATTCGTTCCGGAGGTCCGTTTTTAACCTGAAACTGTTCTTAATCTGAAGCACCACTTTAGCTAATGGGGCCTCCCGCTGCTGCCGCCGTGCGATTTCTGTTCTCATCCTGAAGCAAAGTTCTTAACCCGAGGTACTATTTCTGGGTTAGCGGAGTCTGTAACCTGAAGCGTATGTAACCCGAGGTACCACTGTATATAGAAAGGAGCAAACCAGTGATATTTTAGGGAACAGGCAAGCAGGCGGTGTCCATGACTTGCATCACAGGAGTCTGCACAGTACAAAACACTGTTGCTGTATGCAGGTTTTATTTTATTTGTTTTTTATCGTATATTTTGGAAATGTACATCCAGTTTTTTTCCCTTTTAATTTTTTTTGGGGCCCCCCAAGAGAGTGAGGCCCTAAGCTACAGCTCGTTTAGCTTATACGTAAATCCAGCACTGGGTGAGTGCATGCAAGAGTTATCCAGCAGGTGTCCCCTCGTTCCTTTCCCATTTGGAAATGGGCGTTGCAAAATGAGAGGGGGGAGGCATGGAATCACCCTTCCCTTTTCAACTCAGCACTCCTGAGATGCAGAGTCAGCTGTTTCCCCCTCCCCTTCGCCCCCCAGCTTCATCTATTTAAAGCCAACTTATTTAAAGTCCAAAGGGGTTCCTGCCGGGATCTGTTAAATCTCCAGCTCTCTCTTTCTCTCTCTGCCTCTCCAGCTCCAGCCAACATGACTTCCTCCTCCGAAACCGCCCAACCAATTTTCCTGGAAGGGGAGAACTGCAAGCCCTCCTGGAAAGAAGCGGCCGCAGGGTATGACACAACGGACACCCACTTGGAGATCATGGGGAAGCCGGTTATGGAACGCTGGGAGACTCCCTACATGCATTCCCTCGCCTCCGTGGCCGCTTCGAAAGGTAGGACGGTGCATTTACCGTATTTTTTGCTCTATAAGACGCACCAGACCACAAGGCGCACCTAGTTTTTGGAGGAGGAAAGCAAGAAAAAAAATATTCCGAATCTCAGAAGCCAGAACAGCAAGAGGGATCGCTGCGCAGTGAAAGCAGCGATCCCTCTTGCTGTTCTGGCTTCTGTGATAGCTGCGCAGCCTGCATTCGCTCCATAAGACGCACACACATTTTCCCCTTACCTTTTAGGAGGGAAAAAGTGAGTCTTATAGAGCAAAAAATACGGTATGTTTTGTTTCGCTGCATTCCACTTTTTCTCTCTCTCTACTGACTCCCCACAACGACCCTGCGAAGGCAGGCCAGGCTGAGAGGCCAGCGGCTGGCTTGCAAGGTAGCCCAGTTCGCTTCAGGGCCAAGTGTTGGGAGAAAGGAACCCGGTCTCTCCCTGGTGCCAGCCTGACACGCTAAATCGCAATGTTGTGGTCATTGGAGGTTTGTGAGCAAGCCTACCTTCAAGGGGTGTTGCTGCCGTAGTGCATCAGCGCTCCAAATTCCCCGCTTTCGCGGTAGCGGCCAGAACTGGTGGACATCCCACAAAGCTGAATATTGCGAGATTCGGGAAAGGCGGAAGAAAAGACGGCTCAGGCTTAAACTACGGAACTCTCTGCCACAGTAAGGAGGCGGTAATGCGTCCGAATACCAGTTGCCACAGGAAGGGAGAGTTGTTCTTGTGCTTGCGCCCCCCCCCGTGAGAATAGGATGTTGGCCCAGGGGGCTCCCTTTGGCTTGATCCTGCAGCCAGGCTCTCCTGACATTCCCTTTCTGGTTCAACGTTGCCAGCCTATCCTAAGCTACTCCTTGTCTGAAAGACTCTGGGTTCTACCCAGCTCTGCCCCAGTGTAGACCCATTGGAAGGAATGCTCCGAAGTTAGTCAGGCCCATCAATTTCAGTGGGTCTCCTCCGAGTAGGGCTAGCGTTGGCGGCAACACGTTCCCTCTCTGGCTGCACCGACACCCTAAAGCACATTCCGCTCCCACCCAAGGGGAAAAGAAAAACCCAGGGAACTATACGATATATACAATATACGATATCTTTATTGTCATTGTCCCATGCAGAACAATGAAATTGAAAAACTACATAAAACATTCAAAAACCCCTAAAAACTCTGAAACCGCATTTTAAAATACACTATACTATAGAGACCCCTTATGCTGCGTTTAGAACCAGAATTGCATTTGCGTAGAAACTGTTTCTCAGGCGGCTAGTCCTGGCCTTTATAACCCTGTACCTTCTTCCAGAAGGCAGAAGCTGAAAGAGATCATTTCCGGGGCGTGCACTATCCTGCACTATCTCTGCAGCTTTCTTATGACACCTGGAAGCATAGATTTGATCCAAGGTGGGAAGAGTGCACCCAGTTATTCTCTCTGCAGTCTTTACAACCCTGGACAGCATTGTTTTTTCCCTGGCAGTGCAGCTCCCAAACCACACACACAGACCGTAAGTTAATACACTCTCCACAGTGCAATGGTAAAATGCCATCAACAGGTCCTTTGAGAGATGGTTTTTCCAGAGGATTCTCAGAAAATATAGTTTGCCCTGCAGTGCTACAACTCCCAAAGAAACATAAAGATGTCTGTGTTTATATGATTTGGAACCAGGCACAGCTGAGGAAGCCCCTTGGGGCGAAACAGGGGAATATCCAGGAATCCTTCTCTTGTCTACCTGTGCCTCTACCAGTGCCAGTTTCTTAAATCTACCAACCTCATCGTCTTCATTTGACACTTACAAGACTATTTCATGGTACTCTTCTAAGGTATACGTCAGACAGAAAAATACAAGAGAGGATGAATAAATTAGACTGACAAAATAGGAATCGCATTTTGTACATACTGGACTTGGTTAACTGAATAAGCTACATTTTAATGTGTCATGTCACGATGCTGACTTTGATGTTATGAGAAGCTGCATCTAATTTTGAAAAGTAAAGGTAAAGGGACCCCTGACCATTAGGTCCAGTCGTGGCCGACTCTGGGGTTGCGGCACTCATCCCGCATTACTGGCCGAGGGAGCCAGCGTACAGCTTCCGGGTCATGTGGCCAGCAGGACTAAGCCGCTTCTGGCGAACCAGAGCAGCGCATGGAAACACCGTTTACCTTCCCGCTAGAGTGGTACCTATTTATCTACTTGCACTTTGACGTGCTTTTGAACTGCTAGGTTGGCAGGAGCAGGGACCGAGCAACGGGAGCTCACCCCGTCACGGGGATTCGAACCGCCGACCTTCTGATCGGCAAGTCCTAGGCTCTGTGGTTTAACCCACAACACCACCCGCGTCCCTATAATTTTGAGAAGTAGCTTCTAGTAAATGACTTTACAATTGTTAATATACAGCCTATTACGTTTACGTGTATTTTTTCAAGTGGATTTACGTAATATAGGCATTCTAGTGGTTTTGAGCTACAACTTTCAGCACCCTTTAGCTAACATTCCAGGGATTATTTGACACGGGCGCAGCAGTGAAGGAATGTGCTTTAGCCTTTTCCGCCCCTCACCCCAAGTCTTCCTGCCTGAGACTTCCTTGTGTTGCAGCAGAGTTAAGAATAGCCACTCTGCAAACTATCTCCCCCTTAAAAAAAAACGCTTGTGTGTGGATTCGATTCAGGGGTCGGGCTTTTCCCGACAGCTGCGGGCTGAGACGTGGAATATAAGTCTAAGGGAAGAATGATTCTCTTGGATAGAGCAAAAAAAATCTAGATTTTTCTTACATCATCTTTATATGTTAACAGTGAACCCTGGCCTTCTCGTGTTTAGCCAGAAGGCCAACACACAAACTTGTTCCACGCACTTTTGTCTCTGGCAATATTTAAGGGGGGCATGCTCCCCCCCCAGATGATAGGCAGTGCCATTCAAATGGTGTCTGTGCTCCGCATCTTGTGATTGATTATGTGGGGCGGGTCTTACCTGGGCCTCCCCAATATTTTATTCAAATTGGCACCCCTGCTTCCAGACTGATCAGGCATGTGTTGGGGGGGGGCAGCCAATTTAGAAGCCGACTTTTGAATTTCGGACCCAAGACTTTTTCTTGCTCGTACTGCACTTGCTGCCTGCATTGAATTGTAAGTAAACTTTTTGTTCAACAACAACAATTTTATTATTTATACCCCGCCCATCTGGCTGGGTTTGTTTATCTTACTTAAAAAAGTGTGCTTCATTCTATGCAACGGGGGTGAAGAGGTGGAAGGGGGTCAGCAGACCCCAAAAGAAAAGGCATTGAAAGCCGCAATTGCCTTATTCCTGCGCTTTAGTAAAGGTAAAGGGACCCCTGACCATTAGGTCCAGTCGTGACCGACTCTGGGGTTGTGGCGTTCATCTTGCTTCATTGGCCAAGGGAGCCGGCGTACAGCTTCCGGGTCATGTGGCCAGCAGGACTAAGCCGCTTCTGGCGAACCAGAGCAGCGCACAGAAATGCCATTTACCTTCCCGCCGGAGTGGTACCTATTTATCTACTTACTTTGACGTGCTCTCAAACTGCTAGGTTGGCAGAAGCAGGGACCGAGCAACGGGAGCTCACCCCGTCATTCAAACCGCTGACCTTCTGATCGGCAAGTCCTAGGCTCTGTGGTTTAACCCACAGCGCCACCCGTGTCCCTTCCTGCGCTTTAGCAGGCTGCAAAATATGTGAGAGCCTTTGACTCTGCTGAAAAGGCTTCGCAGCCCATTCACTTTTTCTATTTCTCCCCCACACACATGGGACAGGAGGTTTAAATGTCCCTCTGCTGATTTAACCCTCGATCCGTCTCCTTGGTCCGCTCAAAGAGTCACGGCCGCTGACTGGACCTCCTTGCTGTTGTGTGTCACACTCAGGGGGCCGGGTGCTGGAGGTGGGTTTCGGCATGGCGATCGCCGCCACCAAAATCGAGGAGTTCAACATCGAGGAACACTGGATCATCGAGTGCAATGAGGGCGTCTTCCAGCGGCTGAAGGAGTGGGCGAAAACACAGCCTCACAAGGTATGTCAGAAGAGCCCTAAGGCTGAATCAGGTCATAGAGGGGTGTGTGTGAGTGTGTGTGTGTGTGTGTGTGTATGTATATACACACACACACACACACACACACACACACATTTACAGACCCATATACTCACTCTCTCTCTATATATACATATTTTCAGGTATACACAAGCACCGTATTTTTCGCTCTATAAGACGCACCAGACCATAAGACGCACCTAGTTTTTGGAGGAGGAAAACAAGAAAAAAAATATTCTGAATCTCAGAAACCAGAACAGCAAGAGGGATCGCTGCGCAGTGAAAGCAGCAATCCCTCTCGCTGTTCTGGCTTCTGGGATAGCTGCGCAGCCTGCATTCACTCCATGAGACGCACACACATTTCCCCTTACTTTTTGGGAGGGGAAAAGTGAGTCTTATAGAGCAAAAAATACGGCATCACCCATATATTCAATAAACGTTTTAAGGATGTTAAAATGAATGTTTCAAGTTGTAAAACAGAAAATTTTCTGTTTTACAACTTGAAACATCCTTAAAACGTTTATTGAATATATGGGTAATAATTGTGTACACCTGAAAATGTTGGTAGCACTGAGATAAATTCAACAGTGCAAATATTCTGATGTATATAATAATGGAATACTGAATGGTATAGTTTTCTGTAAAATATGCAGGGATTTATGATGTGCAGAATGAACCATGGAAAGAGAAGAAGGGAAGTCGTTGTTGTTTTAAGGATATATTAAAACCATCCAAAGAAGGGGAGTCCACCACCTTCTGAGGGAGCCCATTCCACGGCCAGAACGGCTCTCACACCCAGTAAATCCTTCCTCGTGTTTAGTCAGAAGCTACATAACTCAGAGTGGTTTTCTTCCTTTTGATGATTTTCATAAAACTTTCAATTTTGCGATCTGAAATAAACATTTTACTTTGAAATATCGAACGACTTCCCTTCTTCCCTTTCCATGGTTCATTTTAAAAACTCAGAGTGGTTTTTCAAGGTTTGTGTCTAGAGGGGGAAAGCCCTTATAGGATCCATTCTTTCCCATGCACCCTCGCACCCAGGCCTGACCTGCAAAAGACGAAGCGGTTTAAAGTTTGCAATGTAGACGCGATTCCGGGAGGGGCTAGCACACCCCCTACCAAGAAGCCTGGGATTGAAATTGCGGATTAACGGCAGTACTGTCGTACCTTGGAAGTCGAACAGAATCCTTTCCGGAAGTCCAAAATGTTCGGAAACCCAAGCGCGGTTTCCGATTGTCTGCAGGGAGCTCCTGCAGCCGATCGGACATCTGGCTTCCAAAATATAGTTCACAAACCGGAACAGTCACTTCCGGGTTTGCGGCATTTGGGAGCCAAAACGTTCAGGAACTACCGTATTTTTCGCTCTATAAGACGCACCAGACCATAAGACGCACCTAGTTTTTGGAAGAGGAAAACAAGAAAAAAAATATTCTGAATCTCAGAAGCCAGAACAGCAAGAGGGATCGCTGCGCAGTGAAAGCAGCAATCCCTCTTGCTGTTCTGGCTTCTGGGATAGCTGCACAGCCTGCATTCGCTCCATAAGACGCACACACATTTCCCCTTACTTTTTAGGAGGGAAAAGGTGAGTTTTAGAGAGCAAAAAATACGGTAAGCTGTTCGAAAACCAAGGTACAAATTTTAATAATGTTTTTCTGCTTCAGTTTTATTTCTTCTTTTGAGTCTTCTTTGCTCTCCAACAGCCCCTCTCTGACCCAAAGAACCAAACCAGGTTAAACTGCAAACCGAGAGGAGTTGGGCAAACTTTTCAGAGCTGATTCCCAGCTGCTGAGTCAGTTGAGTGGTCAGTCATTAACCTCCTCTCCTCTGCTCTGGTCCCAAGGTCGTCCCTTTGAAGGGGTTGTGGGAGGACGTCGTCCCCACCCTGCCCGAAGAACATTTCAATGGTAAGCAAGAGACCCGATTAAAAAGGTTTCCTCCCTTTCTTTCAGGACCCCACAACTGGTGGGCGTCCAGTTAAGCTGAACAAGCTGGGAGATTCAGGACGGGTCAAATAAAGCCCTTATTCGCCCCACGCATACTGTGGAACTCCCTGCCACAGTAGGCTATCAGGGCCAACTTGGATGGCGTTAAAAGGGGATTAGACAAATCCATGGAGGGGAAAGGCCATCAATGGAATCTATGTTCTGCCTCCTGGTTGGAGGCAGAAATGCTTTTGAATTCCAGAATAAGGCAATAGTAAGTCTTTCTGTCTTCCGCACAAGAGTCTCTCTGCTGTGATCATATATTAAAATAAAAACCCCACAATTCTTTTCTTACTGTGTGTCCATTAATTTGCACCCAGTTCACAGTTCCTGTTGTATTTGCTATAAATTTTTGGGGGGCAGGTAGGTGTGGAGGACTCCCTGGTCCTGAATGGGGTGACTGTGCCCCGGAAGGACCAGGTGCGCAGCCTGGGAGTCATTTTGGACTCACAGGTGTCCATGGAGGCACAGGTCAATTCTGTGTCCAGGGCAGCTGTCTACCAGCTCCATCTGGTATGCAGGATGAGACCCTCCCTGCCCGCAGACTGTCTCGCCAGAGTGGTGCATGCTCTGGTTATCTCTCGCTTGGACTACTACCATGCTCTCTCCGTGGGGCTACCTTTGAAGGTGACCCGGAAACTACAACGAATCCAGAATCCAGCAGCTAAACTGGGGACTGGGAGTGGCCACCAAGACCACATAACACTGGTCCTGAAAGACCTACATTGGCTCCCAGGATGTTTCCGAGCACAATTCAAAGGGTTGGTGCTGACCTTGAAAGCCCTAAATGGCCCTGTATCCCTGAAGGAGCATCTCCACCCCCATCGTTCTGCCCAGACAGTGAGGTCCAACTCCGAGGGCCTTCTGGCGGTTCCCTCATTTGTGAGGTTACAGGGAACCAGGCAGAGGGCCTTCTTGGTGGTGGCGCCTGCCCTGTGGAACGCCCTCCCATCAAATGTCAAGGAAATAAACAACTACCTGACTTTTAGAAGACATCTGAAGGCAGCCCTGTTTAGGGAAGTATTTAATGTTTGATGTTTTATTGTCTTTTAAATATTCTGTTGGGAGCTGCCCAGAGTGGCCGGGGAAACCCAGCCAGGTGAGTGGGTGTGAACAACAACAACAATTATTATTATCCCAATTTTTAAAAATCATCCCTCCCATCCAACACTCTGATTTTTGTGAACTCCCATCCTCCCTTGCCATTGGCCATGCTTCTTTTGGCTGATAGGAGCTGTAGCTCAGCATCGTCCGGGGGCCAGATGTTTTCCCACCTCTGGAATAAAGAAGTCCAGCTTTTGCTTTAGGCCAGGGGTCTGCAACCTTTAAGACAAAAAGAGCCACTTGGACCCGTTTCCGAAGAAAAAAAAACCTGGGAGCTGCAAAACTCGTCATTATAAAAATAACTTTTTTGTCACTTTTTTATTATTTCTTTGTTTGACCCCTCAGAATTACTCCTCCTCATAGAAATAAACGTTAAATTAACAAGTTACCTTTTTGTGTGTGTGTGTTCTTCACTCCCCTTCAAAACAGTGACCAGCGTACATGCTCCCTTTCAATGCAGTGACCAGCGTACATGCCCCTTACAATGTAGCGGGCGGGAAGGTGACTTCGGGACGGTGTGTGACTAACGCACGCACCGCCCCCATGCAACGTCACAGCCAGTACAGCGCCCGCCACAGTGGGGAGTGTCGGGGCGCACAATGCGCCGCCTCCCCTCGCTAGTATCCGCCCCGGAGCCGCGGCAAAGGTGTAAAAGAGCCACGTGCGGCTCCGGAGCCGCGGGTTGCAGACCCCTGCTTTAGGAGGTGCAGGAGACAAAGTAACCTCTTCTGTTTTCCTGTTTCTTTCCTGCAACCTCCAGGAATCCTCTACGACACGTACCCTCTCTCAGCCGAAACCTGGCACACTCACCAGTTCAGCTTCATCAAGGTAAGGCGTGACGGCAGTCGCAAAAAGCGAGGTATTTCTCCTAAAGAAATATCGCAAACCCAAAAGCAAGCCCTTCAGGGCAGGAATGATCAAGAGTATTTTTTTGAGCGCTCCCTGGCAGTTCCTGGGAAGGTAGCAACAGGGATCGTGGCTTTCCCTTCGTCGCTGGTGATTGCAGGGCGGTCAGTTTTGAAATCCAGGAGCTCAGCACGGCAGCCGCGAATATAGGCTGAAATCAGGGCCGGATTTAGGTTTGACGAGGCCCCAAGCTACTGAAGGTCATGGGGCCCTTTATACGCCCAGCTGTCCTTTGTCAACAACAAATTGTCGCTCTTTTTTGTGTTGAATACATGCTATAAGGTAATTTATGGACCTAACAGGTATCTGAAGCCATTTGCACATAACAAAATATGTATTTTATCCAAGTAATTGTTGAACTGAAATACAATTAAGAAGAAGTATATTTGGGGGGGTCTCCAAGAGAGTGGGGCCCTAAGCTATAGCTTGTTTGGCTTATACGTAAATCTGGCACTGGCTGAAATCATGTGATGCGAGTTTTAATCTGTTTTTCGTTTACTGTCCTTCTTTCTTTTCGAAAGTCTTAAATCATGGCTGCCAGATCTTCTAAATTTAATACAGTACAGAAAAAAGTTCTGAATCCATTTTGTCTCTCCCAAATGACCTCAGATATTTCTCTGCAAGGTCAAAGGAAATGGGGAGCCTCCCCCCTGTCTCTTTGCTCACAAATCCTGTCTCAAGGGCACATTTAAGGTATAAATAGGTTGAGCCTCTGACCTGGATTCAGGAATTGAGTAGTCATCATAACAAAAGAGTGGCCAGCATGCCCAGGTAATTCAATCAGGTAACCTGGCAGACAGGATAAAAACAACGCACTCAGATTTCTGTTGTAGTCCGCCTCTTCTCTGATGTACTGGGGGTTGGTCTTGGGCTACACCCCTTCCGTGATGTATGTATGATGTATGGAGGGGCGGTCTTGGGTTCCAGGGTGGGCAGTGCAAAAGTCTATATAAGGGCTTTGCACACCTTTGTCCTGGGTCCTCCACCTCTCTCCCTGTTGCAACAGCTTTAATAAAAGATCAGGCTTACTAGCTGCTTTGCTTCTCAATATGCTCTGGTTTGCCTCTTTTATTTTCTCCTACCAACAGACGCGGTTAAGGGACGCGGGTGGTGCTGTGGGTTAAACCACAGAGCCTAGGACTTGCCGATCAGAAGGTCGGCGGTTCGAATTCCCGGTGATGGGGTGAGCTCCTGTTGCTCCGTCCCTGCTCCTGCCCACCTAGCAGTTCGAAAGCACGTCAAAGTGCAAATAGATAAAATAGGTACCGCTCCGGCAGAAAGGTAAACGGCATTTCCATGTGCTGCTCTGGTTCACTAGAAGCGGCTTAGTCCTGCTGGCCACATGACCCGGAAGCTGTACACCGGCTCCCTCGGCCAATGAAGCAAGATGAGCGCCGCAACCCCAGAGTCGGTCATGACTGGACCTAATGGTCAGGGGTCCTTTTACCAACAGAGAACCTACAAAAGGACTCTGTATAGGCTCTTGGGTACCCCATAAGGGAAAAGGAGCAGGGCTTTTTTTCTTATAACATTCCTAATTTCAGATACGGGGATGCAACCAGCAGGGACCCCCAACCTTTCCAGGACAAAAATCCCCAGCAAGGCGTCCTGGGGGGAAAGAGCCCCACAAAGTCTGCCATAACTCCCATCCCTCCCCACTTTCCTGCAGGGCCATGCTTACCGCCTTCTGAAGCCCGGAGGGGTCCTCACCTACTGCAACCTGACCTCTTGGGGAGACCTCCTCAAGAACAAGTATTCGGACATCGAGAAGATGTTTCAGGTGAGGGAGAGGGAGGGCTTTGCAGGCGGGTGGAGGCCAGGGAACAAGAGCTCTGTGTCCTTGCGAATTCTAGTCTGGCTCCCGCAAGTAGACCCACCCCATAGATTTAAACGGCTTTCATCGTCATTCCTCTTCCTTGGATCGTTATAAGAAAAAAAAAAAAACCCAAGGAAAACTGCGTTTTAAAATTCTCTGCTCTCTGGCACCCTCTGGTGTTGGATGTTCAAAGTGCATTCAAATTGCTGGTTCTTTACAACCGTGTGTCTTGTGTGGTGGGTTTAAAGTCTCCTCAAGGCGCTTTCCTCCCGCATTTTAGGAAACGCAGGTGGCGCACCTGGTGGAGGCCGGTTTCAAGAAGGAGAACATCCACACGGCCGTCATGGACCTCGTCCCTCCGTCCGACTGCAGATACTACTCCTTCCCCAAAATGATCACTCCCGCCCTCATCAAGTAGAGCTGCCAGCCCGTTCCCCCACCGGCTAGCTCTCTGAGGAAGGGCATGCTGACCGCAGCAGGAGCAGCCGAGACGGTCCGCTCTTTTGCGGCCAAACAGAAATCGGGGAGGGAGATGGCCTCTCGTTTTTCGAGCCTCCGGGCACATGGACACGAGCCCTTTAGCCAAAAAAATTGCAATCTGTTCTGTCGATCAAGAGAATTCTTTTCCACATTGCCTTGTCTCCTTCCATCTCTGCCGAACGGCAAACTGGGTGTAGCTTTGCGGCAGAGCAATGCATGCAGAAGGTCTGTGGATCGATCCCTCCGGTGGCGTCTCCGTAAGCAGGGTTGCGGTAGACCCTTCTCTGCCTGCAGACCCCACACAGCCCCTGCCGGCCCTTGTAGATAGATGGGCTTCTGGTCTGATTTGGTAACAGCCCGACTCCTGTTCAAATTTGCCTTTCCATTCAGAACCATGAGGACTAGGGACATGACTTTTCAGCTCAGCACCTGTGTGGCCTGTGGAAGGCGCCGGGTTCCATCCCTGACATCTCCATGCGGGAGAATGGCTGCCAGCCAGTGTAGACCGTACTAAGCCGGATGGATCAGTAGTCTGGCTACGTATAAGTCACCAGCCTATCTTCTGTTGCTGTAGTAAAGGTAAAGGGACCCTTGACCATTAGGTCCAGTCGTGACTGACTCTCGTTTTATTGGCCGAGGGAGCCGGCGTACAGCTTCCGGGTCATGTGGCCAGCATGACTAAGCCGCTTCCGGCGAACCAGAGCAGCGCACAGAAACGCCGCTTACCTTCCCGCCGGAGCGGTAACTATTTAACTACTTGCACTCTGACATCCTTTCGAACTGCTAGGTTGGCAGGAGCAGGGACCGAGCAACGGGAGCTCACCCCGTCATTGCGGGGATTCAAACCGCCGACCTTCTGATCGGCAAGCCCTAGGCTCTGTGGTTTAACCCACAGCACCACTCGCTGTAACAAGGCTCTAAAGCAGGGGTCAGCAACCTAAGGCCCACTGGCCGGATGTCATTTGACCGGCCCCCGAACTGAGCTGCCCGCTCGTGCGCTGCGCTAAACTAGCACAGCGCGGTGCGGTGCAGGGACTCGCTTCTGCGGCGCCGGAAATCGCGTCTGTGCAAACGCCGGAAATCACAAGCGGGACCAATCTGGCCCACGCAAGATAAACCTTGCCGACCCCTGCTCTAAAGGCAGACGATTGGTCCATGCAGCCTGCTGAGGACTACTCTGTCTGGCAGTAGCTCTCCAAACAGAGGTCTTTTTTACACCCGCCTCTTTTTTAACCGGAGTTTGAACCCGGGGCTTCCTGCCTCCAAAGCACAAACTTTTATCCCCTGAGCAAACAGGCTGTCTTCCGGAAGTCGACCCGAACGATGCTGGGTCTCATCCCGCTCTTGCTATCGCAGTTTCACATTTACCGTATTTTTTGCTCTCTAAGACTCACTTTTTCCCTCCTAAAAAGTAAGGGGAAATGTGTGTGCGTCTTATGGAGCGAATGCAGGCTGCGCAGCTATCCCAGATGCCAGAACAGCAAGAGGGATTGCTGCTTTCACTGCGCAGCGATCCCTCTTGCTGTTCTGGCTTCTGAGATTCAGAATATTTTTTTTTCTTGTTTTCCTCCTCCAAAAACTAGGTGCGTCTTGTGGTCTGGTGCGTCTTATAGAGCAAAAAATGTGGTATATCCCAACTTATTCCTAACAAAGGAGCTCGACTCGGTGTGTTTAGTTCTCCCCTCCCTCATTTAATCTTCACAACAACTGTGAAAGGTTGGTTAGGCAGAGAGGTAGCGACTGGCCCGAAGTCACCAGTTGCAAAATGTGTGAATGGGGTGTGTGTGTGTTAGCGTTCCCAGAACCGCAACTTCAGCTTTTAAAAAGAAAAGCTTCTAGTCCCCATGATGGTGTTGTTTAGTTGTGTCCGACACTTCGTGACCCTGTGGACCAGAGCACACCAGGCACTCCTGTCTTCCACTGCCTCCCGCAGTTTGGTCAAACTCATGCTGGCAGCCCTCATGATGGTAATACAGTGGTACCTCGGGTTACATACGCTTCAGGTTACAGACTCCGCTAACCCAGAAATAGTGCTTCAGGTTAAGAACTTTGCTTCAGGATGAGAACAGAAATCGTGCTCTGGTGGCGCAGCGGCAGCAGGAGGCCCCATTAGCTAAAGTGGTGCTTCAGGTTATGAACAGTTTCAGGTTAAGAACGGACCTCTGGAACGAATTAAGTACTTAACCCGAGGTACCACTGTATGCCTCAAACCTTTGAAGGTGACCCAGAAACTACAACTAATCCAGAACGCGGCAGCCAGACTGGTGACTGGGAGTGGCCGCCAAGACCACATAACACCGGTCCTGAAAGACCTACATTGGCTCCCAGTAGTTTCCGAGCACAATTCAAAGTGTTGGTGCTGACCTTCAAAGCCCTAAACGGCCCAGTAGACCTGAAGGAGCGTCTCCACCCCCATCATCCAGCCCGGACACTGAGGTCCAGCTCCGAGGGCCTTCTGGCGGTTCCCTCCCTGCGAGAAGCCCTTGATTGTGAAAAGAGACAGGCCACCAAACCAATGTACTCTGTTTATCTCTATATATAATTGCAAACTTGTAGAGAAAGCTGTGTGCAAAATGCGCTAAACCACGTGCACCACCGTCATTTTCGGGCCCGCCAGCTGACGTGCCGTTGCTACTTCCGGTACCAAATCTGGAGTCGTTTTTCCCGCTTGATCTTGCGCTGCAGTTGCAGGATCCCGTAGAGAAGAGCTTCGGCTGTTGGGGGGCAACCTGCGAAGAAGGAGGTTCGCAGTCAGACCATCACAGGGCAGAGGCAAGGCGGTTGTCCGGGCCAGAACCTCCTTGTATTGCATAATGATAATAGAATCGTAAAGTTGGAAAGCTATCCTAAGGGATAACAATAGCAATAATGATCTGTTTTTTTTATAAGCAGCAAATCTGACTGGGTTGCCCTGGCCACTCTGGGTGGCTCCCAGCAAATTATGAAACATCAAACAATAAAAACCTCCCTAAACAGGGCTGCCTTCAGATGTCTTCTAAAAGTCAGACAGTTGTTTATTTCCTTCACATCTGAAGGGAGGGCGTTCCACAGGGTGGGCGCCACCACCGAGAAGGCCCTCTGTCAGGTTCCCTGTACAGTGGTACCTCGGGTTACATATGCTTCAGGTTACAGACTCTTCAGCTTACAGACTCCGCTAACCCAGAAATAGTACTACGGGTTAAGAACTTTGCTTCAGGATGAGAACAGAAATTGTGTTCTGGCGGCACAGCAGCAGCAGGAGGCCCCATTAGCTAGAGTGGTGCTTCAGGTTAAGAACAGTTTCAGTTTAAGAACGGACCTCCGGAACGAATTAAGTACTTAACCCGAGGTACTACTGTAACCTCACAACTCACAGGGAGGGAACCGCCTCAGAGCTGGACCTCAGTGTCCAGGCTGGACGATGGGGGTGGAGATGCTCCTTCAGGGTTACTGGGCCGTTTAGGGCTTTCAAGGTCAGCACCAACGCTTTGAATTGTGCTCAGAAACGCCCTGGGGGCCAATGCAGATCTTTCAGGACCGGTGTTATATGGTCTTGGTGGCCCCTCCCAGTCCCCAGTCCAGCTGCCGCATTCTGGATTACCGTATTTTTTGCTCTATAACACGCACCCGACCATAACACGCATGTAGTTTTTAGAGGAGGAAAATCCGTAGGCATGCCACCCGTAGGCATTCCCTCCATAACACGCACAGACATTTCCCCTTACTTTTTAGGAGGAAAAAAGTGAGTGTTATGGTGCAAAAAATACGGTAGTTGCCGTTTCCAGGTCACCTTCAAAGGGAGCCCCACGGAGAGCGCATGGCAGTAGTCCAAGTGGGAGATAACCAGAGCATTCACCACTCTGGCCAGACAGTCTACGGGCAGGGAGGGTTTCATCCTGCATACCAGATGTAGCTGGTAGACAGCTGCCCTAGACGCAGAATGGACCTGCGCCTCCATGGACAGCTGTGAATGCTTCTGAGTATCTGTTGCTACAAACCACAGAGGGAGAGAGTTGTTCTGGGGCTCAGAACATGCTTGTGGGCTTTCCTTGGGGGAATCTTGTTGGCCACCCATGCTGGACGGGCCTGATCCACCAGAATGGACCTGCGCCTACATGGATAGCTGTGAGTCCAAACGACTCTGGAAGGAGGCCAGATCTCAAGTCCAGAGTCATCACCAGCCACTTTGGACTCCATGTCCTGGGCTGATGGGAGTCTGAAGCGGCTGTAGGCTGGGGAAGAGCAGCCAAGGAGAGGCAGCTAGCCAAATCAGAGAACCATAGAGTTGGAAGGGCCCCCCAACGGTCATCTAGTCCAACCCCCAGTGACGCACGTCGTCTTGTTTACCTGGGACGTAGATGTCCACCGGCACGATCCGGTCACAGCCACGAACCACGGAGTAAGAGTAATGGTAGTAGCCGCCACCGTTAGCACAGCTGAAAAATAACAGGACAAAAAACCAATGGAGGGCAGTCCAGTGTTTTAGCCAACCTATTATTCACTATTTAAGTCATCTTTTTGGTGTCGCAAACTCACCCCCAGTGCCCCCAACCCTATAAAAAAACGGTATTCGGAATAGCAGTTTGCACAGCCCACAAAGGACGATAACAGTGTGATGAAATTCCAACAGGAGTGGTTGATTGCATGTGTTCAAAATCCAATTTAAACTATTTAAATTTGATTATTTCAACCAAATGGATGGACTTAATCCCATGATACCAGCTTTTCGAAATCTGATTATTACATTTATTATATTTGCACCTCTGGCACCCTTGGCTGCCCCCCCCCAAGAGGTGGCACTGGTGATTATGGGATACGTCGGTTTAAACGTTTCCCCCTCCGCGGAAACATCAGGGAGTGCGGTTTGCAGGAGGAGGAAAGATTCAGTAGAGACAGCAGCAAAAGCACGTCGGAGCCTGGAGTTCAAATCACGGGCGACAACCAGCGGCAGGGAGATGAGTGGAGGTTATAAGCTTGAAAAATGATTACAAAGTACACCCACTTTCCCCGATGACAATAGGAAAGAAATATTTCCATTTTTCTTTACCTCCCCATGGAGACTACGTAGCGTGGCTCAGGCATCTGGTCGTACACCTGTTGAAACAAAGAAGATGACGGGTTTTGCATTCTGGAGTCAAAATGAGTGGCAGAGACCTGGATCTGCAAAGCTTAGTAAGTTTATTTTTATTTATTGAATGTGTACACCGCCCTTCATCCTACAATCTCAGGGTGGCACACAGTGGGGAAACACAAGATAGAAGCGCAAAATAAATTGTTAAAACAGCAACACACCCACCCCGCGCGCAAAAAAACACACACATTAAAAATTTCACAGAATATCAAAGGTACGGCTGTACAGATTATAAACAAACCAATAAATCAATAGAAACTAATAATAATAATAATAATAATAATAATAATAATAATTGCTTCTGCCCTTTAAAACTTTGTAGGGCTATGTTCCCTTCTGGATGCCATCATTATTATTAGTTTCTATTGTTTTACTGGTTTATTTATAATCTGTACAGTGGTACCTCGGGTTACATACGCTTCAGGTTACACACTCCGCTAACCCAGAAATAGTGCTTCAGGTTAAGAACTTTGCTTCAGGATGAGAACAGAAATCGTGCTACAGCGGCAGCAGAAGGCCCCATTAGCTAAAGTGGTGCTTCAGGTTAAGAACAGTTTCAGGTTAAGAACGGACATCCGGAACGAATTAAGTACAGTGGTGCCTCGCAAGACGAAATTAATCCGTTCCGCGAGTCTTTTCGTCTAGCGGTTTCTTCGTCTTGCGAAGCAAGCCCATTAGCGGCTTAGCGGCTTAGCGCTATTAGCGGTTTAGCGGCTATTAAAGGCTTATCGGCTTAGCGGATTAGCTGCTAAAAGGCTATTAAAGGCTTAGCGGCTTAGAAAAAGGGGGAGAAAAGCGGGAAAAAAATCTCAAGACTCGCAAGACATTTTCATCTTGCGAAGCAAGCCCATAGGGAAATTCATCCTGCGAAGCGCATTGAAAACGGAAAACCCTTTCATCTAGCGGGTTTTCCGTCTTGCGAGGCATTCGTCTTGCGGGGCACCACTGTACTTAACCCGAGGTACCACTGTATTTATATATGCTGTAAGCTGCCCAGAGTGGCTGGGGAAACCCAGCCAGATGGGGTGGGACAGAAAATAATAATAATAATAATAATAATAATAATAATAATAATAATAATAAAAAAAAAACGTTTACAGTTATGCCCAAGTTAATATAACCACCAGCCCCAACTAAACATTTTACCAACCCCAACAGAAGCAAAACAAGAGGAACAAAAATTTTAAATTGTTTAAAACATTTCGCCTTTAGCCCTGCCCTCTGCCAGCAGGCGGCCCCCCAGAAGCGAATATGGCCCTCGGGCCAAACCAACGTCTCCCATCGTCCCTGAAAGTGCCGCCTCTCGGATTCCACCCGGCCTACCTTCCGAAGGGCGGGTGCCATCTTATTGGTGAGCGTGCCCGCCACGATCATGACGTCGGCTTGCCGGGGGCTGGCTCGGAAGACCACCCCGAAGCGATCCATGTCGTAGCGGGGCGCAGCCATGTGCATCATCTCGACGGCGCAGCAAGCCAAGCCGAAGGTCATCGGCCACAAGGAGCTCTGTGGGCGGAGGAGATGCTCAGCATTGAGTTATGAGCCACTAGGTAAAGGTAAAGGGACCCCTGACCATTAGGTCCAGTCGTAGCTGACTCTGGGGTTGTGGCGCTCATCTCGCTTTATTGGCCGAGGGAACCGGCGTACAGCTTCTGGGTCCTGTGGCCAGCAGGACTAAGCCGCTTCTGGCGAACCAGAGCAGCGCACGGAAACGCCGTTTACCTTCCCGCCGGAGTGGTGCCTATTTATCTACTTGCACTTTGACGTGCTTTCGAACTGCTAGGTTGGGAGGAGCAGGGACCGAACAACAGGAGCTCACCCCGTCGTGGGGATTCGAACTGCTGACCTTCTGATCGGCAAGTCCTAGGCTCTGTGGTTTCCTAGCTAAAAGCTAGTCAAAAAAAGAAGGCGAACCAGAGCAACACACGGAAACGCCGTTTACCTTCCCGCCGGAGCGGTACCTATTTATCTACTTGCACTTTTGACGTGCTTTCGAACTGCTAGGTTGGCAGGAGCAGGGACCTGGCGGCGGGAGCTCACCCCGTCGCAGGGATTCGAACTGCCGACCTTCTGATCGGCAAGTCCTAGGCTCTGTGGTTTAACCCACAGCGCCACCCGCATCCCTATGAGCCACTAACTTTTATTTTAAAAACTCGAGGCTTTTCTATTAGGAATTGTAGGTGCTAATACAGTGGTACCTTGGTTCTCAAATGCCTTGGTTCCCAAACAACTTGGAACTCAAACACTAGCAAACCCGGAAGTAGGTGTTCCGGTTTGCGAACATTTTTTGGAAGCCGAACATGCTCCGTTTTGAGTGTTACGCTGAGGTCTGTCTGTTTTCGCCATTTATTTTGCGTTTTTGTTTTTGCGGCTTCCGCATTTGGGAAAGTGAAAGGTCAAGTGTGGCTCGGGGTAAAACACAGGTATATAAGGCTTGAGGGCCTGCAGGAGATGTTACGGGCAGGATGAACTAAGCCTCTAGCAGCAATTAAACAAAATAATAATAATAGGGACGTGGGTGGCGCTGTGGGTTAAACCACAGAGCCTAGTGCTTGCCAATCAGAAGGTCGGCGGTTCGAATCCCCGCAACGGGGTGAGCTCCCGTTGCTCAGTCCCTGCTGCTGCCCACCTAGCAGTTCAAAAGCACATCCAAGTGCAAGTAGATAAATAGGTACCACTCTGGCAGGAAGGTAAGCGGCGTTTCCATGCGCTGCTCTGGTTCACCAGAAGTGGCTTAGTCCTGCTGGCCACATGACCCGGAAGCTGTACGCCGGCTCCCTCGGCCAATAAAGCGAGATGAGCGCCGCAACCCCAGAGTCGGCCACGACTGGACCTAATGGTCATGGGTCCCTTTACCTTTACTAATAATAATAATAATAATAATAATAATAATAATTCTTGCAAAGCTGCCACTCACCCGCCGAGCCCAATTGACCAAGTCGTCTAGCTTGGTGATGACGTACTCGCCCCGGCTGCTAGGAAGGTATGACTTCTTTTGAACGACGGTGCTGGCGCTCTTCTGCTGAAGCTGAGCAGAACTACGAAGGAAAGGATACCATCAGGGCACCGTTCCCTGCTGAGGAATCACAGGGGTTCGGGCTAGACGACCCCCCTTAGAACCCAGTTTCATGGCTCTTGTTATCGCTCCAACCTTGCTGGTTTCTGACTGGAGTCCCGCAAGAACAAGAGCTGGGTGCAAATTATGGTATCGGCTACACAGACCTATGGAACTCCCTCCCACAAGAAATTAGGCAGGGACAAGTTAGGCAGAGAGTCCAGCAAGGAGACTCCCATCCCTACTGGATTTTCAGATGTCTGGTCAAACTGTTCTATTCCCAGTGGCCTTTGCATCGCCCTGGATGGATCTCAGATGTTTTCGGGTGGAGATATAAAATTCTTGGTGTTTAAAAATGTGTGAGTTTTAAACTGCTTATATGTTATCGTTGTTGGAGGTCGTTTTGAGACCTACGTGAGTGGAAAGCAGGATATAAATAATCTTAGAGAAGCGTATGAGATAGGAGATCCATCATCAAATATTGGAAGAGCAGTTGTCCCATGGGAGATGGAGCCAGCAAGGACCCGAACCAACGGATTCAAACATCAGGAATAACTTTCTAGTGGTAAGAGCTGTTTGATAACAGAACAGTCTCCCTCGGGAAAGTGGTGGACTCTCCTTCCTCAGAGGTTTTTAAGCAGAGGGTGGAAGGCCATCTTTCGCCGCAACCCCTGTATTGCCGGGGGTTGGGCTGGATGACCCCTGGGTTCCCCTTCCAATGCTACAATTCTACGAGGCAGGCTAAGTTGAGAGGTGGGCGACCGGCTCGAGGTCCCAAATGAGCTCGAGGAGAGGCGATTGGAAGCGAGGTCTCCCTGGTTTGTGGCTACCCCTCGGCGGCTCTCAAAGTTCCTTTCCGCCTGCCCCATGGAATCTGTTGGGAAACTGTGTACATGCAGCTACTGACAGAGTCAATTAAGGTTTGGCAGACAGCCAGATGGCAATCTAAAGGAGTAAGTCTGCCTGGTGATAACCGAGACATGGAGACTGCTCCCTGATTGGTCAAGCTCTCTCAAGGGAGTGCTAATTAATGGCCTACTAACTGGAATGTGTTAGTTCAGTGTTCGGGATTTCAGTGTTCAGAGTTCTGTGTGTCAGTGTAGGAGTTGTGAGTCGTGTCAGAGAGAGCTAGCAAAAGATCCGTGTTCTGTTCCTGTAAACAGTCCACTGTATATAATAAACACCTAACGACAAGTTCCTGGTTCCTGCTCCGTCTATCCTGTCTGCAGCCAAGTTGCCAATTGATTCCGTGGATTCTGCTAGGTCTGGCTAAGGTCCTGCAACTAGTCAGAAAGTTGCGAAACACCAAATTGGTTTTGCCAATAGAATCCCCCCAGGCTGCCCAGCAAAGGGGGGGGGGGTATTTGGGGTTCGGCCTACCTATCTGTGCTGTCCGTCACAGGCGTCTGATGGAGCGAGCGAGCGGGTGCACCGGACGCCACGAGCGGCCTGTTCGGGGAGAGTGAGAAGTTGTGGGTCTCAAAGTGGGGCTCGTGCACAGTGCTCAAAATCATCATCCCACCCAAAGTTGCAATAGCATCCTCCTTTAGTGGGGCAGAGGGACGCAGGTGGCGCTGTGGGTTAAACCACAGAGCCTAGGACTTGCCGATCAGAAGGTCGGTGGTTCGAATCCCCACAACGGGGTGAGCTCCCGTTGCTCGGTCCCTGCTCCTGCCAACCTAGCAGTTCGAAAGCACACCAGCGCAAGTAGATAAATAGGTACCGCTCCGGCGGGAAGGTAAATGGCGTTTCCGTGCGCTGCTCTGGTTCGCCAGAAGCGGCTTAGTCCTGCTGGCAACATGACCCGGAAGCTGTAAGCCGGCTCCCTCTGCCAGTAAAGCGAGATGAGCGCCGCAACCCCAGACGCGGCCACGACTGGACCTAATGGTCAGGGGTCCCTTTACCTTTAGTGGGGCAGACCTACCGCTCTTCTGAGCAATTCTTTTTGCAGGGTATCGGATGAGTCTGTGGGAACAAAGGGCTGCCCCCTTCCCCCAGGGAGCCACTGGCCTACACAGTTACTTGAGAGTAAGCCTCAAACAGCTTGCTATTTCCCACCTTCCTGTTTCGACTCTCTGCCACCCTCTCTGCATCACCTAGCAATTCTAAAATATAGACGAAGTTTTACTCTTGCAAGATTGAATGTCTTGCCCTCGGCTGGACTTGAGGGACGATTCCAACAGATCCCACACAAAAATGCTTATGTCTCTGTGGAGATGGCAGTCCCGAATTGGTGGCGCATGCCCTTCTGGCTTGCCCTCTTTATAAAGACTTGAGGAATGAGATTATCACCCCTCTTTTATCGTCCATTCCCAGTCGCCCAGCCACTGCCCCAGGGTCCTTTCTCCTGGCAGATCAAGATGAGCAAAGGTCGCAGGGTTTTTCGCTGGGGCAATCGGAATAAGACCCACGATTTGACCATTGATTCAAAACCCTAAAATGTATCTTACATAATTGACTTTTTATTTCTATTCTTGGTATATCGTATTGTTTTATTGCTATGGCCGATGGCGGGCGCAAATAAAGATTCATTCATTCGACTTGCTTCAGAGTCGGCCTGTATAGCGTTGCAGAGTTAGCTTTGCTTAGGGAACAGAAATGAAACGTCTAAAACTGGGCACACGTCTTATTTTTAAGGGCTCAGAACGATTTACGCCCTTCTACAAACAACTGCTGTGCCCAATATCATCCTGTTCAGAGGAGACCCGCTGGAACCAATGGGCACTGCTAACCTACGTACATAAATTCCAGTGGGTTTACTCTGAGTAGAACTTAGCGGGATTTGAAACCTCCCCCCCACCTCCCACCATTTACTAAATGACCGAAAATGGCGTCGCTTTGCGTGTTTAGTTAATCTTCGCTCCGAAGCGTGGGTGATTAAGCAGTATATAGTGAGGGACGCGGGTGGTGCTGTGGGTTAAACCACAGAGCCTAGGACTTGCCAATCAGAAGGTCGCGGTTCGAATCCCCGCAATGACGGGGTGAGCTCCCGTTGCTCGGTCCCTGCTCCTGCCAACCTAGCAGTTCGAAAGCACGTCAAAGGGCAAGTAGATAAATAGGTACCGCTCCGGCGGGAAGGTAAACGGCGTTTCCGTGCGCTGCTCTGGTTCGCCAGAAGCGGCTTAGTCCTGCTGGCCACATGACCCGGAAGCTGTACACCGGCTCCCTCGGCCAGTAAAGCCAGAGTCGGCCACGACTGGACCTAATGGTCAGGGGTCCCTTTACCTTTAAAGAGCCAAAATAATCAAAGAATTGGGCTCAGTGTTCTCTAAGAGAGTGAGAATTGCTTCAGGCATGCTTACCTCCAAAGGGACAGGCCACGCGTGGCGACGCGGGAAGCTGGAAAGAAAACCACAGTGGTTGAGCATAGATTAAATTCCACAGAGATAATACAAATGGCTTTTCGCAGAGCTAAAAATGGAAACAGAGACTTTAATAGATGAGAAATTAGGAACCGCGTAGAGGCAGAAGGAAGTCATCAAATAAATCAGGGAATAAAACCAGAGATTAGGTACAGATGAGAAAGTGAGAGTTGCGAGGAGTGAAAGATAAGGTCAAGATAAAAGGATCTCTCACTGGAAATATGTGTTTAGAATACAGTGGTACCTCGGGTTAAGTACTTAATTCGTTCCGGAGGTCCATTCTTAACCTGAAACTGTTCTTATCCTGAAGCACCACTTTAGCTAATGGGGCCTCCTGCTGCCGCCACGCAATTTCTGTTCTCATCCTGAAGCAAAGTTCTTAACCCGAAGTACTATTTCTGGGTTAGCGGAGTCTGTAACCTGAAGCGTATGTAACCCGAGGTACCACTGTATCATCAATGATGGTTTGTATTTATTAAACAGCTGTATGTTTTTGACAAGATTTTCCCGTTTGTATTTTTTTGTTTTTGTCTTTTCTTTCTTTTTTCTTTTTGTGTAGATCTTTTTTTATATAATAGAATAACGTGGTTGATTACATGTAACATTTAATGTGCAAATAAAGTTTAATAATAATAAATACAATTCTACCAATTTTGTTTGGAGGGAGCATAAGGCACCATCCTCCGAAGGCTGCAAACGGGCCAACTGCGGCAACTGGGGGACTGATCCAGCGCCTGGGCGCTGTGCCTGAGCACCTGTTCCACTTGCCTTCGCCTGACAACATCCCCGCCACTTTCCAGTCACCCGAGGGACCATCTCCAGCTTCCTAGCACAAGGCTCATATTACCAAGATCCATAACAGAGTACGCGCTTTGTTAGCCTCCCTGCCTGCTCTTCCGAGATCTGGGGGCCAAGGCCTCTCAACAGCCCAGACGTCTTTTCTGGGTGCAGACACCTACCCTCTAAAATCAGCGCAAAGCATCTGGGAGACAGGTTTTCTTTAAATGAGGCCCCTAGAGTTTTCCCTCTCTCCGCCTCTCCCTCCAACAAAACCCTTTTATATAGTTTAAGCGGCTGCTTCGACCTGCGGGAACTGGCGTGCTCTGGTGCACGGGGTCACGAAGAGGCGGACACATTGTTGTTTAGTCGTGTCTGCCTCTTGGTGACCCCCTGGACCAGAGCATGCCAGGCCCTCCTGTCTTCCAGCAAAGGTCCATACAGTACCTTGCCAACAAAGGTCCGTATAGTAAAAGCTCTGGTTTTCCCAGTAGTGATGTATGGAAGTGAGAGCTGGACCACAAAGAAGGCCGATCGCCGAAGAATGGATGCTTTTGAATTCTGGTGCTGGAGGAGACTCTTGAGAGTCCCATGGACTGCAAGAAGATCAAACCTCTCCATTCTGAAGGAAATCAGCCCTGAGTGCTCACTGGAAGGACAGATCCTGAAGCTGAGGCTCCAAGACTTTGGCCACCTCATGAGAAGAGAAGACTCCCTGGAAAAGACCCTGATGCTGGGAAAGATGGAGGGCGCAAGGAGAAGGGGACAACGGAGGACGAGATGGTGGGACAGTGCTCTCGAAGCTACCAGCATGAGTTTGACCAAACTGTGAGAGGCGGTGGAAGACAGGAGTGCCTGGCGTGCTCTGGTCCAGGGGGTCACGAAGAGGCGGACACAACTAAATGACTAAACAACAACAAAAGTATATGTATTAGGACAATCCTTGCCGACAAAGGTCCGTATAGTTCAATCTATGGTTTTCCCAGCAGTGATGTATGGAAGTGAGAGCTGGACCATAAAGAAGGCTGATGGCCGAAGAATGGATGCTTTTGAATTCTGGTGCTGGAGGAGACTCTTGAGAGTCCCATGGACTGCAAGAAGATCCAACCTCTCCATTCGGAAGGAAATCAGCCCTGAGTCCTCACTGGAAGGACAGATCCTGAAGCTGAGGCTCCAAGACTTTGGCCACCTCAGGAGAAGAGAAGACTCCCTGGAAAAGACCCTGATGCTGGGAAAGATGGAGGGCGCAAGGAGAAGGGGATGACGGAGGACGAGATGGTGGGACAGTGTTCTCAAAGCTACAAACATGAGTTTGACCAAACTGCGGGAGGCAGTGGGAGACAGGAGTGCCCGGCGTGCTCTGGTCCAGGGGGTCACGAAGAGGCGGACACGACTAAACAACAACAATTCCTCCTCACTTTCTGCCATCCAAGTTGTGTCATCTGCAGATCTGGGGCTGTTGACCTTTAAAGTTTGGAAGGGGGCAGCTCCTGGTCCCTTGACCCCTCCCTGCCTGCCTGCCTGGGGGGTTCAGCCAGCATGGGAAGCCCCCCCCCAAATATATACCCCCCCCGCCAGCCCAGCCCCCCCTCACCTGCCAGAGTCGCCATTTCTGCAGCCCTTCAAGCCACCTTCTCCCTCCCTGGGCGGAGCCAGGCGGGTGCTGCTCCCTAAAGGCTCCGGGTGGGGAACCGCCGCCGCCGCCGCCATAGTTCCGCCCTACCAGGGTTCCGCTTCCGGCTCCTGGAGGCGCCTCCTGCTGCTGTTGCTGCTGCTGCCACCTAGAGGCGAAGGGGAGGAATAGCAGGCCTTCCCCGCTCCAGGCTTTTCAAGGTCAAAATTACATTCTTTGAAATCAAAATACATTATATTAACAAACTGGCTTAGGGACGTTGTTTATTTTTATTTTTATTTATTATTTATTTAATTTTTTTATATTTTATATTTTTTTTAATTTATTATTTATTTTCTTTTTATTTTCTGTTGCATTTTAAAGAATGACAGAGAAAGCAAGAATTAAGCATGGCATCCAAATGTCCAGAAGGAAAAATACAAAAAAGGGAAAAAAATGAGAAAAGAAAAATGATAATAAAAAACGAAAAAGACAAAATAAAAATAAAAATGTGCTTGAAACAACTGCTTCCGGCTTTGTTGCCGCCGCGGCCATCTTGGTTCCGGGCAAAGACTCCCTTGCCCTTTCTTGCACATATATAGATATTTTTTATAGCGTCCCTACCGACCAATCCATATTGCTATCAACCTCCCTTGATGCAATCTCGCGCGCCCCAGCTTGCAAAGGAGGCGTGCATTCTTATTTTATTTTTGCAAAAAAAAAAATAAATTTAAAAAGGAATATATATTTTTAAAAAAGGCAAGCTTCCCACCGCGTCCCTGGGTGGGCTCGAACCACCAACCTTTCGGTTAACAGCCGAACGCGCTAACCGATTGCGCCACAGAGACCCAGCTGCCTTCCTGGCTGCCACCGCCAAACTTAGGAAGGAGGAAATGCATTGCACATCCCAAAAGCAACAATTGCCAGCTTATCTTTCTTGTGCAAGGTCAAAGGAAGGTTTTTATTGTTCCTACGAACCAGAGGAGGCCAGCAGGCCTAAATCATTCTTATATTATTATTATCATATATATATATATATATTCTAAAAATAACTATTATTATTATTATTATTAATAATAATAATAATAAATTTTATTTATATCCCGTCCTCCCCAGCCGAAGCCGGGCTCAGGGCAGCTAACAACAATAAAATAGTGCAACATTCTAAAAACATTTCATTATAAAAATTAATTAAAATCAAATTGATAGCAACCATTAAACTAAAGTTCTGTAATAATAATATTTATTTATACCCCGCCCTCCCCAGCCAAGGCCGGGCTCAGGGTGGCTGACAAGCAATAATAAAAACAAGTTGAATGAATGCAACTTAAAAACAAGATTAAAATACAACATTAAAATATTAAAATACAGCCTCGTCTCAGGAGAAAGGAAAAATACAAAAACAAAACAAATTGACTTCCCTGGTTCCATTATTTGCCAACATACTGCATTTCCATTGTTACATTTATAACATATTTAAATCACCTATCATCCATTCATTGTAAAATTGCAAGCCCTTTTAAAACCCTGCTAATGTGTTAACCTGTGTGCAATGCTTCTGTATGTGAGCAAAAAACATCTTCTGTTCTTCTGTAAATTCATTGTCGTCTCTGCCTCTTAATTTCATTGTCGGTTTTGCTGATATTATTATCTTTAACATCTTATTTTTATTGCCACAAATCACACAAGCTGATCAGCCCATGGTCTTCTTATTCCCATAAACAAGAGCCTGTCATTTATCATTATTCCCTATGAATCAGAGGAGCCTAACTGGCCTATATTATTATTATTGTTTTATTATTATTATTCCCATAGGCTACAGCAAGCCATTCATTATTTACTACTGATTATGAATCGCCCAATTAGCTTGCTGATTGATAGAGCTAATGTTGGCAGCGATGATAACTTGTTGATCTGCTTTGATTTATGCAATTCTTAAACTTGCTATTTTATGGGCTTTTCGGTGTTTTGCCTACGTCAAATAGTTTGATCTTCTTCCGGCTCCCTCCCTCCCACCCTGTTCACCACGCTGCCCCCCTCCTGAAAAAGCTGTCTATAATAAATATACTTGAAATAAACTCTATAAATCTATAAATAAACTCTATAAATAAAATAAAATTATAAATTGACAATTGCAATCGCAACGCAGCAACCATGAACGGGCAGGTCTTCGCCCCAAGAAGCTTACAGTTAATTTATTTAGGCCAGCCCATTAATTATTTCATTATCACATTAGTATCGTTGCTTTTTCCGTCAAGGACATGGTTCTCCCCCTTCCCGTTTGACCTTCATAACAAACCTGGATAACGACCAGCTATTTTTGGACTACAACTTCCATCATCTCCTGCTATGTAGAAATATCTAGAGACCCAAGTTTGGGAAACTGGTCTAGACCCTGGCCTGACCCAGAGCTGAAAGATGGGACAGACAAGGGTTAGATGCCAGAAATAAATTGCTTTTTTGTGTTATCGCTACGCCCCTTGCTGGCTTTCGCTGCCAGCTCTCCTCTCAGAAGCCCGGAGAAGCGATTTATGATTATTTCCAAGCTGCAAACGTCCGGGATGCAACACTATCCATGTCCCTCGCTGCTGTTTTTGCAAAAAAAAAAAGAGAAAGAACCCCTCTATTAAAAATAAAAAAAGAAACTATTGAGAAAACAGCTGTATGGTTGCCCAGTCCAGCGTTGCAATTCTTCCAAAGGACACAAGAAACCAGTCTGTCGTGGTTTTGAGAAGTTTTATTGTTTGATTAAAAGAAAGAGAGAATTTTGCACAAAAAGCTTAAAAGATGGAGTAAGGATGGAACGATTCAGTACGGGTGGAAGAAGGTATAAGGCTGTTTTAGCTCTCATCAAATTAATAACACCTGCGCCGGCTGGGTTTTAAAATTCATAACGGGATTGGGGATGGAAGACTGTAAACCTAACTGAGGTGATTCCTGGGGAAGCAAAAGCCCCTAATTTGATGCCCCTCCAGCTTTTAGAAACCTTTGCCAAAAGCAGGGCGAACGGGATTTTAGACGACGACAGCGGAATGTACAGCAACGTTTTTTCCTCTTTGGGATCCAGAGAAGCCTCTGGAGGCCATTTAAAAGGGGAGAGGGGTAAAAGCGTTTCCTATGAACAATGAACACACACATTTTTAATTTATTTTTTGCTTCCAGCGTCAACTGAGACGTGGAGGTCCGCCAGGAGCAGGAGCTGGCAGGGCAGACATCCGTTCAAAATGTTTTGCGCTACAACTCCCATCAGCCTGGGGTTGTAGTTCAAAACATTGGGTTTGTTGGCACCAGGGGAGTAAGTCCTCTCTCAAACCGCCACCAGTTCCTGCACAAGCCATCACCCAGGGCGTCACAAACACCGATATATTATTTATTTTTGGGCTGCTCTCAAGGCAGAGAGAGAGAGAGAGGGTTTCACTGCCACAACAGTCCAGTTTGCTCTGACGGGATTGTCGTGGTTCTGGTATCACATGTACTTCTTACAGTATATTTGATACACACACACATATATATATTTAAAAATAAAGGCTCTCGTGTCCTATACAGAATACACACTTCCTATTTCATGTCACAAGTCTGGTGCAGAACTTGTTGGGGACGAGGGGAAAAGGCTTCACAGGCTGGCTTCCAGAGAAGGCCTCGTGTTCTGCAGATTCCGCCTTCTTTTCTTTTCTAGGATTTCTTCCTCGAAGATTTCTCTTTCCCTGAAGGATAAAGAGACAGAAAAGGGGGGGGGGGGGACACAGAACAAAATCTAAGCTCACGGATTCAAAAATTAATACAGTAATGTGTGGAGAAGTTAACGGAGGCTCGTCTTCAATACCACAGCAACAGCAGACTAAATTTTGCTAAAGACGTGGACGTTTGGAATGATGTAATAATTTATTAGATTCAGGTGGGTAGCCGTGTTGGTCTGACGCAGTCGAAATAAATTTAAAAAAATAAGAAATTGGTCCTTAGAGACCAAGTACGTTTGTTCTGGATATCAGCTTTCGTGTGCATGCATGAAGTCGTCCGAAGAAGTGTGCATGCACACGAAAGCTTATACCCGGAACAAACTTAGTTGGTCTCTAAGGTGCTACTGGACAATTTCTTATTTTTTTAAATAATTTATTATTTATACCCCGCCCATCTGGCTGGGCATCCCCAGCCACTTTGGACGGCTCCCAACAGAATATTAAAAACACGATAAGACGTCAAAAACTTCCCTAAACAGGGCTGCCTTCAGAGGTCTTCTAAAAGTCAGGTAGTTGTTTGTTTCCTTGACATCTGATGGGTGGGCATTCCACAGGGCGGGCGCCACCACCGAGAAGGCCCTCTGTCTGGTTCCCTGCAACCTCGCTTCTCGCAGGGAGGAAATGCCAGAGGTGCTGCTGTTTCTTTACCTGAATTGCTCTGACCACAGATGCATTTGTGGAAAACTCATGGAGTATATGATTAAGCCAACTGGGGACGCAGGGTGGCGCTGTGATCTAAACCACAGAGCCTCTTGGGCTTGCCGATCGGAAGGTCGGCGGTTCAAATCCCCGTGACGGGGTGAGCTCCCATTGCTCTGTCCCTGCTCCTGCCAACCTAGCAGTTCGAAAGCGTATCAAAGTGCAAGTAGATAAATAGGTACCACTGCGGCGGGAAGGTAAACGGCGTTTCCGTGCGCTCTGGTTTCCGTCACGGTGTCCTGTTGCGCCAGAAGCGGTTTAGTCCCGCTGGCCACATGACATGGAAAGCTGTCTGCGGACAAACGCCGGCTCCCTCGGCCTGAAAGCGAGATGAGCGCTGCAACCCCATAGCCGCCTTTGACTGGACTTAACCATCTAGGGGTCCTTTACCTTTACCTTTTTTTAAAGCCAACCACAACTAGAGGGGGAACCCAGCAATACTAGGGCATTCTTGCCCTTTTTTGCAAGTTTCCCCAAAGCCGTTATAGATAAGAAGCGACGGAAGGAGTTACCTTTGGCTCACCAGAGGCCCTCTCAAGTATATCTCTTCCGCTTTCTTGTAGTCGATATGGTCCACGGCTGAAATGGCATAGATGATGGCCTGGGGGTGAAGAGAAAGAAAATTTGTAAGTATGTTTGACACAGGGACGCGGGCGGCACTGTGGGTTAAACCACAGAGCCTAGGACTTGCCGATCAGAAGGTTGGCGGTTCGAATCCCAGTGACGGGGTGAGCTCCCGTTGCTCGGTCCCTGCTCCTGCCAACCTAGCAGTTCGAAAGCACATCAAAGTGCAAGTAGATCAATAAGTACCGCTCCGGCGGGAAGGTAAACAGTGTTTCCGTGCGCTGCTCTGGTTCGCCAGAAGCGGCTTAGTCCTGCTGGCCACATGACCCGGAAGCTGTATGCCGGCTCCCTCTGCCAGTAAAGAGAGATGAGCGCTGCAACCCCAGAGTCGACCACAACTGGACCTAATGGTCAGGGGTCCCTTTACCTTTACCTTGACACATTCAAGGAGGAAGGGTTCTGGAATGCAAAGGAAGGGCTGTGGCTCAGTGGTTAGAGCACCCCCTTTGCATGCAGAAAGTTTGATCTCCAGGTAGGGCTGAGACCCTGGAGAGCCACTGCCAGCCAGTGTGGGCAATATTGACCGAGGGTCTAACTGGCTGTGTGTAAAATCGGCACCTTATTCAAAATCGTCGGGGCTAGAATCTTAGTTTGTCTTTAGGCGGAGAACCGCAGCTTAGTGGCGTGGTGCTAAGGATCCCATATTGATGCTTTTGAATTCTGGTGCTGGAGGAGACTCTTGAGAGTCCCATGGACTGAAAGAAGATCAAACCTATCCATTCGGAAGGAAATCAGCCCTGAGAGCTCACTGGAAGGGCAGATCCTGAAGCTGAGGCTCCAAGACTTTGGCCACCTCAGGAGAAGAGAAGACTCCCTGGAAAAGACCCTGATGTTGGGAAAGATGGAGGGCAGAAGGAGAAGGGGACGACAGACGATGAGATGGTGGGACAGTGTTCTTGAAGCTACCAGCATGAGTTTGACCAAACTGCGGGAGGCAGTGGAAGACAGGAGGGCCTGGCGTGCTCTGGTCCGCGGGTCACAAAGAGGCGGACACGACTAAACGACTGAACAACAACAGCAACAAAGGATCCCATGTCCGATCCGTGGCAGCATTTTCAGGGAATCTGTGAAATCCCGGAGAGCAGCTGCCAACCAGTGCTGGTAGCACCAGTTCAGGCAGCTCCTTGTGTCCCAACTCCTTAAAAAAAGGCCGCGATTTACCTCGGGGAACAAGACGTCCAAGATGAACTTGATACTGTCCCTCCTCACTTCAGGTAGCACCTTGGGGTCTGCCTCCTGGTAAACCCGTCTCAAGTAGTTGAGAACGAGTTCCTGTTGGTGGTCGTCCTCCAGGTAAACCTCCATGAAGGGCAGGTACGGCCGGGCGACGACAAAGTCGCTGAGCCAGCGCGACGGCTTCTTTCTCCTTAGGATGGAGCGGAGGTGGTCATCCGCCCCCTTGGACTTCACTATGAACTCGACGATGCGCTCGTTGGCTTTGTCCCGGGC
This sequence comes from Podarcis pityusensis, assembly GCF_964106645.2. Taxonomy (NCBI): domain Eukaryota; kingdom Metazoa; phylum Chordata; class Lepidosauria; order Squamata; family Lacertidae; genus Podarcis; species Podarcis pityusensis. The sequence goes on from NC_138043.1 coordinate 3,335,698, forward strand.
GGCCCGAGCCCGGTCTGGGAGGACTTTCCTGGGGGGCTTAGCAGGCGACGGCTCGGACGGCGACTTGCCCGGGTCCACTTCCTCCGCCTCCTGAAAGGTCTCCTGCGGCGGTTCGTGGAGGACGCCTGTTCGGACGGAGTAGCCTCGGGGGGAGGAAAGCAGACAGCAATGTCACGGTTTCTCCCCCCCCCCCATTTTTTTTACTGGTTTTCACAATATTATAAACAGACAAACAAACACACAAGACAAACAAACATAAATCATAGCCTTATTGAAAATTACACTTATTAACTTGGTTAAGTGACTTCCTCGCTTCCCCTTGGTTGAATTTCATTGCATGTCCTTTTAACGGTTTTCCAAATCCCAATTCTTATGAAGCTTAACTTAAACATTAACATCCTTAAATCTTCCCCTTATGGAATTAATATGTTTAATTCCTTAAGGCAATGTCACGGTTTCTGCGGGAAGGGACAGAAAAGAGCCTGCCTTTCTCTCCGGTATTATGGACAAAAAATCATTCATTTATTGAATTTATAAACCGCCCTATACCGGAGGTCTCAGGGTGGTTCAAAAAATAAATCAATCACAATATATAAAATAAAAATACAAGAACGCCACCCCTCTAAAGAGCCACGTTTTAAAAGGGTATGGGGTGCTGATCAGGTCAACCAAAGGCCAGGTTAAAAAGGAATGTTTTAGCCTGGTGCCTAAAGGTGTATAGTGAAGGCGCCAGGCGAACTTCCCTGGGGAGAGCATGCCACAGATGGGGAGCCACTGCAGAGAAGGCCCCGTTCTCGTGTTGCCACCCTCCGGACCTTTCGAGGAGGAGGCACAAGGAGGAAGAAGAAGAAGAAGAAGAAGAAGAGTTTGGATTTGATATCCCACCTTTCACTCCCCTTCAGGAATCTCAAAGTGGCTAACATTCTCCTTTCCCTTCCTCCCCCACAACAAACAGTCTGTGAGGTGAGTGGGGCTGAGAGACTTCAAAGAAGTGTGACTGGCCCAAGGTCACCCAGCAGCTGCATGTGGAGGAGCGGGGAATCGAACCCGGTTCCCCAGATTACGAGACTACCGCTCTTAATAATAATAATAATAATAATAATAATAATAATAATTTATTATTTGTACCCCGCCCATCTGGCTGGGTTTCCCCAGCCACTCTGGGCGGCTTCCATAGAAACAAAAAATACAGTAAAATATCACAGATTAAAAGCTTCCCTGAACAGGGCTGCCTTAAGATGCCTTCTAAATGTCAGGTAGTTATTTATTGCTTTGACATCTGATGGGAGGGCGTTCCACAGGGCGGGCGCCACTACCGAGAAGGCCCTCTGCCTGGTTCCCTGTAGCTTTGCTTCTCGCAATGAGGGAACCGCCAGAAGGCCCTCGGTGCTGGACCTCAGCGTCTGGGCAGAACGATGGGGGTGGAGACGCTCCTTCAGGTATACTGGGCCGAGGCCGTTTAGGGCTTTAAAGGTCAACACCAACACTTTGAATTGTGCTCGGAAACGTACTTAACCACTACACCACACTGGAGGGCCAAATATTATGTTCCTTCCTCCCCATCCCTCTGGTGAAACATCAAAACTGGACAGGAAGGGACACGCTATGGAGAAGAAACGCGTGCACAATACCCATTTTGCAGGAGAGGAGACTGACAATGGCTAGGACTTGTCTCACTGCCCCAGAAGGAAAACACCTACTGCAGATCCACGTCCCAAGAAGCCACAGACCCCCCAATCCCTCAAAGGAACTTTTAAAAAAACAAAAATTGGGAGACAGTGAGGTCTTGGCTGTGTGTGTACATGCAAAGGGAACCTTCTTTGATTTTGCTCCTTCCTTAGGAAACTTAATCAAAGCAGCGCGTTTTAATAGGCAATGAACTACTCACTCATCTCGTGGGCGTAATACTCCAGGAAGGACCCCATGAAAGATTCGCAGCCTGGGGACAGGAAGAGAAGAGGAAGGTTTCTCGACTAAATCCCATTTTGGAGATTTCAAGTTACGTCACGCCGTCGCAGAACTTTGTTCCCAAGCCGACCATGGATTTAAAGGAAGGCTTGAGTGGTCATACATTGAGTGAACTTCTGCACTGTCTCTTTGTCACACTCTAACATTACCAAACGCCACCAGGTTTCCCTTTACAGTCTCCCTTGCAATATATGGTTCTGATGGCTTATTCGTACAGTATGTATTTTCTTCTGATGGCGTTTGTACGGTTTCGTCATGGCCTTTGGGCTAGTACAGTGGTACCTCGGTTCTCGAACGTAATCCGTTCCGGAAGACCGTTCGACTTCCAAAACGTTCGAAAACCGAGGTGCAAAGGGCTGGCTGCAAGTTCAACTGGAAACATTGAAAAACATGCAGCGGAAGTGGTTTGGCTTCCAAGGTGCGTTCAAAAATGGAAGCAATTACTTCCGGGTTTTCGGCGTTCGAAAACCAAAACGTTTGGCTTCCGAGACGCTTGAAAACCGAGGTACCACTGTACAATAAACTCTTATTTACTTGCCGACAGCCACAAGGCTATTCAGTGGGGAGGGGGGAAGGGAAGAGAGATGGGTCTGTCATATGGTTTCATTGGCTCTGCTGAGAGAGTATCTCCTTCCATCTCCTCCTCCCCTTGAACTCCCCCAACCTGGCCATTACAAGAGCTTGCTTTCTTCCTCCTCCCTCCCAGCTTCCCTTTCCTTTTGTGCGGCGCCTCTGCGGCGGATTTTACACAATCAAGAGGTATAGGGGGCTTTATGAAACAAATAAAAAGAAAGACATGGAGCTGCAGACAGGAAGTGTGATGGCCTGGGATTCGGACTCGGATGCTGAACCTGAGGGATCCCAGCCTGCACAGGATTCCCCGCCTCCAGAACCAGCTGAGCCGGGGCTGGGGCCTGAGCCTGAAGGGTCCTCACCTGTGCTGGATCCTCAGGTGCAGGCATCAGCTAAGCCTGCTCTGGCTCCTGAGGTGATGGAGGACCCATTACCTGCAGGTCCTCCACTCTCAGCCCCGTCAGAGGAAGCTGAGGTTGCCTCTGGGTCCGGTAACCCTCCAGCCTCTCCTGAGCTGCAGAAGCTTAGGGCAGAGAGGCGGAGGGAACTAAGTTCCTGCAGGAGGAGGGCTCGCCTCCAGGAGAGGCGAGTCGCCAGAGGATCGGGGCCGGCCTATGCCTCGGGGCAGATAAAAGCCGGCCAGCCCCAGTCCGAAGTTGCGGGAGCAACATTGTTGGTTGCTAGTTCCTGCCTGAACCCTGTCCTGCTTTTCTGCCTGAGCTCCTGACCTGCCCTGGCTCCCTGCTTGCAAGCCTGTTCCTGACTTCAGCCGACTCCCTGCCCTGCACCCAGCTGCAGCTACTACGGACTGCCTCCACGTTGCACCTTTGACCACGGACAGGACTTGGACCTCGCCTCTCAGGTAACCCATGGGACCAGCACAGGAAGAAACAGAATACAGAGTTCTTTTGCTACTGGAAAGAGAAGACACTCCTCACCCTCCATCCCCACTCCGCTGGCTAAGCTTACCTACTCGAACTAGGTAGTCTGTTATCAACTTGATGCACCAGTCGATATCGTGGGGGTGACTCTCTTTGGCTCTGGCCTGGGGGCAAAGTCATAGCAAAACGGGAAAAGAAACAGAATATTATCTCCCCTGGGGAACACAAGCAGTGCTTTTTGTGGAAGACACAAACGCAGAGCAGAAACCAAGGATCACGCGCCCCCCCCCAAGAAGCTCACACCTTTTGTTATGAAAATGATATATTGATGGTATATAACACCAGTTAAATTAAGTAAGATGTATAAGGTGAGTAATAAATGTTGGAAATGTAAGGAGAAAGAAGGGACATTTTATCATATGTGGTGGGAATGTAAAAAAATGAAGTGCTTCTGGGAAATGATATATAATGAGATAAAGAAAATACTGAAATATACATTTGTTAAAAAAACCAGAAGCATTTCTATTAGGAATTTTAGGTGGTGAAATAAAAAGGAACGATCAGAAAGTATTTCTGTATGCGATAACAGCAGCTAGAACTCTTTTGGCCCAGAAATGGAAACAGGAAGAAATGCCTACGATTGAAGAATGGAGATTGAAATTAATGGATTACGCGGAACTGGACAGATTGACAGGGAGGTTTCGCAACCGACGAGACCAAAGATTCACTGAGGACTGGAGTAAATTTACAGAATATATTAAAAATATTTGTGATAATGATATAACGTTTGTAAGTTTTCAAGAAGCTCTGTAAGAAGATTTGGTAGAAATATTGTTTAAACAACATGGTAAGATAAGATATATATAGTGCAATATAAATTAAGAAATGTGAAGATTTGTGATAATTACGGAAAATTATCAGACAGGTTGATGGAAGTATAAAAGAAAAAAAAAGATGTGTGATGAGTTTTTGATGTTTAATGATATAAATTTGTTTTTATTGGAAAATGAATAAAAATCATATAAAAAAAAAAGAAGCTCACACCTTTGCCGTTTAAAACTTACTATCAGTTTTCCCTTCTCCTTGCATTCGTAGTGTTTCAGGTTTCTGAACGAGGTGCAGAAGCTGCAGGGGGAAGGCGGAGGAAAAGGGATACGACGGGTTAGCAAGTAGAAAAATCTTACTGATGGCCGCAAGAACACAGATGGCTAGATACTGGAGAGAAGCAAAGCGTTTTAGTCAGTGGTTCCCCAACATTTTTGGGGGGCTCTCCCCCTTTGGTTCTCTAAAAATCACCCCCACCAGTCCCTGGAGGGGAACAAGGAGAAGGGGACGACAGAGGACAAGATGGTGGGACAGTGTTCTCGAAGCTACCAGCATGAGTTTGACCAAACTGCGGGAGGCAGTGGAAGACAGGAGTGCCTGGCGTGCTCTGGTCCAGGGGGGTCACGAAGAGGCGGACACGACTAAATGACTAAACAACAACAACAAAGGGGAGAGGTCCCTCCAAAGGCCCAAGCACAGCGTTGTTAATAATAATGGTGGTTGGACAGTGTTCTCGAAGTCTGGCGGGCTCTGGTCCCTGGGGTCACGAAGAGTCGGACACGACTAAACAAGTCCAAAAATTATTGGCTCCCGGTGGAGTACAGGATCAGGTTTCAGGTGCTGGTTTTAACCCTTAAAGCCCTATACGGCCTAGGTCCCTCGTACCTACGGGACCGCCTCTCCTGGTATGTCCCACGGAGGACCTTACGGTCTTCAAACAAAAACATCTTGGAGGTCCCGGGCCACAGAGAGGTTAGGCTGGCCTCAACCAGAGCCAGGGCTTTTTCGGCTGTGGCTCCGATCTGGTGGAACGCTCTGTCACAAGAGACCAGGGCGCTGCAGGACTTGACATCTTTCCGCAGGGCCTGCAAGACAGAGCTGTTCCACCAGGCCTTTGGCCAGGGCACAGCCTGACTCCCTCCTTTGGCAATCCTCACAGATCTCTAGCCCAATGGTTGCCATTAATCTGATTTGAACTGGTTTTATAATGAAATGTTTTTAGAATGTTGTATCATTTTACTGTTGTTAGCCGCTCGGAGCCCGGCTTTGGCTGGGGAGGGCGGGATATAAATAAAATTTTATTATGATTATTATTTATTCAGCAATGGGTGAGAAGGGTTTCGAATTCAGACCTACACCCAACACGCACCCAACACTCCTTGCTGAGAAAGCAGAGCAGAAATAAGTTGGTTTTTTTCTGCCGTTACCTGTAGGAGCAGTTTAGAGAAAGCTCTGTGAACATGCCGGGCATCAGAGCAGCTCAGCCAATGGGTGATTGGAAGCCAGACCGGGACTGCATTTAAGCTGCACTTACCCTTTGGATTTCATGCTCAAAGTGTCCTGGATGAGGATGACGTTGGCCTTCCTGGCTTTCTGCTGCACTCTTTTCACCTGTTGGGAAGAGGAAACTCCAGTTTCATGCCTACCCCATCCCCTTGCAGGAAGGCCGGGAGAACAGCCCCCTTCCACAAAGACGCAACAAGACAGAACGTTTTTATTCTTACCACTGCTGGCCAAAAGGGTTGTCTGGGCATCCGGCACCAAACCAGCATCCCGGCTTTGATGGTACAGGGCTCTAAAGGCAGAACGGAAACAGAGGTTGAGGCCGGAACGGGGAATTTCCCTTCCCTTCTGGGCTAAGGCAGTGTGGTATAGTGGTTAGAGTATCGGACTAGGACCTGGGAGACGGGTTCGGAACTCCACTGGGCCCATGGGGCTTGCTGGGTGTGACCATGGGGGCAGCCACAGCCTCTCAGCATAGCTGTCAACTTACAGATTTGAAAATAAGGGACCAGCAGCCAAAATAAGGGATTTTCGGAGCACAGGTATGTTCGACTTCTGAGCCCCTCTGAGCCAAAGGCAGAAAGCCCAGTGTCAGGGAACTGACATCGGAGCTAGAGGTGGAGGGGAGGCTCTCTAATGATGCTGGAGAAGGGCCCAGCAGGGAGAGAGGCAGCTCAGCAGATGGGGAAGCAATTCAGTGCAACACCAGGAATAAGGAGGGGCAGATGGGGGAATCGGAGAGAGGGCTCCCAGACTCTTCACCGGACACCAGCGGGGAGAGCACTGGTCTCCGCTACCCACGCCCTCCCTGCGCAGGAGACTTCCGCGCAGAGAAAGTAGGAGGAGACTGGGTATCAAACAACTTTTATGTTGGAAAAGGTTTAAGAAACGCCCACTGACGGATTCTGCTAGCGACTGAGGCAGCCACGAATTGAAGGGCTGTCCAGACAGAAAGGTTTAACAAGGCAACATAGCCAGGAGAGGCGGCAACTTACGCACGAGCAACCCCATACCATTATACCCAGCCAGCAGCCAAACGAAGCCTCAAGCGGTGGTTCCCACAGCGCAGCAACCCGGCAAAGGGGATGCAGCAAGGAAAACCACCGTCACCTCTCCGCTGGGAAGCGCTGAGCAAAGGCGAGTCCCCAGGCAACGCGGCCGATTTGATCGGCACAAGGCATGCAAGCTCCACCCCCCCAGTCGTTCTTAAGACTCCTTATTGGATGAGCAACGCAGCCAAGCAACACAGTTGGAGCCTCCCTCCTCCCTGGCCGGCAAGGAGGGAGGGAGAGGAGCTGCTTCCTTTGAAACCCGGGAAATTTAAGGGACATCATCAATAAGGGACAGCAGTGGGACATGGCGCTGGGATAAGGGACTGTCCCTCCAAATAAGGGACGCTTGACAGCTATGCCTCTCAGACTGGCCTACCTCACAGGGTTGTTCTGAGGATCAAACAAGGTGTACCACCTTGTGCTCAGTGGAGAGAAAGGTGTAATAGTAATAGTAATTTATTATTTATACCCCACTCATCTGGCTGGGTTTCTCCAGTCACTCTGGGCAGCTCACAACAGGATATTAAAAATAAAACATCAAATATTAAAAACTTCAGATGTCTTCTAAAAGTCAGGTAGTTGTTTATTTCCTTGACATCTGATGGGAGGGCGTTCCACAGGGAGGGCGCCACCACCGAGAAGGCCCTCTGCCTGGTTCCCAGTAGCTTCACTTCTCACAGTGAGGGAACCGCCAGAAGGCCCTTGGAGCTGGACCCCAGTTTCCAGGGTGGAGACGCTCCTTCAGGTATACTGGGCCGAGGCAGAGACAACTATCAGAGGGAGAAGGTTGACCGTTAGCGGGCTGCGTCACCACGGGGCAAGCCACTCCATTTTAGTTTTTGCGATCTGGACCAAACCAAGGTTGGATTTGAAACGGGCCCTAAATCAGATTGGGGTGCCCTGATAAGAAACACACGCACCCCTTTACATGTGTGCCTCTTTTATCAAAAAAGGGAAGACTTGAAACGACAATGGGTTGAAATATCAGATCAAGATTTCCCCTCAATGCCACAGAGAGGTGGATGGGGAAGTCTTGGCAAAAGAGATAAGTGATGGATACTGTACAATGTATGTATAGAAGCGGTTAAAATTGCATAATTGCATAGTTATCTCCCGCTTGGACTACTGCAACGCGCTCTACGTGGGGCTACCTTTGAAGGTTACCCGGAAACTGCAATTAATCCAGAACGCGGCAGCTAGACTGGGGACTGGGGGTGGCCGCCAGGACCACATAACACCGGTCCTGAGAGATCTGCATTGGCTCTCAGTATGTTTCCAAGTGCAATTCAAAGTATTGGTGCTGAACTTTAAAGCCCTAAATGGCTTCGGTCCTGTATACCTGAAGGAGCATCTCCACCCCCATCATTCAGCCCGGACACTGAGATCCAGCTCCGAGGGCCTTCTGGTGGTTCCCTCATTGCGAGAAGTGAGGTTACAGGGAACCAGACAGAGGGCCTTCTCGGTAGTGGCGCCCGCCCTGTGGAACGCCCTCCCTTCAGATGTGAAGGAAATAAGCAGCTATCCTATCTTTAAAAGACATCTGAAGGCAGCCCTGTTCAGGGACATTTTTAATATTTAACACTGTACTGTTTTTAACACTTGATTGGGAGCCGCCCAGAGTGGCTGGGGAAACTCACGCCAGATGGGCGGGGTATAAATAATAAATTATTATTATATTATTATAAATAAAAGTTTTGTTAAAAAAAAAGATTCTGTAATCCTGCCAGGGGAGATTTTACAGCGGGTTCTGACTAGTTCTCAGGAAGTGTGGGGTAGTGGGCTACAGATTGCTGGACAAGGGCCTCCAACAGATTCCACACAAAAAACACTTATGTCCCTGTGGAGATGGAAGTCCTGGATTGGTGGCGCGTGCCCTTCTGGCTTGCCCTCTTTATAAAGACTTGAGGTTTTTAGCTGGGACAATCAGAATCAGATCCACCATTTGACTCTTGATTCAAAACCCCCAAATGTATTTTATATAACTGACTTTTTATTTCTATTCTTTGTATATCATATTGTTGTTTTAAGATGTCTCTACTTTTTAAGAAGCATCTTAAAAAGTAGAAACATCACCTTGCCAACAAAGGTCCATATAGTAAAAGCTCTGGTTTTCCCAGTAGTGATGTATGGAAGTGAGAGCTGGACCATAAAGAAGGATGATCGCCAAAGAATGGATGCTTTTGAATTCTGGTGCTGGAGGAGACTCTTGAGAGTCCCATGGACTGCAAGAAGATCAAACCTCTCCATTCTTCAGGAAATCAGCCCTGAGTGCTCCCTGGAAGGACAGATCCTGAAACTGAGGCTCCAAGACTTTGGCCACCTCATGAGAAGAGAAGACTCCCTGGAAAAGACCCTGATGTTGGGAAAGATGGAGGGCACAAGGAGAAGGGGAAGACAGAGGATGAGATGGGGGGACAGTGTTCTCAAAGCTACCAGCATGAGTTTGACCAAACTGCGGGAGGCAGTGGAAGACAGGAGTGCCTGGCGTGCTCTGGTCCAGGGGGTCACGAAGAGGCGGACACGACTAAACGACTAAACAACAACAACAACATTGTTGATTTATTGCTATGGCCGACACAAATAAAGATTCATTCATTCATTCATTGCTGGACTAGGACCTGAGAAAGACCACGGTTCAAATCCCTGCTCGGCCGCATTAAGCTCCCTAGGCGTGAACCTTGCCAATCGCCACCTCACAGCCTGACCTACCTCACAGGGTTAGCGGCCAAAGGCCAAACGCTCCCCACGCCTGCTTTAAAAGGTTAAGATTGGGCTCGGGAAAAACGCCGGTGCAACTGGGCCGTGCCGAAAGATGGAGAACGGGCCTCACCTGGGTGCAAGAGGATGCTGGGGAGTTCCTCATCCTCATCGTCCCTGGAAGCTGGGCTGTGACTGTACCTCCCGATGGGGCTAAGCCGCAGGGAAGAGGCAGGTGCGAATCCTGTCAAAGGAAAAGGCGTTAATCAATTTCAGCTTTTACTACAGAGTACTGAGATCTTCATCACCTTGCCAACAAAGGTCCGTATAGTTCAAGCCATGGTTTTCCCAGTAGTGATGTATGGAAGTGAGAGCTGGACCATCAAGAAGGCTGATCGCCGAAGAATGGATGCTTTTGAATTCTGGTGAATTCTCTCCTGGCCTGAGAGATAGCTCAGTTGGTGGAGCATGAGACTCTATGGGACCGCCTCTCCCGGTATGCCCCATGGAGAGCTTCAAGGTCCATAAATAGCAACACCCTAGTGGTCCCGGGCCCTAAGGAAGTTAGATTAGCTTCAACCAGAGCCCAGGGCCTTTTCAACAGTGGCTCCGGCCTGGTGGAACGCTCTCCCTCATGAGACCAGGGCCCTGCAGGATTTGACTTCTTTCCGCAGGGCCTGTAAGACAGAGTTGTTCCGCCTGGCCTTTGGCTTGGAGCCAATTCGATTCCCTCCCCCTCTTTCTTTTTCCTTTCTCCTCCTGTGATGAGGCTGCATTTTAATATTTCAATATTTTAATTGTTGTATTTAATCTTGTTTTAAAGTTGTATTCACTCAACTTGTTTTTATTATTGCTTGTTAGCCGCCCTGAGCCCGGCCTTGGCTGGGGAGGGCGGGGTATAAATAAAAATTATTATTATTGTTAAATCAACAGGGTTGTGGGTTCGAGTCCCACCCTGGGCGAAAGATTACTGCATTGCAGAGGGTTGGACTAGAGGATGACCGTGGTCCCTTCCCAACTCTACAATTCTTTGATTCTAGGATCAACGCCATTCCAGCACTGTAGCGAAGTTAGGAAATTTCAATAGGCCAAACTTTGGTCAAGTAAGCAGCAAAGTATTATGGGAAGTTCAAAAGCCATAAGATTTATGGGGAATGGGTTCTTGTTGCTTTAACACTGCAGACTAACAGTCTCCAAATGTGTGAAGTTGCTTATCTCAGGAAGGAACTTTTCCAGCTTGATTAGTGGTCCTCTGACACCTGGTACCTAACTCATTCACACCCAAATAGTGTTGTTATCCACCCTAATCACTCTGGGAATGTGTAGCTGGTAAATGTCTGAGGAAGGGAGGAACTCTTTGATCCAAAGTCCTGGGAACTAATGAGCTCAGCTGTCACAAGTTATAATTATTAGCCAACTAGCTGACCACTGGTGAATTTAAACATAATCAAGAATTGTGATTGGGTCTGAGTTCCGTTACATCTGTTGAATTTCTGCCTGCATTTTGTGGAAACAATTTGCGGGGTGGGGCAGCCGGTAACTAGGAAGTATAACCTTCTCCCTTGGGTTATGTCTTCTGGTGCCCTGGTACAGGCGAGTGGTGGCAGCAACTACCGTATTTTTCGCTCGATAAGACACACCAGACCACAAGACGCACCTAGTTTTTGGAGGAGGAAAACAAGAAAAAAAATATTCTGAATCTCAGAAACCAGAACAGCAAGAGGGATCGCTGCGCAGTGAAAGCTGCAATCCCTCTTGCTGTTCTGGCTCCTGGGATAGCTGCGCAGCCTGCATTCGCTCCATAAGACGCACACACATTTCCCCTTACTTTTTAGGAGGGGAAAAGTGAGTCTTATAGAGCAAAAAATGCGATACCTTTTTTTGATGCGTTTTGTCCTGTAAAAAAGTATATGCTGCCGGTCGCCGTTTCTCTAAACCTGATCCAGCTGGATGGTAAGGACAGGTGAGGGAGGGGCGCGTGGCCGGAGCATTACTACAAACACACAAACACCTTCCTCCACCCTGCCAAAGCATGCAAGCTACCTTCTTCGTCTTCAGAATCCAGAAGCTGGAACTGTTTCACGCTGAAGGACGCATCCTGCCTCTGCTCCGCCTTGCCTCCTGAAAGAGACTCTGCAGAGGAGTTCAAGTCCCCCGGACGACTCCTTCCTCGACTCTGTTTCCGCCGCGTCCCCTTCGGGCGCCTGCTGCCATTGGGGCCTCTGCTGTATCTCCCTCCTTCCTCTTCCCTGGCTGGTTCAGATGAAACGCACCTGGCGGGGGAGTCCAGCAGTTTCTTCCGCACCCCGGGCCCCGCGCCCGACTTGGCGAACCTGGGCCGGGGCTTTCGAGAGGCGGCCGCCGGGGTGCTCGTTCTGTTTGGGGAGGGGAAGCCGCTGCCCTTGCCAAACCTGCCCCGAGACTGGCAGCGCCCCTCGCCCCTCTCCTTAAAGGACCGCAGCTGCCTCCGGCCTGCGTCAGATTTGGGCGACGGTTCCTGCTGTTTCTGGGGAGTTACGGTCATTGCTGCTTCGGAAAAGGAGCAGTTCTGGCCAGCTGCCTCCCCAAAGTGTTGTGGTTTAGAGATGGGAGATGCCTTGGAGCCGAGGCAACACGCGACGGTACTCTCCCTGCTTTCTCCCTCGTGCGGGTCCCTTGGAGACTGGAGCTGGCGACACTTAGCCGGACGCCCCGGTGACGCTCCGGCGGGGGTGACCTTCTGGGGTGATGCTTTTCCTTTCTGCCCCTTGGGTGAGACGGAGTTTCCGCTCAGGATATCCAGGGCTTTCCGCAGAGCATGCCGGTAGATCAGCTCATCTATGGCTTTGCAGTTTTTCTTGCTCTGACCTGTTGAGATAATAATAATAATAACATTTTATTTCTATCCCGCCCTCCCCAGCCGAAGCCGGGCTCAGAGCGGCTAACAACAGTAAAATGATACAACATTCTAAAATCGTTTCATTATAAAATCAGTTCAAATCAGATTCATGGCAACCATTGGGCTGGAGTTCTGTGAGGATTGCCAAAGGAGGGGGTCAGGCTGTGCCCTGGCTAAAAGCCTGGTGGAACAGTTCTGTCTTGCAGGCCCTGCGGAAAGATGTCAAGTCCTGCAGGGCCCTAGTCTCTTGGGACAGAGTGTTCCACCAGATCGGAGCCACAGCCGAAAAAGCCCTGGCTCTGGTTGAGGCCAGCCTAACCTCTCTGTGGCCCAGGACCTCCAAGATGTCCTCCATGGGACATACCAGGAGAGGTGGTCCCGTAGGTACGAGGATCCTAGGTTGCATAGGGTTTTAAAGGTTAAAACCAGTACCTTAAACCTGATCCTGTACTCCACCGGGAGCCAGTGCAGCTGGTATAACACTGGGTGAATGTGATCCCATGGCGAGGACCCTGTAAGGAGTCTCGCCGCGGCATTCTGCACCCGCTGGAGTTTCCGGGTCAGTCGCAAGGGCAGCCCCACGTAGAGCAAGTTACAATAATTCAGTCAAAAGACTCAGAAGCTGAGTTTGCCCTCAACTACCCCCACCCAGGCCACCCCTGTCATTTCTCTCTGAGCTGCTTGCAGAGGGAAAGGGCAGCATACAAACGAGACCATCGTAACCAAATGGAAACACTAGGGGAGAGATTTGCAGCTATTTTCCTCCCCTCCTCGCTGGATAGCTACAGGGATTGGACCTCCAGCTTGGCTATGCCCAAAGGGCCAATAGCCCCCACCCTTGGTAGAAGGTAAAGGTAAAGGACCCCTGGATGGTTAAGTCCAGTCAAAGGCGACTATGGGGTTGTGGCGCTCATCTCGCTTTCAGGCCGAGGGAGCTGGCGTTTGTCCGCAGACAGCTTTCCGGGTCATGTGGCCAGCAGGACTAAACCGCTTCTGGCACAACGGGACGTTTCACTCTCTAAACGCCGAAAACCCGGAAGTAAATGCTTCTGTTTTCAAACGTGCCTCGGAAGTCGAATGGCTGCCGCTGCGGTTTTTTTCAGTTTTCTCCACTGCCTTTGCCGACCCCCCCCCCTTTGGGCCTCAGTTGTCAAGACATTTCGGAAGTCGAGTGGTCTTCCGGAACAGATTACATTCGACAACTGAGGTACCACTGTATACAGGCTTCTAAAGCCCATCTCCTCGTATATTTTTAGACAGCAGGCGGAAAGGTTTCTCTTCAACCAGGCCTTGGGCTGATTACTATTATAAAGGTAAAAGGTAAAGGGACCCCTGACCATTAGGTCCAGTCGTGGCCGACACTGGGGTTGCGGTGCTCATCTCGCTTTACTGGCTGAGGGAGCCGGCGTACAGCTTCCGGGTCAAGTGGCCAGCATGACTAAGCTGCTTCTGGCGAACCAGAGCAGCGCACGGAAACGCCGTTTACCTTCCCGCCGGAGTGGTACCTATTTATCTACTTGCACTTTGATGTGCTTTCGAACTGCTAGGTTGGCAGGAGCAGGGACCGAGCAACGGGAGCTCACCCCGTCGCGGGGATTCGAACCTCCGACCTTCCGATTGGCAAGTCCTAGGTTCTGTGGTTTAACCCACAGCGCCACCCGCGTCCCTAATTACTATTATACAGCCTTTTAAATGTGTTTTTGGGAAGGAGGTGTTATTGGTTTCCCCCCCTGCTTTAACTATTTATTCGTGTTGCTCACTTGTGTTGTTAACTGCCCCGAGATCTTTTTATGAAGGGTGGTACAGTGGAACCTTGGTTCTCAAACGGCTTAGCTGACGATCAAATCGGAACCTGAACGCCACAAACTCGGAAGTAAATGCTTTGGTTTGTGAACTTTTTTTGGAAGCCGAACGTCTGATGCGGCTGTCGCCTATTGTTCCCGGGGCACTTGTGCGAATCGGAAGCCGCGCTTTGGTTTTCCAACTTCCATAACGTAGCATGTTCGAGAACCAAGGTGCCACTGTATATAAATCTAATAAATCATCATCACCGTTATCAAATAATTCTGGATCCCAGTCGCTGGAAGACAAGGGAGGAGAGAAGGCTCTTGTGCTCAGGTTGTGCCCCGGGAATTACCTTCTGAGGCGTCGGGTTGGCCACCTAACCGAGAGGCGATGCTGTTGATGTCCTCCTCCTGCAAAGGTTTGACGTCTGCGTGGCGCACAACAATCCTTTTAAGAAGTGAGAGAAAGCAGTTAAACACCCCCACCATAAGGTAAAGGTAAAGTACCCCTGGACGGTTAAGTTCAGTCAAAGCTGACTGTGGGATTGTGGCACTCATCTCGCTTTCAGGATGAGGGAGCCAGTGTTTCTCTGCAGACAGCTTTCCACATCATGTGGGCAGCAGGACTAAACCAATGGGACACCGTGACAGAAACCAGAGCGCATGGAAATGCCGTTTACCTTCCCGCCGCAGCGATACCTATTTATCTACTTCCGCTGGTGTGCTTTCAAACTGCTAGGTTGGCAGGAGCTGGGACAGAACAACAGGAGCTCACCCCAGCGCAGGGATTCGAATCGCCGACCTTCCAATCGGCAAGCCCAAGCGGCTCAGTGGTTTAGACCCCAGCGCAACCCACGTCCCTACCCCCACCATACCGTGGTCCCGTCCAGCAGCGTCAACTTCAACAAGGGAGCTTGAGATGCTGGACGTGCAACTTAACTGTTTATTCAGGCAGAGAATTTCAACCAGAAGGGTTCTCGGTGTGCTCTTCGGATCTTGTCGCCTTCTGGAAGTCCGGCCGGCGGACAAAACCTGAAGGATGCAGGAACGCAACGTACGCTTGTGAGATTTCTTAACGTTAAGGTCCCACAGGGCAGGTCTCAACAAAACAGAACGGTGTAAAGACAAGAAAAAGATGTAGGTCGCACTAATAATAATAATAATAATAATAATAATAATAATAAAGGTAAATAATTTCCTTCACTTTAAGTAATCTTATCACTTGAAATAGTAAAGTGGACATTTAATTCTGGAATAGTGATGGGGGTCACAGAATGGTGCCTATGCGTCTGTTTGAAAATTGTGGATTTTTTAAAAAAGTGATCCCGGCCTAACATGCAAGCGAAAACCTAAGTTGTGTTCTTTTTCTTTGCGCTACTGTCATCGCTGTTACAATTTGCGCCCAAGCTAATTTCAACTCCACTGCAGTGACCTGTAGGATACAGTGCATTTAATGCTGATATTCCACATTTATTTGCGTGGAATTTACTTCCAAATAAACGTGCTTAGGATTTCAGTCTTAATATTTTTCTCTTACTCCTTTCCTTTTCTGTGAACCGCCATGAGACCTCTGGGTATAGGGCGGTATATAAATTTGATAAATAATAGATAAGAAGAAGAGACATATCCGATTTTTTTTATTTATTGAATTATAACCTGCCCTTCCTCCTGAAGGAGCCCCAGTTGGCAAAAGCAGGTTCACCTTTAAATAAATAAACACCTTTAAATAAATAAATTGGCTGAGGGGCTGCAGGACGCTGCTTGGGTCCCGATCCAAGTGGGGAGGGAGGCCTGCTGGTGAGACAACCCATCAATGCTGCCAGAGACCCCTGCTATACCTCGGGGGGAAATACCACGAGTATCCTAAACTTCCTCCAACATCCTGGTATGGCATAGTAATAGTAATAATAATAATAATAATTTATTATTTATACCCCGCCCATCTGGCTGGGCTTCCCCAGCCACTCTGGGCGGCTTCCAAAAAAATATTAAAATACTATAATACATCAAACATTAAAAGCTTCCCTAAGCAGGGCTGCCTTCAGGTGTCTTCTAAAAGTCTGGTTGTTGTTATTCTCTTTGACATCTGGTGGGAGGGCCTTCCACAGGGCGGGCACCACCACCAAGAAGGCCCTCTGCCTGGTTCTCTGTAACTTGGCTTCTTGCACTGAGGGAACCGCCAGAAGGCCCTCGGTGCTGGACCTCAGCATCTGGGTAGAACGATGGGGGTGGAGACGCTCCTTCAGATATACTGATATACTGATCGCCTTCCCATAGCAGCCACTGGTAGAGATGGGGAGCAAAGCAAACAGAAAGGAGATAAAAAGGTCCCGAGATGTTCAAATGAGTATCACCTTTGCAGGCCACCACCGCTTCTTCCACGTGCAAAGGATGTACTTTGCCTTCTTCATGGTTGCCGTTCATGGAGGATAGCGGGCAAGCGAGGATTTGAGGTGAGGGCTGGTGACCGCCAGGGTTCAAGGATCTGAAAAGACAAAATATCCCATTACTGCACCTTCGCTCGTAAAACGGCGATTCCTGCATTGCAGGGGCTAGGCGACGCTTGGAGTGCCTTCCAACTCTCCGATACTGTGAAAAGCAGCCTCGTCCAATGAAGAACCTAAGAAGAGCGTAACTGGATCAGGCCAGCCCAGTGTCCTGTACTCACATCAAGACTCTCATCAAAGCTCATAATAATAATATCAGTAATAAAGGAATATAATATCAGTAATAATAATAATAATATCAGTAATAAAGGAACCCAAATATCTCCCACCAGCGCAATAAAGCGCCTTCGACTGGTTTTTTATTCCATGAACCGATTAAGGGCGGTATACAAATAATAAATAACAATCTATGCATCTGAAAACGCTGGCAGCATTAAGATAAATCCAACAGTGTAAATAAGTTTTGATGGATGGAATAATGGAAAACCGAATGGTATAGTTTCTACAAAATATGTAGTGATATGTAAAATGAACAATGGAAAGAGAAGAAGGGAAGTCGTTATCATAAGGATGTAAAAATGAGTACATTACTTAAAAATGGTAAAACAGAAAATTTAATAAAAACTCTCTCTCTCTGTACACACATATACTGTATATATAAAGATAAATTTTATTTATGCTTTATTGTTTTGATATGCTGTAAACCGCTTTGAGATTTTTTCTTCAAAACAGTATAGAAATTAAATAGAAATTAAATAAATAATAATAAATCTCCATTCTGCAGATGGTGACAGCAGTCATGAAATTAAAAGACGCCTGCTTTTTGGGAGAAAAGCGATGACAAACCTAGACAGCATCTTAAAAAGCAGAGACTTCACTTTGCTGCCAAAGTCCGTATAGTTAAAGCTATGGATCTTGAAGCTGAGGCTCCAAGACTTTGGCCACCTCATGAGAAGAGAAGACTCCCTGGAAAAGACCCTGATGTTGGGAAAGATGGAGGGCGCAAGGAGAAGGGGACGACGGAGGACGAGATGGTGGGACAGTGTTCTGGAAGCTACAAACATGAGTCTGACCAAGCTGCGGGAGGCAGTGGGAGACAGGAGTGCCTGGCGTGCTCTGGTCCAGGGGGTCACGAAGAGGCGGACATGACTAAATGACTAAACAACAACAAAAGTATATGTATTAGGACAATCCTTGCTGACAAAGGTCCGTATAGTTCAATCTATGGTTTTCCCAGCAGTGATGTATGGAAGTGAGAGCTGGACCATAAAGAAGGCTGATCGCCGAAGAATGGATGCTTTTGAATTCTGGTGCCGGAGGAGACTCTTGAGAGTCCCATGGACTGCAAGAAGATCCAACCTCTCCATTCTGAAGGAAATCAGCCCTGAGTGCTCACTGGAAGGACAGATCCTGAAGCTGAGGCTCCAAGACTTTGGCCACCCCATGAGAAGAGAAGACTCCCTGGAAAAGACCCGGACGTTGGGAAAGATGGAAGGCACAAGGAGAAGGGGACAACAGAGGACGAGATGGTGGGACAGTGTTCTCGAAGAGACCAGCATGAGTTTGACCAAACTGCGGGAGGCAGTGGAAGACAGGAGGGCCTGGTGTGCTCTGGTCCAGGGGGTCACCAAGAGGCGGACACGACTATACGATTCAACAACAACAACAACAATACTAAATCTAATTAATAATAATAATAATAATAATAATAATAATAATAATAAACGGCCTCGGTCCAGTATATCTGAAGGAGTGTCTCCACCCCCATCGTCCAGCCCGGACACCTGGGTCCATCTCCCAAGGGCCTTCTGGCGGTTCCCTCCCTGCGAGAAGCGAGGTTACAAGGAACCAGGCAGAGGGCCTTCTCGGTGGTGGCGCCCGCCCTGTGGAACGCCCTCCCACCAGATGTCAAGGAAATAAACAACTGTCTGACTTTTAGAAGACATCTGAAGGCAGCCCTGTTCAGGGAAGTTTTTAATGTATGACATTATTATTATTATTAGGGAGGGGATTTGAGTTCCCCTCACCCCATTTTCTTTGAGCCCCCCCACCCCGTTTTTTTGACACAGGTACCTCAAGCCATCCCATTATAGGGGAGATTGGCGGGCTGCGCGAGGGTCGAGGGGCGTATTATGGGATAGGGAACTCTCACTTCCTGGAATGAGAATGATAATACAGTCATAGGTTTTCCTCACCAACGGCTCCCTCCCGGCGAATTCCTTTTAAACTATTGTTATTAATTCATTATTTACCTCAGGCCCCTCACAACGAGGCGGGGAAATGGGGAGGCGGGATTCGAACCTGCCACGCCCCGGGACCGTCTAGATTTTGAGGGGGTTTCGTCTTCCCTCTTCCCTTTTGGTCGTTGACGCGAGGTTGAGAGGCCCCGCCCCTCACCCCTCCCACTTACTCCGTTCGTCGCCGCTGATTGGAGACTTCCTTGCCTCGCCCCGCCTCCCCTCTCTCCGCCCAGCCAATCGGATTCACCCGCCCCCTCCCACTTCCCTCGGACTCCCAACTTACCTCACCAAACCGCCTCGACTCCCGCGAGAGGCGCGAGCGACCAATCAGAACGCGGTAGGCGGGGGTGGGAGGAGTTTAGGGGGTCGTCATGGCGGCGGCTTGTTTGCGTACCCGCCTCCGGAAGAGTCGCGTGCAAATGCGGAACGGTTTCTTTTAGCCCTCTGGCCAATCAGGATGGGGAAGGTGACGTCACTCGCCGGCGCCCTTCCCGTTTCTCGAAGTCTGTGGCTTTTGCGCTTGCGCTTTCCCCCTCCTCGCGCGAGGAGGCTATTTTGGACCAACGGTCGTCCGCGCGCGCTTTGAAAGCGGGCGGAGAAACGCCAGCCAATCGGAGTGCCGTTCGGCTGCGCCGCCGCTTCTGATTGGACACTGCTGCTCCGCTCCGCCATCATTATACTTTCCCGCCTTTTTCGCCCTCTGAGGGAAACGCTTTTACCTTTTTTAACGCTGTCATGGTGGCTTGAAGCTGCATCTGGTACGCAGGATGAGACCCTCCCTGCCCACAGACTGTCTCACCAGTCATACATGCTCTAGTTATCTCCTGCTTGGACTACTGCCTTGCGCTCTTTGAAGGTGACCCGGAAACTGATAGCTCCAAAGTGGAAAACACAGTAAAATGAAGGAAGGTGAGGACAGGTGACCCCCACCTAGGCCCAAAGTCCCCCCCCGCCCAAAGCAGGCTCAAAGCTTCTCAAAATCATTTTCTCACTGTTAACGGAAAAATCCGAGGGCTCCCTTGGACAAAAAGTAAAGACACCAACCAGAGTAAATTGAAGCAAATCAGCAGCCTGTAGGCTTGGTCTTTATTGAAGAAAGACTGTCGCGACAGGGTGCTCCCCTCACTTGCAGGTGAGAGGAAAGACCCAGAAAGATGGTCTGCAAGACCTTATAAGAAATTCCCCTCCTCCAGGTCAAGCCCACCCCCAGAAACATCATACATACATTACAGAAAGGAGGGGTTGACATCATGCATACATTACAGAAAGGAGGGGTTGAGGGAGGACTTGTGGTGGTAACCTGAGTGTCCTGTCACCTGGCTTTCCCCCTGCCCATGAGTCACTTCCAGGAGACAAAGGGGAGTTTGCAGTTTCCTGCCCCCAGAGGGAAGATCTGATCATTGTCCTTTGTTCCAGTCCATGCTGAATCCACTAACATATGCAAGTTCTTTGTCATTTTGATTGTCTTCTGTCTGGGATTATCAGGGCTGACATAGCAACTGGGCAGGGCTCCTGTGGATGTGCTGGTATGCTGAAGGGATTATGGCTGACCAGAACCAAGCCACCCCCCTTTGATAGTCCTTGTCACATGGAGTAAAATAAAATGGAACAGTGCAAATCCAATGTATGGTTGATTTTCTATGAATTTATAACAGAAATGTGGTGTATGTAGTGTGTGAGTGTGAGTGTGTGTGAAGTTTGTGCAAACAGAATGATTGGGGTGGGGGGTTCCTGCTACATCAGCAGCTATGCATCTGCTCATTTGCTCTGCTGTTGCAAGGCAAAATGTTATTCTTTTATCAGTACTGTAATAATAATAATAATAATAATAATTTATTATTTGTACCCCGCCCATCTGGCTGGGTTTCCCCAGCCACTCTGGGCGGCTTCCATAGAAACCAAAAATACAGTAAAATATCACAGATTAAAAACTTCCCTGAACAGGGCTGCCTTCAGATGTCTTCTAAATGTCAGGTAGTTGTTTATCTCCTTGACATCTGGTGGGAGGGCGTTCCACAGGGCGGGCACCACCACCGAGAAGGCCCTCTGCCTGCTTCTCTGCAACCTCACTTCTCGCAGGGAGGGAACCGCCAGAAGGTCCTCAAAGGTGGACCTCACTGTCCGGGCTGAAGGATGGGGGTGGAGACGCTCCTTCAGGTATACTGGACCGAGGCCGTTTAGGGATTTAAAGGTCAACACCAACACTTTGAATTGTGCTCGGAAACGTCCTGGGAGCCAATGTAGGTCTTTCAAGACCGGTGTTATGTGGTCTCAGCAGCCGCTCCCAGTCCCCAGTCTGGCTGCCGCATTCTGGATTAGTTGTAGTTTCCGGGTCACCTTCAAAGTTAGCCCCACGGAGAGCGCATTGCAGTAGTCCAAGCGGGAGATAACTAGATCGTACACCACTCTGGCAAGACAGTCTGCGGGCAGATAGGGTCTCATACTGCGTACCAAATGGAGCTGGTAGACAGCTGCCCTGGATATAGAACTGACCTGCGCCTCCATGGACCGGGGTCCCTTCCAACCCGATCAGATGGTTGTTTATTTCCTTGACATCTGAAGGGAGGGCGCCACCACTGAGAAGGCCCTTGCCTGGTTCCCTGTAACCTCACTTCTCGCAGGGAGGGAACTGCCAGAAGGTCCTCGGAAATGGACCTCAGTGTCAAGGTAGAAAGATGGGGGTGGAGACGCTCCTTCAGGTATATTGGGCTGAGTCCATTCAGGGCTTTCAAGGTCAGCACCAACACTTTGAATTGTGCTCGGAAACGTACTGGGAGCCAATGTAGGTCTTTCAGGACCGGTGTTATGTGGTCTCGGCAGCCGCCCCCAGTCCCCAGTCTAGCTGCCGCATTCTGGATTAGTTGTAGTTTCCGAGTCACCTTCAAAGGTAGCCCCACGTAGCCTTATGAGGCTTTGCCCTCGGGTGGGAAACATATTGCGCCTGGGAAAGGGAACAGACACTCAAGGAATAGTTTCGGAGAAAAGGCTTTTTATTTCTACCATCCATAAACTGGTAGAAGGAGCAAGTGTGATAAGTCACAAAAAGCATGCACGAAGTTCACAGTCATGTGCACAAGCATATATACCCCTTTCCAGTTCCCTCCCCCTTTCTCCTCCCTCAGGAGTTCCTCTGAGCATGAACAGAAAGCTGTCTTGGGACTATTGTGGACTCTTGACACCCTTCCCAGGAAAGGGGGGGGGGTGAGAAGCCAAGGGGTTCAGATATGTTTCAATCTCTTGTTCTGGCATGGTTCCCGGACAGAAAGTAAGTTGCAGTGTGGTTCTTTAGCAAGGCCAGAAGACATGAGAAAGGCCTGAGAAACAATGGACTGTTCTCTACCTTTGTTACAGCAGAGCGGAATGTTTCTGATGCTTAGCTGCTGAGAAAATGATTTTGAAAAGTTTTGAGAAGCTTTGAGCCTTATGAGAAACGATGCCTTATGAGGAACGGCTAAGGGAGCTAGGCATGTTTAGCCTGGAGAAGAGGAGGTTAAGGGGTGATATGATAGCCATGTTCAAATATATAAAAGGATGTCACATAGAGGAGGGAGAAAGGTTGTTTTCTGCTGCTCCAGAGAAGCGGACACGGAGCAATGGATCCAAACTACAAGAAAGAAGATTCCACCTAAACATTAGGAAGAACTTCCTGACAGTAAGAGCTGTTTGACAGTGGAATTTGCTGCCAAGGAGTGTGGTGGAGTCTCCTTCTTTGGAGGTCTTTAAGCAGAGGCTTGACAACCATATGTCAGGAGTGCTCTGATGGTGTTTCCTGCTTGGCAGGGGGTTGGACTCGATGGCCCTTGTGGTCTCTTCCAACTCTATGATTCTATGAGCCTGCTTTGGTGGGGGGTGACTTCGGGCCTAGGTAAGGTCACCTGTCCTCACCTTCCTTCAGTACGAGAAGGCTTCAAAAAGCTAATGAATAGGCTCTGTCAGAGCAAGTCTGAGAAATGAATCTTATCTCATTGAGTTGCAACATCTTGGACAGGCTGAACCGCGAGACTCCTCGACCCCCTGTCAGTTTTAAGTCTTCAGTTTCTTATTTTTTCCAGTCTTAAGTTCAGTTCTACCAGTTTGTGTTCTCCCCCCAAACACAAAGTCCTCTTGAAGATTAATCATCATTTTGGTGCGGGTTTCTCCTAAGAGACATTCTTCTGTATGATGTGTTGCCCAATGTACACATTTTTGCAGAGCAATTTTGCTTTCATAGAATGTGGGGTTTTTTCTGCACATCATTCCCATTAATATATGCATTTATAGCCACACTTTTCCCCAGGGTATGCATTTTTTTAGTACACATTCCTTGGCTGGAGAACCGCATTGCAAAATCCGGAAATCAGTAATCAAGCCCATTTGTTCCTACTCGCAGTCTATCTGAGAAGCTCACCATGTGAAGAGGTTTGAGCTGGTTTGAGCCGTACAGCTTTCATCAGCCAGCTTGAGATCCTATACTGTACCAATACAGTGGTACCTCGGGTTACATACGCTTCAGGTTACATACACTTCAGGTTACACACTCCGCTAACCCAGAAATATTGCTTCAGGTTAAGAACTTTGCTTCAGGATAAGAACAGAAATCATGCTCCGGCGGCACGGCGGCAGCGGGAGGCCCCATTAGCTAAAGTGGTGCTTCAGGTTAAGAACGGACCTCCGGAACGAATTAAGTACTTAACCCGAGGTACCACTGTAATTGAGGAGCTTTTGCCACTTTGTAACTCAGCCATTCTTTTCCTGCCAGTGCAACTTTTCTAACTGATGTATGGAAAAGCACACAAACCTGATCTGTGAAGGGTTTGTAAGTTTTTTTGTTTTGCTTTTTAAATTTTGATTGAAGTTACTTACAACAGAAACCTACTACAACAACTAAAACAAACAAATCCACCGCCATAACATTTAAAACGAAACAAACTTAACAACAGTACACTTACAACAAAGTAAAAACATAAAGAGAAATAAAAGACTTCCTTTATCCTGTACGCGCCTTCCTTATTTACTTCTTATAAACTGTTTGTAAGTTTTAACCAAACGTGCGGTCCTTTCCTATGCCGGAAGAAGAAGAGGGAAGTTTTGGAACTCAGAAGGACATGCTTTAAAGGTCTTAACAGCCTATATTTCCAGGCTTTACTTTGCTGCATATTTTGTGATTTAAAATCTCTGTTGGAGTTCTGTCACCAAAGAGTAAGGGACCCCTGACCATTAGGTCCAGTCGCGGCCGACTCTGGGGTTGCGGTGCTCATCTCGCTTTATTGGCTGAGGGAGACGGCGTACAGATTCTGAGTCATGTGGCCAGCAGGACTAAGCCGCTTCTGGAGAACCAGAGCAGCGCATGGAAACGCTGGTTCCCTTCCCGCCGGAGCGGTACCTATTGATCTACTTGCACTTTGAGATGCTTTCGAACTGCTAGGTTGGCAGGAGCAGGGACCAAGCAACGGGAGCTCACCCCGTCATTGCGGGGATTTGAACCGCCGACCTTCTGATCGGCAAGTCCTAGGCTCTGTGGTTTAACCCACAGCGCCACCCGTGTCCCTCTGTCACCAAAGAGTACTTACCCCAAATTTGGATCTTGGCATCCCGGGAATTCTCCTTTCTATACCTGCTTTTCCCTTGAACCAACAGGTTCACTTTTAAATGAGGACTGAACTGAATTTCTCTCTAACATCCCTAACATGCCAGCTGGGGCTGACGGGAATTGCAGTCCACAACGTCTAGAGAAAGTTGGCATATATCGATTATATGTACACACTACTCCCATCCCAGATAACCCTGAGTGCGGCCAATCATTTGGAAACCTGCTACTTTCAAACAACAAGCAACACAATCACAAAACCGACACATAGGATGTGGAGGCATTGGTTTGTGTGTGTTCCATAATACATTCAAAAGCAGATAGGCAGCTTTGGAGGGAGAAAAAAATCCTGCCTGTTCAGGCTTACAGCTATTTGTTTTAGGACAGAAGGTCTGGCACTCGAGCGTGGCCTCAAGTCAACCCAATATGGTTTTCCCATTTATTGAGCTCTTGGGAAGAGGGGGCATCCGAGGTAGGGACTGAGAGAGTTTCCCTTTGTCCTTTCCTGAATTATTTCTGCTCTGTGCTTCAAACCTTTGGCTCCTGGTTTCACTGGAGACAGTTATAGAATGAGTTCTGAAACTGGAGCTGGATTCAGTGCCTGATTTATAGTCACGCTGGCTGGGGCTAATGCAAGCTGCTGTCCAAAAGACCTGAAAGGCCCTAAAGTTCTAGCTTGACCTATATACCGGTTTTTTAATGCTCTAATGCAATGTTTATGTGCAAGAATATCAGCAGCGTGGTGCCTTTTCGAAAAGAACCAGTCTCAAAGAATTACAGATATATTTTATTGACAGTAGTATGCTTCCGTATGTACCTATAACACCAAAAGAGTCACAAATGTGTTGAACTGCTAAATTATTATTATAAGAGGCTAGTCTGAAACACCCACATTTCTAAAACTCACAACTGTTTTTTTCAGAGCTGTTTTGTCTCCCACCGAACCACTGTGATTTCAACAGCATAATGCAGAACTACATGTCTCCATGAGTCAAGAAGTTCTGAAGGTAAATCAGGAACATCTACAACACTCTATATATATTTATGTACATATTATTATCATTCCCAGCCCCCATCAATACAGAGTCACTCATTCCGTCTATTTCTGATGCTCTGGTGTGTCAGTGCGGATGCTTATGTAACCAAAATGACACAGCCAGTGTGCAAGAGGGAGGTAATGACAGGTTTACTGAGCCCCAGGGGTTTACATTACAGAAATACAAAAATATGGTAAAAAGCCCCAAAACCTTGGGGTGGGGAAGAACTCAAAAGCATTCTAATGAGGATGAGTGAACGCTGATCATTCTCAGTGTCCACAGAATGCTCACTGCTAGGAGATAAAGAAAAAGAAATAAAATCAGGTAGGAGAGGAATTGGAATGGAGTTCCCAAAAGGAGGTCATGGCTGGCTGAGAAAGTAAGCAGGAGGATTCTACACTCGATTGCAGGTTTGCTCTCAGGAAACAGCTTGCTGTCATTCGTGCCGCGGTTTCCGGGACAAGTTGCAAGCAAACTTGACATCTTCCTTTCCTAGTCTTGTACATGGATGTACAATTTGTCAACCGGGGAAATGGGGTTCATTTTCTCCACTTCTAGTTTAGCGCATGCTGAATAGCATTTGCATGCCAGGTTGACCCCAGCCAGATAGATTAAAAACGGGGTCCTGTGATTTTTTTGAGGCCCCACTGGACGTCCTTTTTATATTTATGACGATTTGTGCTCGTGATAGTATTGTGACGGTTTCTACACCATCCGGCTTCCAATACCGCGAAAAGTTTTCGGAATGGATTCATTTCCAATTGGCGCATGTCCCGTAACTGAAACCCTGTAACTTTTCGTACCACAAAACCTGCCTCTCTGGATGGCATTGATTCAGCAACACTGGGGAAACATCACGGAACAGCGGTGGAATGATGTGTGGATGGTCCGGTATCAATGCACTAATAGTGTGCCATTATGTCAATTGCATGTTACAGAGGTACACCTGCAATAAATAAACAACTCACACCGTCTGGAGGGCTCCAAAATTGTAAACCGTGTCACACTAATGAAACAAACCACCAGAGAATTGAACAATACAAGCACGATGACAGCAGCTGCTCTCTGACTTCCAAATAAAAAAAAGTCTTATTTTCTCTCTATACATTTTGAAACGTATGAAGTCTTTAGTGACAGATGGCTCCACTGTCAGCCCTTTCAAGAGATGAAGATCTCCAAGACTTTGTAAATGTCTTTTCTTCTTCGGTTTTTGTAAATTTTCCTTTAGCCCTTTTCTTCTGGAATCCTAAATTTCAGCCAAAAGAAAAGACTGAACTCAAAGATCTAGAATGTCAGTTCTGCCTCCCCCCCCCCCCATTTTTGCATTAATAAAACTTTTCTTGGAAGGTTTATATCTAAAATTTGCAAGGGGGAGGGAATGCACATTTGTATTGTTTTGGGGGGAGGTCTTAACGTCTCTGGGTTGAGTAGACCCATTCAAACTGACCGACCTCTGTGAGTCATGTAAGTTAATTTCAATGACTCATATCTTGAGTATTACTGATGTTTGATACAACCCTATGCCCATCGGTGGTGGTATGTGAACACAGTCACCTGAATTTCCAACCGGAATAAATTCCCCCCACATGTCTCCATGTGAGGATCAAAGAGCAAACAAGTGGTCTTAGGGAAATATATTTACAGTGCAGTCCTGTGTATGTTTGCTCAGAAGCAAGTCTCACTGACTGTAGCCTGTCAGCAGAGCCACGCCATAAATTTAAAGCACACAGCTTTCCCCCAAAGAACCCCAGAATCATGGTTTAAGAGTGCTGAGAACTGTAGCTCCCTGAATGGGAAATTGCAGCATAGCTGTCAACCGTCCCTTATTTGGCAGGAAAGTCCCTTATCCCAGCGTCGTGTCCCGCTGCTGTCCCTTATTGATGATGTCCCTTAAATTTCCTGGGTTTCAAAGGAAGCAGCTCCTCTCCTTCCCTCCCTGCCGGCCAGGGAGGAGGGAGGCTCCAACTGTGTTGCTTGGCTGCGTTGCTCACTCAATAAGGAGTCTAAGAACGACTGGGGGGTGGAGCTTGCATGCCTTGTGCCGATCAAATAGGCCGCATTGCCTGGGGACTCGCCTTTGCTCAGCGCTTCCCAGCGGAGAGGTGACGGTGGTTTTTCTTGCTGCATCCCCTTTGCCGGGTTGCTGCACTGTGGAAACCACCGCTTGAGGCTTTGTTTGGCTGCTGGCCGACTAAAATCCCTTATTTTGGCTGCTGATCCCTTATTTTCGAGGCTGCTGGTCCCTTATTTTCAAATCTGTAAGTTGACAGCTATGAATTGCAGTTCCCAGGCTTTAGAAACTTACCATGGGCTGAACAAGCCCCATTGAATTAAATGGAACTTGCTTCTGAGCAATGTATAGTTTGCGATCAGATACATACTTTCCCAGGAGAAAGCACCTCCGATCACAGTGGGGCTTAACAACTGAGTAACTATGCATAGAATCACAGCCTTTAAGGTGCCTGTTTCTAAAAAACCAGGAAAACAAGAGGTAAAGGTAAGCCTGCGCCAGGAGCAGCCAGATGTTGGGCAGCCAGCATGGTCAATGGTCAGGTAAGTTGGGAGCTGTAGTCTGACAACATCTGGAGGGCATCAGCGGACTGGCCTCTGTCACACACACACGCAGCAATTTCCAACCCTCGCTTCCCTTACATCAGTTGCGCAACTTTTTAAAACTTTGTGCGCAATTAGTTTTCGTAAAATCTGCGCCTCCAAAATGCACACGGTTAAAGTGGAAAACATCGTTTGTCTTCAAAAGCCCTTTGATAAGTATGTCCTGATGAGGTGCATATATTAACCAGAAGAAGGCTCTTCCTTACATCTTTTTGTACATGTAGCTAAAGACAATGGGGTGGTGTTTGTTTGTTTTTTGCAGGTTTAAACATTTTCTTGTATTCCCCACCACCACCTTTCTCTCAACGAGCTCAAGTCGACATGCATGGTTCTGTCCTCTCGATTTTATCTTCACAGTACCCTTGTGGGGTAGTTTAGTTGTAGTGTTACGTCCCATAGGTCCCTCCAGTTCATTTGCATTCAACACCCTTGTCGGTTTCCTTCCCTCCACTGCTAGCTCCTTGCCCATTTCTTATTCACAAACTTGTTAACAATCTAAGTACTGTAAAAGCTGCCAGAAATACAAATTGCCTTAACAGTGTAAGCAAACACGCTCACCGCCCCCTTGAATTTAAATGGCTTTTTTTCAGTGTCCCAGAGCACCTAAAAGACAAATGTAGGAAAAACATCATTCTCACCCAACACAGCAGCCACTTTTACCAATATTTTTGTACAGGTTAGGAATGGCTGTTCTCCACGTTAAACCAAGGTCATTATAAGCAATGGACATGAGCGTTAGCCCTTGGATTCCAGGCGATGTTTCATAGCAAAAGGTTGCATCGATAGACCTAAGTTTTGGGTTTCAACCAAAATACTGTGTCGGTAGTCTGTTCCGCTCAGAAGTCTTTAATATGTGCGTTCTTTCATTCAGACACTTGCGGAAGAATATTGCCATGTATTTGCAAACGCTTCTGGGAAGGTTAAGTGGCAGTTAAAGGGTGTTTTAGTCGCTTTTTGAAGAAGGCAGAGGGCATTTTCAAATACAGTGGTACCTTGGGTCTCAAACGCCTTGGTACTCAAACAACTTGGAACCCAAACAATGCAAACCCAGAAGTAAGTGTTCTGGTTTGTGAACTTTTTTTCAGAAGTCGAACGTGCTCCGTTTTGAGTGTTACGCTGAGGTCTGTCTGTTTTTGCTATTTATTTTGAGTTTTTGTTTTTGCGGCTCTTTTTTGTTTCGTTTTTGTGGTTTTTGTGACTGTGTGGAACCCAGTTCAGCTACTGATGGATTGATTGTGTGACTGCAGTACATTGTTTATTGCTTTCATTTTATGGGTCGATGGTCTCGTTAGATAATAAAATTCATGTCAAATTGCTGTCCTAGGGGTTGTTTTTAAAAGTCTGGAACGGATTAATCCATTTTGCATGGCTTTCTATGGGAAAACGCGCCTTGGTTTTGGAACGTTTTGGAACGGACTTCCGGAAAGGATTACATTTGAGAACCAAGGTACCACTGTAATCATGTTCACTCTAGCAGTGAAACCAGCCACAAGATCATCCTCTCGGCAAGGCCAACTGTTCAGGTGCGGATTTTGATGAGGTGGTAATGACCCAGTGGCCTTGTCACACACAAACACACACATGGACTTGTACATGCTTTCTGATGGCTTCCAGCCACAATGGCTTTTGTTCCTTTTCCACTGTTGGAGGCAGTATGTCTCTGAACAGCAGCTGCTGGAAGTCAGAAGTTTGGAGATTTGCTGTTGGTGCTGCTGATGCATTCAGGTCCTGCTTTACCGGGGGGGGGGGGGGCGGTGTGTCATCAGGTTGGCCGTCGTGAAGACAGGATGTAGGACCAGATGGGTCTCATGCTTCAGCCTGATCCGACATGCTCTTCTCATGCTTTTACGGTTGTGAAACATTGTGGGGATTTTTTTATGAGGCAGCCAAACTGCTATTGAGAGCCAGTGTGGTGTAGTGATTAAAAGCGGTAGACTCGTAATCTGGGGAACCGGGTTCGCGTCTCCGCTCCTCCACATGCAGCTGCTGGGTGACCTTGGGCCAGTCACACTTCTCTGAAGTCTCTCAGCCCCACTCACCTCACAGAGTGTTTGTTGTGGGGGAGGAAGGGAAAGGAGAATGTTAGCAGCTTTGAGACTCCTTAGGGTAGTGATAAAGCAGGATATCAAATCCAAACTCTTCTTCTATTTCTCACGAATGCCTCGAGGTATGGAAATTATCGCACAGAACCGAGTCCAGCAATTGTGGAGGGTGTTCAGAGGAATGGTGGCGTTCTTTTTCCCAAGTCAAATGACTGGCTGCTAGCTAGAATTGCTATGTTGGAGGCAGTACAACTCTGAACAAGTGGGGAAGAGTTGCTTTTGCGCTGTGGTCCTTGCTCATGGGCTTGCTTTGCAGGACTTTGGCCTAGATCCAGCAGCCAGGCTGTTTGTGGTTCCGTTTATACAAAACTGTAGAATCCCGACAAACAGAAGGAGGAAATTCCTCCTGTGAAGAAGCTAGGAACCAATATTTCCGTGTGTTGAACTGCCGTCCAATGAAACGTCTTCTGTAAAGGTGTTTGTTTTTTTTAACAGGGAGATTCATTTTGCTGTTACCCCAAGCCAGATTGACAAATCATAGTGATCTCCATTTACTTCTGCCTCCAACATTAAAATCAGAAGCTTCTTGAAGCTCCTGCCTCCTTGCGATACTCCACCAAACACGCATTCTGATGGCGCTGCAGACTTCATCTCGACTATTTAATTTTAAAAAGGCTGTTTCAAAGCTTCAGAGGGCTGCACTTTCAGGAGAGGGGAGATCAGAGGTTGTGAAAAAGCCCTGCGGCGATAGATTAAGAGGACTAGTTATGTTTAGCTTAGAGTTGTAGAATTCTAGAGTTGGAAGCCTCTTCTGAAAGCAGATAATTCTGTTGTGTCTCTGCAGTAGGAGTGACTGAATATTGTGGTCACACGCCAATGCAACAAGAAGGAGAGAGAACAGATTCACCTGCCCTTGGAAGGAGACAAGGCATGGCCTTAGCAGGGAACCACTAAGATAGGCAACCTACCCCCTCACTCTCTGAGTTTTACCAGGGAATCTTTGAGGCTCCCTGGAGTGTTATTTAATTAATTAGACGTATGAATTTGTTTAAGGGATGCAGGTGGCGCTGTGGGTTAAACCACAGAGCCTAGGGCTTGCCGATCAGAAGGTCGGCGGTTCGAATCCCCGTGACGGGGTGAGCTCCCGTTGCTCGGTCCCTGCTCCTGCCAACCTAGCAGTTCAAAAGCACGTCAAAGTGCAAGTAGATAAAAAGGTACCACTCTGGTGGGAAGGTAAACGGCGTTTCCGTGCGCTGCTCTGGTTTGCCAGAAGCGGCTTAGTCATGCTGGCCATATGACCCGGAAGCTGTACAGCAGCTCCCTCGGCCAGTAAAGCAAGATGAGCGCCGCAACCCCAGAGTCGGTCACGACTGGACCTAATGGTCAGGGGTCCCTTTACCTTTACTTTTACTATGAATTTGTTTAATGAACTGAACTTGGGATATGTGGAAATCTAAAGTTGAGGATACAGTTCTGGGGAAAGCCCGTAACCTCAAGTGTTAAGAGAGCATCAGCTTTGTATCTGGAACAACCCCCAGCATTTATAAGAGGGTCATCTGAGACCCCTGCAGAGACATTGTGGGACTCGATGGGCTAAGTTTTGTGACCTGCGATAAGGCAGCTTAAGATATTCCTGGGGGATGAGGACGCATTGCAAGGAGTTTATACATCACGGAGGGTAGGGAGCCATGAATTCTTATGTCCACCGTTGGAGACAGTACGTCTCCAAATACCAGTCACTGGTTTTCTTTAACGGAATGAAGAAAGTGGACAGGAAGACATCATCTGCTTCTCATAATACTAGAATCCAATTTCAGTCACCCGTTGAAGCTCGATGTCAGGGACGTCCCTTCCCAGAGCGTCAACGAAGATGCCGGGGAAGAAGGGGGACAGGCTGAGGGGAGTAGAGGCTTGATTCCTGCCCACACTGAGAGTGATGGAAGCCTCTCGTATCCTGGAATGCAGGCTATAAATTCCCAAAACGGTAGAAGGCAGACAGAGCCTGCTCCAGAGGAACTGCCGTTGTTAGATTCGGCTCAAGAGGAAGAGGAGGGGCAGGCTGTCCCCAAGTCTCATCCGGAGAAGATTCAGCCTTGAGGGCTCGGACTGAAACTACTGTGTAAATACTAAATAAACCTCAGGGTAACAAACCTGCCAGCTTGATGCGTCTCGGTGTGAGAGAGACATCATAAATCCTGACACTGAAGGTTGAAAGGGCAGAGAAAAGGCAGGACCTCTTCAGACTGCAGACCATGAAACTATGGAATTTGCTCCCACCAGATCTAGTGGTGACCACCAAGTTTAAAAGGGGGTTAAGCAATTCACGCCCCTTAAGCAAGGGACGTGAGTGGCGCTGTGGGTTAAACCACAGAGCCTAGGGCTTGCCGATCAGAAGGTTGGCGGTTCGAATCCCAGCAATGGGGTGAGCTCCCGTTGCTCGGTCCCTGCTCCTGCCAACCTAGCAGATCGAAAGCACCTCAAAGCGCAAGTAGATAAATAGGTACCACTCTGGCGGGAAGGTAAACGGCGTTTCCGTGCGCTGCTCTGGTTCGCCAGAAGCGGCTTAGTCCTGCTGGCCACATGACCCGGAAGCTGTACGCCGGCTCCCTCGGCCACTAAAGCGAGATGAGCGCCGCAACCCCAGAGTCGGTCACGACTGGACCTAATGGTCAGGGGTCCCTTTACCCCTTTACCTTTAAGCAATTCACAGAAGATAGGTGTATTAGGGGCTATGAGCCACGATGGTTGTGTTCTACCTGCCCTGTTGGGGGAAAGGTGCCTCTGAAGACTGAGTCGCTGGGAATCACAAATGGCAAAGTGTGCTGCTGCAATCCTTGTTTGCAGGCTTTCCATCGGCGCATGTGGATCACCATGAAAACAGGACGCTGGATTAGATGTCCCACTCTGGCTTGATCCGGTTGCGAGGCTCTTCTGACGGTCTTAGTTTAAAAGCCCAGCTCAGGTTTTCTTCCTTTGATAGCCTTCTTCCTCTAAAGAGCCATTGGTTGGGAGAGGGATTTTAAAAATACGTTCTGGAAAGAGGACATTGTCGGAAAATTGTGGGGCGGGGGGGGTGGAATAACTGCCGTAGACGACAACTTCTCTTCAACACAGCACCCTTTGTATGCAAAGCTACACACTACAACATCACTGCCTCCTAACACCTGCTAGCTTTCAAGATCGGTTGCTCCTTCGTCGTCCGAGAACGCCGTCTTAAAACGCGCCAAGTGGCTTTGTTTGTTTATTTCCACCCTTTCTTCTTCATCTTTTTTGTCTTCTTGTTTTGGTCTATCTGCTGCGGCGATGAGGACAGACTTCCCTTCCCTCCCTTTCGACGTCTGTCAGGAGCAAAGCAACCAGGCTTGCACGGAGCTAACTTTCGCCGCTGGAGCCGTTGAGTGCTGCGGCCGTGGCACCGTGGCTCTCGTCGAGCTTCTCTGAGGCAGCTGGAGTAGGATCCGCCACCCCACCGGTCCTGGAGGGCGTCTTCTTGTAAGCGTTGGCCTCGAGGAGGAGGGCGCCCCTTGCTCCTTCGACCAGTCCCGGTTCTTTGGGGGTGTCTTGGTGCCGTCCGTTCCTGGAGCTGTCATGGTGGCCGTGATTGCCAAGCCGGCTAGATGCTACCACAGCTTTCATCGCAGCCTGTGTAAGACACGTTGAGAAGAGGGGAATCAATTTTTAAAAAAATATTCTCACCAATTATTGCCATAACTTAATATTAGTACAGTCATACTTTGGTTTGACTCCCGAAAACGTTCCAAAACCAAGGCGTGGCTTCCAATTGGCTGCGGGAGCTTCCTGCACTCAAGCGGAAGCCGCGTTGGACGTTTGGCTTCCAAAAAATGTTTGCAAACCGGAACACTCACTTCCGGGTTTGCGGCTTTGGGAGCCAAAATGTTGGAGTCACAAGGCATTTGACGTAGTATCAATGCTAGTATATTTACCTAAGAACAATCATTAAAACAACAATAGGATATACAAAGAATAGAAATAAAAAATCAATTGTATAAAATACATTTTAGGGTCCTGAATCAGCAGTCAAATAGTGGACCTTATTCTGATTGCCCCAGCTAAAAACCTTGCCACCTTTGCTGTCACCGGTTTATCTTGATCTGCCAAGAGAAAGGACACTGTGGCAGTGGCTGGGCGACCCAGAATGGACAATAAAAGAGGGGTGATAATATCATTCCTCAAGTCTTTATAAGGAGTGCAAGCCAGAAGGGCATGCGCCACCGATTCGGGACTGCCATCTCCACAAGGACGTTAGCAGCGAGGTTAAAAACTGCAACGCCTACCAAGTTAAGAAAGCTACCAGCCACCGTATTCTGTGGCAAGTTTCTGTTGTTGTTTATGCGCTTGGAATGAAAGAAGCCAGTAGTGATGTATGGAAGTGAGAGCTGGACCATAAAAAAGGCTGATCGCCAAAGAATGGATGCTTTTGAATTCTGGTGCTGGAGGAGACTCTTGAGAGTCCCATGGACTGCAAGAAGATCAAACCTCTCCATTCTTCAGGAAATCAGCCCTGAGTGCTCACTGGAAGGACAGATCCTGAAGCTGAGGCTCCAGTACTTTGGCCACCTCATGAGAAGAGAAGACTCCCTGGAAAAGACCCTGATGCTGGGAAAGATGGAGGGCACAAGGAGAAGGGGACGACAGAGTACGAGATGGTGGGACAGTGTTCTCGAAGCTACCAGCATGAGTATGACCAAACTGCGGGAGGCAGTGGAAGACAGGAGGGCCTGGCGTGCTCTGGTCCAGGGGGTCACGAAGAGGCGGACACGACTAAACAACTAAACAACAACAACAACAACAAACGAAAGAAGAGGAGTAAGACTGGTAAGACTGCAGCGCATGCGTGTACATAGTGGCTGTGTTTTAGAGATTGCGCTCCTCGGCTTCAGCTTATTGCCTCCATCGCTATGCCAGCCCCGCCGCAGCTCTTTGTGCCATTACCTTCAGCTTGCGCCTCGCGTTGAACTCCTGCAGCTTCTTCTGTGTGCTGTCCATGTGGGCGAACTTGGCGGCTTTGCCCATCACCCAGGGGTGCTCCAGAGCCTGTTGCACTGTGAGCCTCTTCTGGGGGTCCAGAACGATCAGTTTCTGAACCTGGAAAAGACCAGCCATGACAAGGTGGGTGATGAGGCCTGGATGCCTTGATTCTGCTCAGAGGCTTGGATGCTTGACATTATTACCGTATTTTTCGCTCTATAGGACGCACTTTTTCCCTTCCAAAAATTGAGGGGAAATGTGTGTGCGTCCTATGGAGCGAATGCAGGCTCCTTGGCTTCAGCTATAGCAATGCTAAGCCTCCGAAGCGCAGAGGGAGCACTCCCTCCATGCTCCAAAGGCTTCGCGTTGCTTTCGCTGAAGCCTGGAGAGCGAGAAGCATTGGTGCGCACCGACCCCTCTCGCTCTCCAGGCTTCAGGGATAGCTGCGCGCAGCCCCTCCGGCAGGGAGAGGCTGCACGGGGCTATGGCTTCTTTAGCCCCGTGCAGCTTCTTCCATGAGGGAAAGGTTGCGTAGGGCTAAAGAGGAAGCCAAAACAGCCAGCGGGATCCATGGAACAGGGATGCAGAGGTGTGGATTGATCAAGAATCATATCAAAATAGTTTAAACCCAGTCAACGCAATGCTTTCATTGCTGACACAGATGGCTTACTCTGTATTTGTTATAATTCCTCATAGCAATCCCACCTGATCACTACAAAGGGGTCTTACCAGGAAAACATTAGAACACATTTCAACCTGGACAAGCCAGCTTGAATTGCATATTGTCTTAAGAAACTCACACGAGTTTGCAACCAGTTTTCTGCTGTGTAAAGGGGAATGCACTCTGCTAAGTAAAGGAACTTGCTAATGCAAGTTAGGAAGGATATTAATAAACAATATAGTTAAAGCTCTGGTTTTCCCAGTAGTGATGTATGGAAGTGAGAGCTGGACCATAAAGAAGGCTGATCACCGAAGAATGGATGCTTTTGAATTCTGGTGCTGGAGGAGACTCTTGAGAGTCCCATGGACTGCAAGAAGATCAAACCTATCCATTCTTAAGGAAATCAGCCCTGAGTGCTCACTGGAAGGACAGATCCTGAAGCTGAGGCTCCAAGACTTTGGCCACCTCATGAGAAGAGAAGACTCCCTGGAAAAGACCCTGATGCTGGGAAAGATGGAGGGCGCAAGGAGAAGGGGACGACAGAGGACGAGATGGTGGGACAGTGCTCTCGAAGCTACCAGCATGAGTTTGACCAAACTGCGGGAGGCAGTGGAAGACAGGAGGGCCTGGCGTGCTCTGGTCCAGGGGGTCATGAAGAGGCGGACACGACTAAACGACTAAACAACAACAACAACAATATCCTCTCCTGCCACCCTGAACATTCCCACAAGCTGGCTCCCTTGTCTGGGTAGGGCTCAAAGCAACTCACCAAATCCTTGGCGTTGAGAGACACTTCATCCCACCACGGAGAGACAAACTCGTAGTCACAGTTTAGGATCCTGCTGTACATATATTGGTCTCCTCTCGGGTCAAAAAAAGGCTCGAAGCCGCACAGCCTGGGGAAATTTTTTTTAAAAGAACAGAATAATAATAATAAAACACCTGTAAATGGTTTACATAAAATATTGAGGAGAAAGGTGATGATAAACGGACACACACAGGCCGACGTGTGTTGTAGTTACCCTCAAATTAATAAAGCTCTAAATACCTGAGGATTATGCCCGCTACCTCTCTCTGTGAGTTACTGATCTGGGAAGAGGAATTACCGTATTTTTCACTCTATAAGACGCACCAGACCACAAGACGCACCTAGTTTTTGGAGGAGGAAAACAAGAAAAACAATATTCTGAATCTCAGAAGCCAGAACAGCAAGAGGGATCGCTGCACAGTGAAAGCAGGAATCCCTCTTGCTGTTCTGGCTTCTGGGATAGCTGCGCAGCCTGCATTTGCTCCATAAGACGCACACACATTTCCCCTTACTTTTTAGGAGGGGAAAAGTGAGTCTTATAGAGCAAAAAATACGGTAATTGCTAAACCACATGATTTCAGCAGGCACACATACAAAGAATAACTAGGGCTCCAGAACTATGCCACCCCCACCAGCCCACAAAATACCGAAGTGCAACTGAACGATCCATCAATCTACTTGCAAAACTCGTACGATTAATCGACTCAGGTTTCAATAACTGGGCACCAGTCCTTGCAGAATCCTAACCCTCTGAAGATTCCTCTGGTGAAGTAATGGATCTGACGTTCGAGGGGGGCAGCATGTTTTTCAAGTTCATGCTTCCTTTGCTGCAACATAGGCTTAAAATATGGTAAAGGACCCCAGTCAAAGGCGACTACGGAGTTGCAGCGCTCATCTCGCTTTCAGGCCGAGGGAGCCGGCGTTTGTTCACAGACAGCTTTAAAGGTCATGTGGCCAGCAGGACTAAACCATTTCTGGCACAACAGGACACTGTGACAGAAACCAGAGCGCGCAGAAACGCCGTTTACCTTCCCGCCGCAGCTGTACCTGTTTATCTACTTGCACTGGTATGCTTTCGAACTGCTAGGTTGGCAGGAGCTGACACGGAGCAACGGGAGCTCACCCCTTCGCGGGGATTCGAACCACTGACCTTCCGATCAGCAAGCCCAAGAGGCTCAGTGGTTTAGACCACAGCGCCACCCGCGTCTCTTAAAATACACACACACACACACACACACACACACACACAGCTGCTGCTTGGCTCTCCTCAGCATCAGGGTCTATTCAGTCGGGGGGGAGGGAGTTTTTTTGGGGAAAATAATCATCTGCTTGCTGCTGAAATGTTTAAGCAAAAAGCCTCAGGGCTGCGTTTACTTTCAACATGGCTAGAGATTGTGTGTGTGTGTGTGTGTGTGTGTGTGTAAATCCTAACAAGCCAAACCAATGGAAACCCAACATATTTTGACGGGCTGTGACCGCCATCTGTTCCATTTAGGTCAATGGAAACAGCGGCAGCGGGCAGGAGAGAGAAAGGAGGTCAAGCCTCCCTTTGTCAGTGTCGCTGCGAGGGGTGGTGCAGAAAGTGGCTAACCTTACTCTTGCTACATCCATCACCCTGATCCCTCTGGGTTTTGATGCATGCAGTTCTCGGGGGGAGGGGGATTCATGTCACAGTACCGCCTTAGTGAAGTACTCTCCCCCCCCAAAAAACAACAGCGTGTCCTGCAAGCTCCCTCCCGCCAGCTGTTCACATCAGCACAGCTTCATTCGTGTCAGGTTCGCTTTCTGTTTGTGTACATGCCAGAGGGGCATCGTGTGGGATGTGATCCATGAGAGGCGGTCAAGTACAACATTCCTGGTAACGCTAGAGAAAACATGCGGGGGAGTGTTTGGTCCAGCCAGGAGAAACTTCCTGTTCCTCCTGGCTGGAGCATCCTTCCTTTTGCATGTGATAGAAGGTGGCCGTGACCTAAACTGTCCAGGTAACAAAAGGACGAGTCACGCAGCAATCTCTCTCTCTTTTTTTTTACTTCCTTCTTTTTTTGACTAGCTTTTAGCTAGGAAACCACAGAGCCTAGGACTTGCCGATCAGAAGGTCAGCAGTTTGAATCCCCGCGACAGGGTGAGCTCCTGTTGTTTGGTCCCTGCTCCTGCCAACCTAGCAGTTCGAAAGCACGTCAAAGTGCAAGTAGATAAATAGGTACCGCTCCGGCGGGAAGGTAAACGGCGTTTCCGTGCGCTGCTCTGGTTCGCCAGAAGCTGCTTAGTCCTGCTGGCCACATGACCCGGAAGCTGTACGCTGGCTCCCTCAGCCAGTAAAGCGAGATGAGCGCCGCAACCTCAGAGTCGGTCACGACTGGACCTAATGGTCAGGGGTCCCTTTACCTTTTTACTCTGCTAGCAGAAGCACTGGGATTATTCCCCCTTATGGGGTAGATCCACATGTACATATTTGTAACCAAGTCTGCCTTTAGGAATCCAACTGTGAACTGATGTGAGTCAACTTCTTTTATTGACTTTGAATAAGATTGTGGCTTCTTTATTCTTATAAGAGGGATTCAAGGAAACTTACAAGGAATGTACAATTCAATCTGAAGGCAGACTGAGTTGTATAATAGTGAGAAGCTCACACGAGCCTGCAACCAGCTATCTGCTGGGCATGTAAAAAGGGGAATGTAACTCTGCTAAGTAAAGGAACTTGCTAGTGCAAGTTAGGAAGGATATTAATAAACAATATATCCTCTCCTGCCATCCTGAACATTCCCACACATCAGTGGGATGTCTTTATCCCTATGCAAACGTTCTCATACCTTAGCTAGAGGTGACTTAGAAATGGCTTAAGGGCTCCAGTCCGTGGGGAGCTGCCTTGAGAATCAAGGAATCGTAGAACAGTAGAGTTGGAAGGGACCTTGAGGATCATCTAGTCCAGTGCAGGAATATGCAGCTGTCCCATACTCCTGAAACTGTTTGAAAACCAAGGCGCGGCTTCCAATTGGCTGCGGGAGCTTCCTGCACTCAATCGGAAGCCGCGACGGATGTTTGGCTTTGAAAAACGTTTGCAAACCGGAACACCCGCTTCCGGGTTTGCGGCGTTTGGGAGCTGATTTGTTCAGCAGCTAAACCAGGGACACGGGTGGCGCTGTGGGTTAAACCACAGAGCCTAGGACTTGTCGATCAGAAGGTCGGCGGTTCGAATCCCTGCAATGACGAGGTGAGCTCCTGTTGTTCGGTCCCTGCTCCTGCCCACCTAGCAGTCTGAAAGAACGTCAAAGTGCAAGTAGATAAATAGGTACCGCTCTGGCAGGAAGGTAAACGGCATTTCCATGCACTGCTCTGGTTCGCCAGAAGTGGCTTAGTCCTGCTGGCCACATGACCCAGAAGCTGTACGCCGGCTCCCTTGGCCAATAAAGCGAGATGAGCACCACAACCCCAGAGTCGGCCACGACTGGACCTAATGGTCAGGGGTCCCTTTACCTTTACCTTTAAACCATTTGAGTACCAAGGTACCACTGTAGAGGCAAAGGCGTTTCGCCCATTGGGCCTGCGCACGGATGAAGCTGGAAGGAGGGGAGAGGAAGGAGGAATCGCGATGTGTCAAAGCATTTTAACGTTACTCACAAGATATATGTGATGACACCGACAGACCACATATCCACTTCTGGGCCGTAGGGAGAACCGTGGAGAATCTCGGGTGCTGGAGGCGTTGGAAGAGTGAAATAAAATTGGAAAAAAGATAGGAGCACAGGCAGCTAGCATATGCATCATCCTTCGCCCACCCGTTCCTCTCTCTCTCTCTCCCCCCCCTCTGCTCCTTTCGCGCTCAGCCATCCTTTCACACCTGCCGCAGTTAGTTTGTGGGAGGCGTTGACAGGCTTGCATCCTTTGGAAGCTGCCAAGGCGGAGGAGGAGGCAGCAGCAGCAGCAGCGGGGCATATTCTTAATTTACCACTTATTCCCAAGTGAGTTGCATGTGTGCATGAGATTTCGAAAGGGTGAGAAAGACTTAGCTCCTGGTGGAGGAGGAGGAAGGGAAAAGCTCACAAGGTCAGGCACAGATCTTTGCAGGGCTGGAAGGATCCGTCCAATTCAGTTTCCCCGTCTTAAATTCAATCCTTGCAGTGATCTGCGAATTCGTGCCGTGTCCCCTCCCAAGTCTTCTCCAGGAGAAAAACACCCCCAACCCCCTCAACTCAATGGTTCCCAGACCATTTATCATCTCGGTCACCCTCCTCTGTGAACGTTCTAGCTTGCTAATAATAATAATAATAATAATAATAATAATAATAATAATAATAATTTTTATTTATACCCTGCTCATCTGGCTGGGTTTCCCCAGCCACTCTGGGCGGCTTCCAACAAAAGATTAAAAATACATTAAAACGTCGGTCATTCAAAACTTCCCTAAACAGGGCTGCCTTCAGATGTCTTCTAAATGTCAGATAGTTGTTTATTTCCTTGACATCTGCTGGGAGGGTGTTCCACAGGGCGGGTGCCACTACCGAGAAGGCCCTCTGCCTGGTTCCCTGTGAGGGAATGTCCTTCTAAAACTGTGGTGCCCAGAACTGGACACAGGACTCCAGGTTGGGGGGGGGGGTTCCTGACAAATTTAATATTTATTTACTAAATTTATATACTGCCCTTCGTCATATGATCTCAGTGTGGTTCACGGAATAAAATGCAGGATAAAAACAAGGAGATAATTAAAACAAAACAGCAAAACAATGCCATTATTATTATTATTATTATTATTATTATTATTATTATTATTTTCTATCCTGCCCTTCGTCTTTGCTTTAATAATAATAATGGCATTGTTCTTATCCTGAAGCACTATTTCTGGGTTAGCAGAACCTGTAACCTGAAGCGTATGTAATCCGAGGTACCACTGTATATTATGCCCTCTCTCTTGGCACAGAGTTCTAGTTTCGACAGCCCCTAAACTAGCTGGGTCCCCCTCTGCTTTCGCCCACTCACCACAGTATCCGGGGGTGCCACACACTGTCTTCATCGTGTCCTGCTCATCCACAATCTTGGACAGTCCAAAATCACCTGGTGCAAAATGGAGAGGGAGGGACATATTTCAACATCAACAACAACAATCTTTATTACGGTCCAGAGACCCGACAAATCGTTACAAAGCAATACGCAATTCATACAGCCTACCTCCAGGTTAAACAAGCCTTTTGTTCAGAATATAGGGATCATTGGTTCTTGCAACCACTGATAAAAACTTTGCCACAGCTAATGATCTAGCGTTTGTCAAGTCTTCCAAAAGGAACCTGACATAGTGAGCCTCTGATTTTCCCAGGAAGGGTACCAGCAAGGGTAGTATCAGTTCAGCCCTGGCTTGCTCATATTTTGCACAGTGCAACAAAATATGTTTTATGGAATCGATGTCTTGGGCACATGAGCAAAGTCTGTCCTGGTAGAGAACTCCTCTCAACCTGCCATCCAACACTGCGGAAGGAAAGACGTTTAGTCTGGCTTTGGTGAAAAGCCTTCGATAGTTTGGTACTGTCAGGTTTTTAATGTAAGATGTTAACTTAAAGACATGCCCATATTGTACTCATATTGACATATATGAGTACCCATATTGTACCCATATTGACATATATAAAAGGTGACCCCGTTAAAACAAATGGGATGAGCTCTGTTCTCCCCACCCCCAATCTTTCCCACTAGGATAGCTGCACTCAGGTGAGACATGGCCAAGGAAGCGCAGCCTCTCAAAAGATCCAGAACGGTGTTTTCCCAAACTTGGGTCTCCTGCTGTTTTTGGACTACAACTCCCATCATCCCTAGGTAGCAGGAATGATGGGAATTGTAGTCCAAAAACCGCCAGAGACCAAAAGTTTGGGAAACACTGATCCAGACCCCTCTGGCTCCCTTAGATGCCCAGAGTTGGCATGGGGCCAGAAGGAAATATTATGAGACAAAACAGAACATTTGCCTGGGAGATCATTTTGGAGGTGGGGGGGGGGACGTACCAATTTTGAGAGGAGCATCTGGAGAGAGATCTGCGTAGAGGAGATTCTCCGGTTTCAGGTCACGGTGGACCACACCATTTGCATGCAAATACTGCGGAAGACAACGAGGGGAAAGGTGAAAATACCCTCCAGGTGGTGTTATTTAAATTGCTTTTATTCAACATTTCCTTGGGTTACATGCATCATGGGAAAGCGGGCCTTGGTTTTGGAACGCTTTGGTTTCGGAACGGACTTCCGGAATGGATTACGTTTGAGAACGAAGGTACCACTGTACTGAAGTTCTCACCCTGGGCCAGCAGGGGGATACTGTAGATAGTTATGCAAATGAAGGATCGAAAGTGGCGTTCAGTGATTGGATAGTTTGTATGCAAATGAAGGATCGAAAGTGACGTTCAGTGATTGGCTAGTTACAGAAAATGGTTACTGTTGCATTCTAGTGGAGCTCTATATAAGC
This sequence comes from Podarcis pityusensis, assembly GCF_964106645.2. NCBI lineage: Eukaryota > Metazoa > Chordata > Lepidosauria > Squamata > Lacertidae > Podarcis > Podarcis pityusensis. Next base: position 3,378,703 of record NC_138043.1, read on the forward strand.
AGGCTGACTGAGCTCCTCAGCTCAGTTCTGTTCCAGCTTACAAATAAAGAGCTGCTTTGGAAGAATCGCTGTGTCGTCTGATATGTTTGCCCACAACCTAACACTTTCTACACATTTGAGGTTCCCAGAAACTGGTGTTCAGAGGCCTCGCTGCCCCCAACAGCGTAGGGAGAACACAGAAATTTCAGGGCAACCAGTTTCAACGCAGGAGACGATCCGTGACAGTTGTCAAAATCCACCCAAACTGTTACAAGCTGAACTTTGCTTTTATTTTTGCCCCCTAGAGTCTGCAAGCCATTTGTACGATTCACTCAACTTGCAGGCTGCTTTAATCTTTTGCTGCTAGGGCGCTATTATTCTGCCTGTGCAGAATGGTGGAGTCAAAATCTCTGCAGAGCATTTACGTGGGATACTGTCCTTTAGGATTTTCCTCACCTCATTAAAAACCAAAAAGAAAGGAAGAAGGAAAAAAAAATACCCTTGGTTTCCATGGAAACAGTCTCACACTGACCTTTAATAAAGAGAAAGGGGGACCTAGCTAATATTCTCTGTACGTAGATATATCTGCATGTGCCAAATATATATATAAGATTCTCTCACACACGTGTAATCAGTGCTTTTTTTCCTGGGGGGTACGCACACCTCAAGCATTTTGTGAATCTTCGTACTTTTGTCCATTTACTGTATTTATTTTTCCTGATAAAATGGTGATTTTCTCGCGTCAAAATGGGTGGGACGCAGGTGGCGCTGTGGGTAAAACCTCAGTGCCCAGGACTTGCCGATCGCATGGTCGGCGGTTCGAATCCTCGCAGCGGGGTGCGCTCCCGTCGTTCGGTCCCAGCGCCTGCCAACCTAGCAGTTCGAAAGCACCTCCGGGTGCAAGTAGATAAATAGGGACCGCTTACCAGCGGGAAGGTAAACGGCGTTCCGTGTGCTGCGCTGGCTCGCCAGATGCAGCTTGTCACGCTGGCCACGTGACCCGGAAGTGTCTGCGGACAGCGCTGGCTCCCGGCCTCTAGAGTGAGATGAGCGCACAACCCTAGAGTCTGGCAAGACTGGCCCGTACGGGCAGGGGTACCTTTACCTAAACATTTTTTTAAGAAAAAAGCACCACATGTAATATACGTATACATGTGGCCAACGTTAGTCCAACTCAGAGCAGACACGGTGGCGCTGTGGGTTAAACTACAGAGCCTAGGACTTGCCGATCAGAAGGTCGGCGGTTCGAATCCCCGCAATGACGGGGTGAGCTCCCGTTGCTCTGTCCCTGCTCCTGCCAACCTAGCAGTTCGAAAGCATGTCAAAGTGCAAGTAGATCAATAGGTACCGCTCCGGCGGGAAGGTAGACGGCGTTTCTGTGCGCTGCTCTTGTTCGCCAGAAGCGGCTTAGTCCTGCTGGCCACATGACCTGGAAGCTGTACGCCGGCTCCCTCGGCCAATAAAGTGAGATGAGTGCTGCAACCCAGGAGTCGGTCACGACTGGACCTAGTGGTCAGGGGTCCCTCTACCTTTACCTTACTCTTATGAGAATTACAAGGACTAAGATATAAAATAAATGTTCATAAATGTACCAGGCAAACACATACCGTATTTTTCGCTCCATAGGACGCACTTTTTCCCCTCCAAAAATGAAGGGGAAATGTGTGTGCGTCCTATGGAGCGAATGCAGGCTTTCGCTGAAGCCTGGAGAGTGAGAGGCATCGGTGCGCACCGACCCCTCTCGCTCTCCAGGCTTCAGGAAACTATCCGCAAGCCTTGCAAGCCCGGTGGGAGTTCCCGCGGGCTCACAAGGCTTGCAGGCAGCAGCCTGCAGCCCGGGCGAGTGTCTGCAAGCCTTGCGCGCCCGGCAGGAGGTCCCGCCGAGCGCGCGAGGCTTGGGGCGGCAGCCTGTCGCCCGAAGCACGGGGAGCCCTCCGGAGGGCTCCCCGTGCTTCGGGCGAGTGTCTGCAAGCCTTGCGCGCCCGGCAGGAGGTCCCGCCGAGCGCGCGAGGCTTGGGGCGGCAGCCTGTCGCCCGAAGCACGGGGAGCCCTCCGGAGGGCTCCCCGTGCTTCGGGCGAGTGTCTGCAAGCCTTGCACGCCCGGCAGGAGGTCCCGCCGAGCGCGCGAGGCTTGGGGCGGCAGCCTGTTGCCCGAAGCACGGGGAGCCCTCCGGAGGGCTCCCCGTGCTTCGGGCGAGTGTCTGCAAGCCTTGCGCGACCGGCAGGAGGTCCCGCCGAGCGCGCGAGGCTTGGGGCGGTAGCCTGCAGCCCGAAGCACGCGAGGCTTGGGGCGGCAGCCGCGGGGGGGGGGAATTTTTTTATTCATTTCCCCCCCAAAAAAACGAGGTGCGTCCTATGGGCCGGTGCGCCCTATAGAACGAAAAATACGGTACATAAATATAGAAACCACATGTCTGAAACAGTGCAGGAAAACAGTCCTAAAGCCATTTTGACTCTTTCAGTGACCTCAAATATTCTTCTGCAGTTTGGATGGAAATGGGAAAAGCCTTGTCTCTCGGCTCACAAATCCTGCCTTAAGGGCGCATTTGTATATGAATAGGGTGAGCCTGTGACCTGGACTCAGGAATTAAGTATTTATCATCACAAAAGAATGGCCAGGCTGGCCAGGTAAATCCAGGTTAACAGGTTTCCTGCCAGACAGGATTCTGCTGTAGACCTCCCCTTCTGTGATGTATGTATGATGTTTTGGGAGGTGGACTTGAGCTACAGGGGAGGCAATTTCAAAAGTCTATATAAGGGCTTACACAACATCCTTCTGGGTTCCTCCTCCTTCCCTGTGAGGGGGAGTGGGGGACCCCTTTCCAACAGTTTAATAAAGATCAGGCTTACTAGCTGCTTTGCTTCTCAATATTCTCTGGTTGGCCTCTGTTATTTTCTCCTACCGATAGAGAACCTACATAAGGATTCTATACGGGCTCTTAGATACCCCGTAAGGCAGGCTTCCTCAAACTCGGCCCTCCAGATATTTTTGGCCTACAACTCCTGTGATCCCTAGCTAGCAGGACCAGTGGTCAGGGATGATGGAAATTGTAGTCTCGAGTTTGAGGAAGCCTCTACCTTAGGTGTCTTCTTGGATTAGAACTTAGCCACATACAACCCGGAAGATAGACAAACAGACATATGTATCTTTACAGAGACATGCACACCGACTCCTCTTGAATTTCTGGGCTCATGTTTTAAAGAGCCTATGGCATCAGCTGACCTCTCCTAAAGGTCAGCTGATCTCTGGTGCTGAAGGTAGCTTAGTGCTGATTGCCCAGGTGAGATGGGTCCTTACCAGGTGTGCATTTGTGTGCCAGCAGGGATGCGGGTGGCGCTGTGGTCTAAACCACTGAGCCTCCTCATCTTCCGGGGGCGGCGCGAACGGCAATGGCGGTCCTCTTCTGAATGGGAGAGGAGGCTCCGCAGGCAACGGGTCGTCCGCTACGGCGAAGCGGAGACCCATCTTGGAAAACCCCAGGCAGCAAGAGCCTGGGGTCTTGAGGCTCGGTGGGCGCCTTGAGCGACCCTCCAAGCGCTAAAGGAACCCCGTAAGGGGCTCCGGAGCGTGGAGGGGGGTTGCGGCGCTGAGAGCTGCTTCACAGCCTGTGGAGCGAAGCCGCGCTGCTGCTGCCGGTGAGCGCTGATCCCTTTTCCTGCTAAATTACGGATTCGGACGAAAAGCAACTAACTTGTGAGTAAAAGACTGAGTCACTTGAAATTAGAGACTTTAAAGGAAAAATCTAAATTGGCTTGAACTTGGCTGAAAGCGGAGAGACGTGGAAACAGGAAGTCCGTCTTCCGCAGCCATTGAACTTGAAAAAAGCAATCAGCTGGAGGAGTGGAGGCTGAAAGAAAGAGATTCTAAGCTTTACAGATCTAAGCATCTATTGAACTTGCATCTTAAAGTAAAGACTTTAAGCTAAAGATTTGGGATTATTACTTGCACTTGACTTTCCTCCTTTTATTGGATTACAAATTAGAAGGTGAAACCCAGAGTCAGGAGCTGCCTGAGCACTAAGGGAGCTGTCAGTACTGCAGATTTGGATACTGTATATTGGAACTTGCAACAATCTGAGGGTATTGAGACCTTTTAAATTTGAAACACTCTTTTTGGAGATAAATAAGCACTGTCTGTAACAAAGTGACCTTTTATAAACTCTGCTAAACATTTGTATTTGAAGGTTCTTGGACATTAAATTAGACTCTGAAAGACATTTTAAGCTCCCTCTAGAGGACTGGATTAAAACAGTGACTTTACATGCACATTTTACTTTCGATTCCCTTGTTGTTTGCTTGCTCTGGACCTTTCCATTCCCATGGGAATAACTCAGTGTGACCTTGACTGATAGATAACGTTGGAATGAGTGGCACAAGAAAAAGAGGGAGAGCCAAACAAACAACTTTAACAACTCTAACCTCAGCCTCGCAGACACGTAGATCATCTGTACCTACTTTGCCCTCAGAAATAGAGGGAGAGGGTGAAGCAGAGCAGTTACAATTGGAAGATATGGCCTCAGGAGTATCTGTTTCTGTTCTAGACAAAATTTTTGAAAAATTGGAAGCTTTGGACAAGAAAGTAGATGCGCAATCAGCAAAGATTGACAAAAATACAGAATGTCTAAATAAACTAACTACACAAGTGGTACAGAATGCACAAGCAATTGGACAGTTAACGGAGGCCTCAGCAGAAAATCGGAAATTGGCTGAGGACACTAGACAAAAATTAGAAAATTTAGAGCAAGAGGTAAGACCACTCACTAAACAAGTTGGGGAACATCAGATTTATCTTTCTATGATAGAACTGCGAAATCGTGAGAATAACTTGAGGATTAGATCATTACAAGAGGCAGAAGAAGGACATCTAACTGAGTTTTTGACTAAAGAATTCTCCAAGTTTTGGAATTTGGAAGAAAAGGACTTTAAAATCGTGTCAGCTTTCAGACTTGGAAGATTCATAAAGAAGGAGAGGCCCAGAGACTGTTTGATAACATTGAGATCAAAGGAGGAAAGGGATAAGATCTTGGGCCTACATTTCGTAAAGTCACTGGAGGTTTTGGATAGAAGAATTGAAATCTATAAAGATATCCCAAGACTACTGCTGGATCTTAGAGCCGCCTATTCTGAACTTGCTAAACTACTAAGGAGCAACGCAATTCCATTCAGGTGGGAATTTCCCCAAGGAATATCTTTTACCTTTAGAGGGAGAAAGGTTAAAATAAGAACACTGGAAGAGAGAGACAAATTCCTGTCTACATACGGAGAGGACCTTCAAAAAGGAATTGAACTACCTTCTGGGCCTGAGGCAACGCCAGTACCAACACCAGCACCTGTGGAACCTGAAGATCCTGAGAACAAGATACCACCCCTTGAAAAATAACCAGATAATTCAGGATGTCTCTGCAACTGTTGAGCTGGAATATTAATGGTTGTAACATTCCGGAAAAAAGGAAGAAAATATTTCATATATTAAAAAAAGAACAATTGGACATTATTTGCCTACAGGAAACACATGTGACAAGGCTCCACAGAAAAGTGTTAATAAATAAAAGATTGGGCCAGGAATTTATATCGTCGGATAAAGTTAAGAAGAGAGGCGTGGTGATATATGTGAAAGAGAGCCTGTCACCTAAATTCTTATTTAAAGATGAACATGGAAGAATTTTGGCAATTGAGATACAACATCAAGGAGAGAAATTGCTGATATTAGGAATCTATGCACCTAATGAAGGGAAATCGGAATTTTACAAGAAGCTGCAGGACACAATGCTGGATTATCTGGACTACAACAACATCATAATGATGGGAGATATGAATGGGGTCGTATCAACTAACATGGACAAGTCACAAAGTCAAAATGTCACAAAAGACGGCAGACTACCTAAAACCTTTTTTGAAATGACAGACAATATGGATTTGATTGACATCTGGAGGACAAAGAACCCACTAGGAAGAGAGGGAACATTCTTTTCTGAAGCCCAACTGACCTGGACAAGAATCGATCAAATATGGATTTCTAGAGGCCTGGCACCTAAGGTCAGAAAAGTGGAAATCTGCCCAAAGACCTGTTCCGACCATAATGCAGTAAAGATGGATATGATACTATTACCAACTGGATCCTTTAGATGGAAGATGAATGACAATTTGTTTAGAGATCAGGAAATTACCAAGAAGGCCCAAAAAGTTTTGAAGGATTACTTTGAGATAAACATGAATAATATGGTGGAAAAAAGAATAATCTGGGACGCAAGCAAAGCTGTAATGAGGGGATTCTTGATACAACAGAATGCAGTAAAGAAAAGAATACAAAGTGAGAAAAAAGATAAGATCTTGGATAAAATAAAAGAATTAGAGAAGAAATTAAGAGTGAATCCGAAGTCACAGCCAACTCTGAGAGAAATTAAACTTTATCAAACACAATATTCTAAATTGATAAATCAGGAAATTGAATGGAAGGTTAAATTAATGAAACAAAAAACGTTTGAGTCGGCGAATAAATGTGGAAAACTGCTAGCTTGGCAGCTGAAGAGAAGACAAAGATTAAATACTGTTACAAACTTAGAGGTTGACGGAAAAAACATCCAGAATCCAATGGATATCAGAAAGTGTTTCCAGAGATACTTCAAAAAATTATACACCCAAGGGCCGCAAGACGATGTAGAGATTAAACAATTTTTGGCAAAAAACGGACTATCTAAATTGTCACAAGAAAACAGGACAATCCTGAATTCTAAAATAACACGACAGGAGATCGAACAAGCCACCCAGAACATGCAACTTGGCAAATCCCCAGGACCAGATGGGCTGACCTCCAAGTACTATAAGACATTAAAAGACTATTTGATACAACCTTTGATGGAGGTCAGCAATGAAATTATGGAGGGGAAGAGGGCACCGGAGTCGTGGAAGGAAGCGTTCATCACATTAATACCAAAGTCGGAAGCTGAAAAGACACAACTTAAGAACTACCGTCCCATCTCTCTTTTAAATGTGGATTACAAAATATTTGCAGACATTTTGGCAAATAGATTTAAAAAAGTTTTAAATGAAGTAATTCACAAGGACCAGGCCGGCTTTCTCCCAGGTAGACATCTGTTTGCTAATACAAGGAACATTATTGACATTTTGGAACTTTTGCAAACAGATATAAATACAAAAGCAGTCTTAATTTTTATAGACGCGGAGAAGGCCTTTGACAATATCTCCTGGAAATTTATGATGGGAAATTTAAAAGAGATGGGAGTGGGACGGGGTTTTGAGAATGGGATTGAGGCGATATATTCAGAACAGAAAGCTAAACTGATAGTTAATAATGTGGTTACAGAAGAGTTTAAAATTGAAAAAGGGACACGACAAGGTTGCCCTATTTCCCCTTTGTTATTTATTTCGGTTCTGGAAGTGCTATTGAACATGATTAGAGGGGATCGGTTGGTGGAAGGAATTCAGGTCGGTCAGAAACAATATAAATTAAAAGCTTTCGCAGATGACCTGGTTTTGACCTTGCAGAAGCCAGAGCCTAGTACGAAAAGAGTATTACAATTGATTAATGATTTTGGTCGGGTGGCTGGATTTAAACTAAATAAACAGAAAACTAAGGTTTTGGGGAAAAATTTGACTGATACAGAGTCAGAACGGTTTCAGAATGAGACGGAACTTAATGTGGTTAAAAAAGTAAAATACCTAGGGGTAAACATAACAGTAAAAAATCTAAGTCTATTTAAGGACAATTATGAAAAATGCTGGACAGAAATCAAGAGAGACTTAGATAGTTGGTCAAAATTGAAACTTTCTTTGTTAGGCCGAATTGCTGCAATCAAGATGAATGTATTGCCAAGGATGTTGTTTTTATTTCAAACACTTCAGGTTTTGGACAAAACGGAGTGCTTTCAGAAGTGGCAGAGAGACATTTCTAAGTTTGTCTGGCAGGGCAAAAAGCCCAGAATTAAGTTTAAGATATTAACCGATGCAAAACAAAGAGGGGGCTTCGCCCTGCCAGACTTAAAGTTGTATTATGAAGCTGCAGCGTTTTGCTGGCTAAAAGACTGGCTACTTCTTGAAGACACTGATGTGTTAGATTTGGAAGGGTTTAACAATGCCTTTGGATGGCATGCATATTTATGGTATGACAAGGTTAAAGCAAATAAGGCCTTTAAGAACCATATTGTCAGAAAATCATTGTTTAATGTCTGGACAAAATATAAAGACTTGCTGGAAAATAAAACACCAAGGTGGCTTTCACCTTTGGAAGCCAAGGCCCGAAAAAGACCCAATATGGAGGCTAAATGGCCAAAATATTGGGAAATACTAGAAAAGGATGGAGACAATTGGAAATTGCAGAGTTTGGAGAAAATGAAAGACAAAGTGCGAGATTGGTTACATTACGCTCAGATTAAAGAAGTTTTTAAAAATGATAAGAAACTAGGGTTCCAGGTGGAGAAATCGAAATTAGAAACAGAATTGCTAGAACCAAAGATTAAGGTACTTTCAAGGATGTATAACTTGCTGTTGAAATGGAATACACAAGATGAAACGGTTAAATCGGCTATGATAAGGTGGGCACAGGACATTGGGCATAATATCATGTTTGAGGACTGGGAGAGGTTGTGGAGTAATGGATTGAAATTTACTGCATGTAACGCTCTGAAAGAAAATGTAATGAAAATGATTTATAGATGGTATATGACCCCAGTCAAACTTGCCAAAATTTACCACCTGTCTGATAATAAGTGTTGGAAATGTAAAGAGTGTGAGGGAACGTTCTTCCACCTCTGGTGGACTTGCCCTAAAGTGAAGGCGTTCTGGGAAATGATTTATAATGAATTGAAAAAGGTATTTAAATATACCTTCACTAAGAAACCAGAGGCTTTCCTTTTGGGTATTGTTGGCCAAGGGGTGGCAAAGAAGGACCAGACATTTTTTATGTACGCAACAACAGCAGCAAGGATACTTCTCGCAAAACATTGGAAAACTCAAGATCTACCCACACTGGAAGAATGGCAGATACAACTGATAGACTACATGGAACTGGCTGAAATGACCGGCAGAATCCGTGACCTGGGAGAAGAGAGGATTGAGGAGGACTGGAAGAAATTTAAGAACTATTTACAAAAGTATTGTAATTTGAGTGAATGCTAAATAAGATGCTAGATTAAAATAACTGAGCACCACTAAATTTAGAAGTTTTTAAGAAAATAAGTAAGACTGTGAAAATTTAGCTCCTTCCGAGAATTATAAGATTATGAAATATAGAAGGGATATAAGAATTTAAATAAGATGATAAATTGCTGACAAAATGTTACAACGATGAAAGTGGGAGCGGGAGATGTGAGGAAGTCCAAAGAAAATGTGAAAATATGTTAAGATAAATGTTATATTGTTTATTATGTTTATTTTTATTGTAAAACCCAATAAATTGTTTTAAAAAAAAAAAAATAAACCACTGAGCCTCTTGGGCTTGCCGATCGGAAGGTCGGCGGTTCGAATCCCCACGACGGGGTGAGCTCCCATTGCTCTGTCCCAGCTCCTGCCAACCTAGCAGTTCGAAAGCACGTCAGAGTGCAAGTAGATAAATAGGTACTGCTGTGGCGGGAAGGTAAACGGCGTTTCCATGCGCTGCTCTGGTTCTCCAGAAGCGGCTTAGTCCTGCTGGCCACATGACCCGGAAGCTGTATGCCGGCTCCCTCAACCAATAAAGCAAGATGAGCGCCGCAACCCCAGAGTCGTTCCTTTACCTTTTAACTTTTCCTAAATGGGACGTGGGTGGCGCTGTGGGTTAAACCACAGAGCCTAGGACTTGCTGATCAGAAGGTCGGCAGTTCAAATCCCCGCAATGACGGGTGAGCTCCCGTTGCTCGGTCCCTGCTCCTGCCAACCTAGCAGTTCGAAAGCACGCCCCAAAGTGCAATTAAATAAATAGGTACGGCTGTGGCAGGAAGGTAGACGGTGTTTCCGTGCGCTCTGGTTTCCATCATGCACCTGAAGCAGTTTAGTCCCGCTGGCCACATGACCCGGAAAGCTGTCTGCGGACAAACGCGGCTCCCTTGGCCTGAAAGCAAGATAAGCACCACAACCCCATAGTCGCCTTTGACTGGACTTAACCGTCCAGGGGACCTTTACCTTTACCTTTTACCTTTTGTGCGCCAGCTATTAACCCTCACAGGACTAACTTGTCCTGCCCTACAACAAATAACCCCCCCTCTCCCCCCTTTTGTTCCGCCTGGTGGTCCCTTGGCATCCGCTTTCTCTGGCTCCTCTCACCCAAACAAACAACAGATGCCGTGCAAATTGTGTTACCAGCCTAGGGAGCTGCTGGTGCCAATCTTAATTTCACAGGTTGCCGATTGCAAGAGATTGGAAAGACGGGGAGCTTTAAAAGATAGTGACAGTTAATAAAAATGAAATAAAACACACACACACACCAGCGAGGCAGGAGGTGGCCATTTCACTCACGTCGGAAGGTATGAGAAAGCAACAGCTCAGCTTTGCAAGGATTAGCATAAATGGAACTTTTGAGGAAGTTGCTGAATTTTGGTCTGCCCCGGACCCGGGGATTGTGTGGCGTGGGGGCCTTGTATTTCACTAATGCTGTGAACACATTATCTGCTAGTTTGTTCTTTTTCTCAGTTTGGAGCAAAGCTGATTTGGGGGAGGAATCCGTCTTGAAATGCAGGGTATGCGCACTTGAGTGACTTCAAATTCAGTGAGGTTGTTCCTCCACTCTGTGATTTGCCGCACAGACCAGAAAAAGGGCATCGGTGTTTCCACCCGTTGCCCATTCCCTGATTTGTTTCCCTGCGCCAAACTCCGGTTCCCTGAAGCAGCCATCCGAGTGTGTGCTCTCATCTGAGCATGCTCAGTGGCTGCCTGAAAGGGACACACCTCAGCATGACTATGGTTTCCGTTTCCCATTCGGAGGGAAGCTGGTTTGCAGGAAAATACACACTGAACAGGAATATCTCTCAGGAATCTGCCGGGTATAGACTGCTAACATCATTGTGTGTACTCAGCTTCCAACGTCAGTGGTGGAAGCGTATTGGAGCCAGAGTATTATGTACATATAACACTGGTCCTGAAAGACCTACATTGGCTCCCAGGATGTTTGTGAGCACAATTCAAAGTGTTGGGGCTGACCTTTCAAGCCCTAAACAGCCCAGTATACCTGAAGGAGCATCTCCATGCCCATCGTCCAGCCCGGACAACTGATGTCCAGCTCGGAGGGTCTTCTGGAGAGAGAAAAAACCCGAACAGGAGAGAGAGATGACTTACGGAAACAGCTTCCAGGATCTGCTTCACCACGTGAGCTGCGTCTTTCTCGCTGTAGAAACCCCGTTCAACGATCCTGAAAGAGGGCAGAGGTTGGCACAAGGTGTTGGGTTCGAAAGTTGCCATGTTTTCACTTTGCCGGGTGGCACTGTGGGTTAAACCACAGAGCCTAGGACTTGCCGATCAGAAGGTCGGCAGTTCGAATCCCCGCAATGACGGGGTGAGCTCCTGTTGCTCGGTCCCTGCTCCTGCCAACCTAGCAGTTCGAAAGCACGTCAAAGTGCAAGTAGATAAATAGGTACCGCTCTGGCGGGAAGGTAAACGGCGTTTCCGTGCGCTGCTCTGGTTCACCAGAAGTGGCTTAGTCCTGCTGGCCACATGACCTGGAAGCTGTACGCCGGCTCCCTCGGCCAATAAAGCGAGATGAGCGCCGCAACCCCAGAGTCGGCCATGACTGGACCTAATGGTCAGGGGTCCCTTTACCTTTTTTATACCGCACAGTGACAAAGCAGCTTATAGATAAATGGGAGAACAGAGGAATAAAGGTGTTTTCTCCTTTTCCCTGAGCTAAAAAGACCCAAACTCTGCAGCTGTTCCTCCTAGGGAAGCGACTTCGTCCCTCGGCTGTTTTGATTCTCCCTTTCTGAGCCTTATTGACATTTATCACTCAACGTTCTTCCCAAGGAGCTCAAGGTGAAGCATGTGGTTCCCCACCCCCCATTTTATCCTCACGGCAGCCCGTTGATCAGGTTGAGACAGGTCACCCAGTGAGCTTCATAGCTGAGTGGGATAATTTGAACCCAGGGCTTCAGAACCTGATCTTCTTAACTATAGGTTGCAGTTGGTCTGAATTTACGGTTGGTACCAGTGGGAAGGAGGGACGCGGGTGGCGCTGTGGGTTAAACCACAGAGCCTAGGACTTGCCGATCAGAAGGTTGGTGGTTCGAATCCCCGCAATGACGGGGTGAGCTCCTGTTGCTCGGTCCCTGCTCCTGCCAACCTACCAGTTCGAAAGCACATCAAAGTGCAAGTAGATAAATAGGTACCGCTCTGGCGGGAAGGTAAACAGCGTTTCCGTGCGCTGCTCTGGTTTGCCAGAAGCGGCTTAGTTCTGCTGGCCACATGACCCGGAAGCTGTACGCCGGCTCCCTCGGCCAATAAAGCAAGATGAGCGCCGCAACCCCAGAGTCGGTCACGACTGGACCTCATGGTCAGGGGTCCCTTTACCTTTACTTTACCAGTGGGAAGAGCAAAAGGAGATTTGAATATTTGGGGACATATTCCTCATCATCACCCTCAAGGCGATGCATTGATTTCTGGGGGCCCGTTGAACTTATTTTATTCATTTTGTTTATTTCGTAAAATTTATACCCTGCTCGAGCGGTAAAATGGGTCCCCTCTGAGTATGGCTCTCATTGGAATAGCAGTAATATTGAAAGAGTTCAACCAGCGCAGCCCCGGTACCTCTGCATAGAGTTTGTTTTGCTAACTGTCAAACAACATTTTATTTAAAAAAATAAATACAGTTTTTGTATATGAGACGAGATTGTCTCTGCTCATGTGCAAAGCACATGTTTAAAAACGAAGCCCTTTGCGCACTTGGAGCAATGAAGTGTAGATAACTGGGCCTTTGAAAGGACAAGCTTTCTGGCACTGGAGTGAGCGAAACTTTTTTTTAGTGAGTGTGATGGAGGGAGAGAAAAGAGATCGCAGAGAATCTGCAGTGGGAATTGACAGTGATGGTCGAGAATGGCCATCATAAAGTACCGTATTTTTTGCTCTATAAGACTCACTTTTTCCCTCCTAAAAAGTAAAGGGAAACGTGTGTGTGTCTTATGGAGCGAATGCAGGCTGCGCAGCTATCCCAGAAGCCAGAACAGCAAGAGGGATCGCAGCGATCCCTCTTGCTGTTCTGGCTTCTGAGATTCAGAATATATTTTTTCTTGTTTTCCTCCTCCAAAAACTAGGTGCTTCGCGTGGTCTGGTGCGTCTTATAGAGCGAAAAATATGGGTACTGTAGTCCTCAACACCCCCCCTCTCTCTATCCCAACACACACACACACACACACAATAACACACACGGCTTCTCTGCAGGTCGCTCTGACACAAATTACCATCCCTTTCCCCTTCCTCGGTGCAATTTGTCACCTTTTATTAAGAACCTGCCAGTTCGGCGGAGGGCTTCTTGCTGGTTACCTGTCAAACAGCTCACCACCTGTCACCAGCTCCAGGATGAGGGTGATCTGCGAGGTAGTCTCAAAGATCTCTTTGAGTTTGATCTAAAAATAGAAAAAGAGATAAAGGAGGTTGAGCAGGGGGGAATGGCATTTTAACTTTGAGGCAAGCTGGTCTCCAAATACGAAAAAGCAACTCACAAACCCACACGGACAAGGATCGTAACTATGTGGGAAAAGCACCTGCTTTGCATACATTAGATCCCAGGTTCAATCTCTAGCCTCTCCGTGTAAAATAATAGAATTGTAGAGTTGGACCTTGCCAACAAAGGTCTGTATAGTTAAAGCTATGCTTTTCCCAGTAGTGATATATGGAAGTGAGAGCTGGACCATCAAGAAGGCTGATCGCCGAAGAATGGATGCTTTTGAATTCTGGTGCTGGAGGAGACTCTTGAGAGTCCCATGGACTGCAAGAAGATCAAACCTCTCCATTCGGAAGGAAATCAGCCCTGAGTGCTCACTGGAAGGACAGATCCTGAAGCTGAGGCTCCAAGACTTTGGCCACCTCCTGAGAAGAGAAGACTCCCTGGAAAAGACCCTGATGGGGGGAAAGATGGAGGGTGCAAGGAGAAGGGGATGACAGAGGACGAGATGGTGGGACAGTGTTCTTGAAGCTACCAGCATGAGTCTGACCAAACTGTGGGAGGCAGTGGAAGACAGGAGTGCCTGGTGTGCTCTGGTCCAGGGGGTCACGAAGAGGCGGACACGACTAAACGACTAAACAACAAGAGTTGGACGGGACCCCGGGGATCATCTAGCCCAACCCCCTGCAATGCAAGAATAGGCAGCTGGGGATCGAACCTGCAACCTTGGCGTTATCTTCATCACGCTCCAACCAACCGAGCTGTGCATGTAACGTAGGGAAATGCGCCCATCTGAAATCCACCTAGCTCAGTCAGTGTGGAAACTGCTGAGCTAGATGGATCCAGTGGTACAAGCACAGCCTCCTGCGTTTCTCTCTAGATCTGTCATATTCAGAACCATATCGTGGTAGGCTGGGGGAAGATTCCAGCCTGAGATTTGCTGCCAGCCACTGTAGACAACACTCAGTTAGATGGAACAGGGGTCTGACTCAGTATGCTTGTGAAACATGGACCGCTTGTAAATGCCATCTCCAACTCTTCGGAAGATTCCATCAGCGGCGTCGCCGAAAATTTTTGCACATCACTTGGGAAGACAGGTGAATTAAAGCCAGTGTATTGGAAGAAGCAAAGACATCAGTGTCAAAGAGATGATTCTTCAACATCAACTTTGTTGCACTGGGCATGTTGTGCGGATGCCTGATGATCGTCTTCCAAAGCAACTCCTCTATTCCGAACTTAAGAATGGAAAGCATAATGCCAGCGGTCAACAAAAGAGGTTTAAAGACTCTCTCAAGGCAAATCTAAAAAAATGTAGTTTAAACACCGGCAACTGGGAAACACTGGCCTGCGAGCGCTCCAGTTGGAGAACAGCCTTTACCAAAGGTGTCATGGGCTTTAAAGACACTTGAACTCAGGACGCAAGGGAGAAACGTGCTAAGAGGAAGGCACGCTTGGCAAATCCACACCGTGATCAACTCCTGCCTGGAAACCTATGTCCCCACTGTGGAAGGATGTGTGGATCCAGAATTGGCCTCCACAGTCACTTACGGATTCATTGTTAAAACCGTGTTTATGGAAGTCAGTCTTACTCGGCTACAAGGGATCGCCAAAGAAGTACAGTACATTGATTATTGCTTTCATTTTATAGATCAAGGGTCTCGTTAGTTAGTAAAATTCATGGTAAATTGCTGTTTTAGGGGTTGTTTTTAAAAGTCTGGAACCGATTACCGTATTTTTCCGTCTATAAGACACCTCCATGTATAAGATGCCCCCCTATTTTGGGGGACTCCAATTTAAGAAAGGGGGGGGGAGAGATCTATCAGTGTATGACACCCCCAAAATTTGGACATTATTTTAAAGGGGGAAAAAACAGTCTTATACACAGAAAAATACGGTAATCTGTTTTGCATTCCTTTCTATGGGAAAGCGCGCCTTAGTATTGGAACGCTTTGGTTTTGGAACGGACTTCCGGAATGGATTGAGTTTGAGAACCAAGGTACCACCGTGTGTGTGTGTGTGTGTGTGTGTGTGTGTATGTATATGTGTTTTTGTGTGTGTGTGTGTGTGTGTGTATATATATATATATATATATACACACACACCGCACCTTTTCAGCCAAGGAGATTTCCTGCTTGCGTTCTTAACAGCAGCACATCTGGAAATAGACAGTTGTGAATGCGTTTTTCCCCTCCCCTCCAGGGAGGAGGAAAGACTTGGAAATTGCATTTAAAACAAAACAAAAAAGAAGAAGAAAACAAGAAAATGTCACGGTTTCTTTAGACTTTTGGTGACACCGCACATTTCATGGCACTTTCATGATTAAAACCGCGGCTGCTGGAAAGATCCCGCCGTGTAAGTGACGCTGGCAGAAGGAGGAAGAGGCTTAATGCTCCCCCCCCCTTCCCTTAATACGTGGCGGCACAATCTCTTATTAACTTCAGAAGTTTACAATCCTATTATCGCTCCCTATCAGCCGCCTGCAAGAAGGGGAGGCTGCAGATAGGAGTCGCAAAAGGGTAAATAACAGAAATAGAATTCCATATATATGTGTGTGTGTGTGTGTGTGTGTGTGTGTGTGTGTATCTATACATATATATATATAGATATAGATATAGATACATAGATACACACACACACACACACACACACACACATATATATATATATATACACATACACACACTGGTACCTCGGGTTAAGTATTTAATTTGTTCCGGAGGTCCGTTCTTAACCTGAAACTGTTCTTAACCTGAAGCACCACTTTAGCTAATGGGGCCTCCTGCTGCTGCCGCGCCGCCGGAGCCCGATTTCTGTTCTCATCCTCAAGCAAAGTTCTTAACCTGAGGTAATATTTCTGGGTTAGCAGAGTCTGTAACCTGAAGCGTATTTAACCTGAGGTACCACTGTATATATGAATGAACATCTGAGTGAACAAAGAAGCTTGCGAATGTGAGGGGTGCATGTAGAAATCCTAAATGCCCCCCCCCCGAAACTAATGGTTATTAGCAGTGGTGTAGCGTGGGTTGTCAGCACCCGGGGCAAGGCAAGTAATTTGCGCCCCCTAGAGTGAGTGAGCCAGGTAGGGGCAGAGAGCTGCGAGTGCGAGCGCGCCCCCCAGATGTTGTGCCCGGTGCGGCCGGCCCCCCCTGCACCCCCCACGCTACGCCACTGGTTATTAGAGCAAAAAATTAGGTCAACGACAGCTTGGAATAATGGCTGTTCGTCCTTCAAGTTGCTGTTATGCTTGTTTTGTTTTTTTTAAAGAAAATATTGTTTGACTGTTTATTTTATTAGGGTGCAGCGGCCTTCAGCCCCTGCTAAAAACCTGTTCAGTAAGGCAAGCCTATGCATATATGTAAAGCCAGCAGGTTTTAATATGTACCGTATTGGCCTGAATATAAGCCGTACCCGAATATAAGCCACACCTTTAAAATTGGAGGGGGGACGACAAAAAATAGCTGAATAAAAGCCACTCCATTTCTCGCTCCCTCGCTTCCCAGCCTTGGGGGAGAGGATGGGGGACTATGCAGGGGGCAGGCATTGCTTTGCTGAGATCCTGGCGCTGTTTACTCCGCGCTCCTGGCTGCATACCGTAAGGTCGTGAACATAAGCCGCACTTCAACTGCCCCTCGCCCGCTGCTGAAGCAGTTACGAGAGCTGGGTCCCGGCAGGAGGAAAGAACGGACTCTGCTGGACCCCTTCAAAGCCCTGGTCTTCTGCAGGGTTTTTTAAGGGGGGTGCCTAGTCCTGGCAACCTCCCCTCATCGCTCATCAACCCCCAAAGCGCCCGTCTTTAGTAGGACGAAGCGTCGGGTGCTGCCATTCCTCTCCTTAAAAAAACCCAGAAGTCAAAAAAGTGAGGCTTATATTCAGGCCAATACGGTAATTTTATTTTATAGTGTGCACACTTCAATCGATTGATTTAACTGCTGGTTTTATTAATATTTCTATAGCACTCAGCGCTGTGGTTTCTAAGTGGTGTCAAACAGCTGCTTCGCCTCAAAAAGGATACAGTCAAAGCTTGGTTGTCGGATGTACAGTGGTACCTTGGGTTACATACGCTTCAGGTTACATACGCTTCAGGTTACAGACTCCGCTAACCCAGAAATAGTGCTTCAGGTTAAGAACTTTGCTTCAGGATGAGAACAGAAATCGGGCTCCGGCGGTGCAGCAGCAGCAGGAGGCCCCATTAGCTAAAGTGGTGCTTCAGGTTAAGAACAGTTTCAGGTTAAGTACGGACATCCGGAACGAATTAAGTACTTAACCTGAGGTACCACTGTATTACGAAAGATTACCCCGGTCCGCCCCTGGGTGGAGCAAGTCTCTTGTCAGAAAAGTGTGCAGCATTTGGAACTTTCCAGTTTAGAGAAGAGGCGAGTGACATGATAGAAGTTTATAGAATTTTTTGGACATGGAGGAAGCTGGCAGAGAAAAGTTCCCCCTCTTCCATAACTCTAGAAGACGTGGACATTCAATGAAAGGCAGATAAAAGAAAGTCATTTTTCACACAGCACTTAGTTGAACTATGGGAACTCGCAGCCACAGAGGCCTGATGCCCACCAGCCGGGATGGTTTAAAAAGAGTATTAGACAAAGTCATGGAGGAGACAGCAATTGGTGGCAACTAGCCTCATTGACTGGGACACGGGTGGCGCTGTGGGTTAAACCACAGAGCCTAGGACTTGCCGATCAGAAGGTCGGTGGTTCAAATCCCCGCGATGGGGTGAGCTCCCGTTGCTCGATCCCTGCTCCTGCCAATGTAGCAGTTCGAGAGCACGTCAAAGTGCAAGTAGATAAATAGGTACCGCTCCGGCGGGAAGGTAAACGGCGTTTCCGTGTGCTGCTCTGGTTCGCCAGAAGCGGCTTAGTCCTGCTGGCCACATGACCCGGAAGCTGTACGCCGGCTCCCTCGGCCAATAAAGCGAGATGAACGCCGCAACCCCAGAGTCGGCCACGACTGGACCTAATGGTCAGGGGTCCCTTTACCTTTACTAGCCTCATTGCCTATTTGCTGCCTAAGTGTTTGAGGCAGCAACACTTCTTCGGCGATCCCTCGTAGCTGAGTAAAATCATCTTCCATAAACACGGTCTTAACAGTGAGTCCGTAAGTGACTGTGGAGGCCTATTCTGGATCCCCACGTCCTTCCACAGTGGGGACATTGGTTTCCAGGCAGGAGTTGATCCCGGTGAGGGTTTGCCAAGTGTGCCTTCCTCTTAGCACGTTTCTCCCTTGCGTCCTGAGTTCGAGCGTCTTCAAAGCCCAAGACACCTTTGGTAAAGGCTGTTCTCCAACTGGAGCACTCACAGTCCAGTGTTTCCCAGTTGTCGGTGTTTATACTACATTTTTTTAGATTTTAGATTTTTTTTTAGCTTCTGAATACCAGTTTCTGGAAACCACAGGAGCAGAGAGGGCTGCTATACTTGGCTCCTGCTTGCTGGCTTCCCACGGGCAACTGGCTGGCCATTACGAGACCAGCATGCTGGATTTGGCTTGATCCACCGGTCTCTTTAAGAAGTAGAGACATCACCTTGCCACCAAAGGTCCGTATAGTTAAAGCTATGGTTTTCCCAGTAGTGATGTATGGAAGTGAGAGCTGGACCATCAAGAAGGCTGATCGCCGAAGAACGGATGCTTTTGAATTCTGGTGCTGGAGGAGACTCTTGAGAGTCCCATGGACTGCAAGAAGATCAAACCTCTCCATTCGGAAGGAAATCAGCCCTGAGTGCTCACTGGAAGGACAGATCCTGAAGCTGAGGCTCCAGTACTTTGGCCACCTCCTGAGAAGAGAAGACTCCCTGGAAAAGACCCTGATGTTGGGAAAGATGGAGGGCACAAGGAGAAGGGGACGACGGAGGACAAGATGGGGGGACAGTGTTCTCGAAGCTACCAGCATGAGTTTGACCAAACTGTGGGAGGCAGTGGAAGACAGGAGGGACTGACGTGCTCTGGTCCAGGGGGTCACGAAGAGGCAGACACGATGAAACAACAACAAACAACAACAACAACAACCAGTCTCTTTCACTCACTGGCTCAGATCCTCAAAACTGCACCTCCAGAACTGTTGACAGCTTTCCCCCTTTCAAGGAATTAACTTCTCTTTTACAGAGCAGCATCCAATTCCTAGAAGGATACGATCTCGCAAGTCGGCAGACTTCCATAATGTGTCACGGAAGCCCAATATATGGGGATGTTATTTGAATTGTCACACTTTGCAGCTTAAAGACAACCTATTAGGGATTATAAGGAGAGTGTCCTGGGGGATTATCCCACATCCGGCAGCTGAAAGGCTCTGTGGATATTGATGGTGATAGGGCCCAGGTGCCCCCATGGGATGCCTAGCAGATTTTAGAGACAGTCTTTGTGTACGCGATTTACCAGCCAGTCACGAAGGACACTGACCCTCCGGTTGCAAGGAGCCCCAAATCACAACCTTTCAAAAGACAGCATTAAGCAACCAGAAAGCGCTGTCTGAAATTGAGCTTCAGCTGCTGCACTCTCCGTGGGGCTACCTTTGGAGGTGACCTGGAAACTGCAACTAATCCAGAATGCGGCAGCTGGACTGGGGACTGGGAGCGGCCGCCGAGACCATATAACACCGGTCCTGAAAGACCTACATTGGCTCCCAGTACATTTCCGAGCACAATTCAAAGTGTTGGTGCTGACCTTGAAAGCCCTGAATGGACTCGGCCCAGTATACCTGAAGGAGCGTCTCCACCCCCATCTTTCTACCTGGACACTGAGGTCCATTTCCGAGGGCCTTCTGGCGGTTCCCTCCCTGCGAGAAGTGAGGTTACGGGGAACCAGGCAAGGGCCTTCTCAGTGGTGGCGCCCTCCCACCAGATGTCAAGGAAATAAACAACTATCTGACTTTTAGAAGGCAGCCCTGCTTAGGGAAATTTTTAATGTTTGATGTTTTATCGTGTTTGTAATATTCTGTTGGGAGCCGCCCAGAGTGGCTGGGGAAACCCAGCCAGATGGGCAGGGTATAAATAAGTTGTTGTTGTTGTGCCACAGCCCTCCATCTTGCCAGGTTCAGAAAAGGGCATGGTGAGGCTCTCCTATTGGAAAAAGGCTTTTAAGGCTTCATCTCGATCGCTCATCCTCTGATGGGGCATCTCTAGTGGTTCCCCACGTGACCCCTGAGGTCCACTTGGAGAAAAGCAATGACAAACCTAGACAGCATCTTAAAAAGCAGAGACATCACCTTGCCAATAAAGGTCCGTATAGTTAAAGCTATGGTTTTCCCAGTAGTGATGTATGGAAGTGAGAGCTGGACCATCAAGAAGGCTGATCGCCGAAGAATGGATGCTTTTGAATTCTGGTGCTGGAGGAGACTCTTGAGAGTCCCATGGACTGCAAGAAGATCCAACCTCTCCATTCTGAAGGAAATCAGCCCTGAGTGCTCACTGGAAGGACAGATCCTGAAGCTGAGGCTCCAAGACTTTGGCCACCTCATGAGAAGAGAAGACTCCCTGGAAAAGACCCTGATGTTGGGAAAGATGGAGGGCACAAGGAGAAGGGGAAGACAGAGGATGAGATGGGGGGACAGTGTTCTCAAAGCTACCAGCATGAGTTTCACCAAACTGCGGGAGGCAGTGGAAGACAGGAGGGCCTGGTGTGCTCTGGTCCATGGGGTCACGAAGAGTCGGACACGACTAAACAACTAAACAACAACAACAGGGTTCAAGCCTTTGGTGTGGCAGGCCCCTGACCTGCGGAACTCTCTCCCACCCCCCCAGGTCATTCACTCTCCGACACACCCGTTCTATCCCAAACATCGTGCTCTTTTCGCCAACTCCCCTTAACTTACAATATTCGGATGCGACAGCCTCAGCAACACACCGATTTCGGTCCTGACGATTTTCTTGTCGATCTGAAAACGAAGAATAGAGTGCAACTCAAGGACCCCCCACCATTTTCCTGTTGTTTTTGCCAACTTGGAAAGACCTGCTGATGGTCAGCAGGGACACAGGGAGCAACTATAGATGAATTCTGGCGAAACCTGATGATCACTCCCTTCTCTTAGACTCTGTTTGTCCCACTCTGACCTAGAGGTGGAGTGGGGAATCCCTGCAAAGAACAAGCAGCCTCATCTAATCGTTCCTCATTTGGAGTGTCACAGGAACCCCCCCCCCCATCATTCAGTTTGTACAAACTTCACACACTTCACACACACACACACTCACACTCACACTCACACACTACATACACTATGCTTCTGTTATTAATTCATAGAAAATCAACCATACATCGGATTTGCACTGTTCCACTTTTATTTTACTCCATGAAGGAAGGACTACAAAATGGGGAAGGTTTGATACAGGCCAGCCATAATCCCTTGAGCATCCCAGCACATCCACAGGAGCCCTGCCCAGTTGCTATGCCAACCCTGATGGTCCTAGACAGAAGACCATCAAGATCACAAAGAACTTGCGTATGGGAGTGGATTCAGCACGGACTGGAACAAAGGACAATGATCAGATCTTCCCTCTGGGGGCAGGAAACTGCAAACTCCCCTCTGTCACCTGGAAAGTACCGGTACTCATGGGGAGGGGGAAAGGGGGAACCAGCTAGGTGACAAGACACTCGGGTTACCACCACAACCCCTCCCTCAACCCCTCCTTTTTGTGATGTATGTATGATGTTTCTGGGGGTGGTCTTGATCTACAGGGTGGCAATTTCAAAAGTCTTTATAAGGTCTTGCACACCATTTTTCTGGGTCCCTCCTCTCTCCTGCAGGTGAGGGGAGCACCCTGTTGCAACAGATCAATAAAGGCCAAGCCTACAGGCTGCTGTTTTGCTCCAAGTTATCCTGGTTGGTGTCTTTGTTTTTGTCCAAGGGAGCCCTCGGATTTTTCCGTTAACAGGAGTGAGATGGGATTGGCACTTACCGTTTTCTTCAATATTTTGGCAGCATATTGGACATTAGTTCCTTTCTCCTCACAACTGTACACCACCGACGTGGCTCCTCTAGAGAAACGGGGGACAGAGAGAGGTGATCACACATTCGCCCCTCCCAGAATATATATACAGAAGGAGTTTTTTCCTATATATATTTTTTAAAGAAAATAAGCAATAGATCTTATTCCCACTGGGAGAAATGACCAACCAGGGAATTGTCAGAAGCCATATCAACGTGTTTATTTATATTCATTTATTTTTGCTATTTCATCTGAGTTTTAAGTATCTGAGAAAGAAGCTTAGCGTGTAAACGACATCTTAATTGTCTTTCTGGTACCAATCACAGGTCTTTCAATGCTACTCTCTTTTTAGGCTATTCACGCTGTGGGTTAAACCACAGAGCCTAGGACTTGCCGATCAGAAGGTCGGCGGTTCGAATCCCCGCAATGACGGGGTGAGCTCCCGTTGCTCGGTCCCTGCTCCTGCCCACCTAGCAGTTCGAAAGCACCTCAAAGTGCAAGTAGATCCATAGGTACCGCTCCGGCGGGAAGGTGAACAGCGTTTCCGTGCGCTGCTCTGGTTTGCCAGAAGCGGCTTACTCCTGCTGGCCACATGACCCGGAAGCTGTACGCCGGCTCCCTCGGCCACTAAAGCGAGATGAGCGCCGCAACCCCAGAGTCGGCCACGACTGGACCTAACGGTCAGGGGTCCTTTTACCTTATTGGGAATCTTATTAATTTTTTTGCAGCTGTTGCGTTTTTCTTTTTTATTATCATCATATGCTGTAATTCCCCCTTCAAAGTTCAACTGAAGGACAGGATATCAAACAAACAAGTAACCTAAAACAGTGATGTCACTATTGCACTGTAATTGAGAATGGATCATAATTTTTCAGGAGGCAAGCTAAAGAACTTTATTGAAATCATTGCAGGAAGGGATGGTCAGAACTGTGTTTGAATATATTTTTCTTTCATAATTTATATATTGCTCGATTGCAGGGGAATAAAACCCTCAAACTGATTAACCATAAAACCGAAGCCACCCAGGTTGGTGGCGATCGCCACCTCCTGTGGCAGCGAGTTCTGCAGGTTGCATGAAGAGGGGCTTTCTTTATTTCTGCCCTTGAATCTTCCAACATTTGGCTTCATCCGCAAGTTCTAGTGTTAGAGAGAGGGAGGAAAACATTCCTCCACCCACTTCTTCCATGCCAGGCATAATTTTACAGGCATCGATATCATGTCACCACTTACCCCGACAAGCACGTTTTGACTCGTGTAAACTGTTTTGCGAAGCACATTCTACTAACATGCATTTTCAGTGCACACTTTCCCCCTTATACACTGGTACTTTGGTTCTCAAACTTAATCCATTCCAGAGGTCCGTTCCAAAACCAAAGCGTTCCAAAACCGAGGCGCGCTTTCCCATAGAAAGCAATGCAAAATGGATTAATCCGCTCCAGACTTTTAAAAACAACTCCTAAAACAGCAATTCGACATAGATTTTACTATCTAACGAGACCATCGATCCATAAAAGGAAAGCAATAATCAACGTACTGCAGTCACACATTCAATTCATCAATAGCCGGACTGGGTTCCACACAGTCACAAAAACAAAACAAAAAAAAGAGCCGCAAAAACAAAAACGCAAAATAAATAGCAAAAACAGACAGACAGACCTTAAAATGGAAGTGTGGCACTCAAATCGAAAACATAAAACTCAAAACGGAGCACGTTCAGCTTCTGAAAAAAGTGCACAAACTGGAACACTTTCGGGTTTGCAGTGTTTGGGTTCCAAGTTATTTGAGAACCAAGGCGTTTGAGAACCAAGGTGCATTTGGTATGTGCATTTGAAGAACTACACCGCCAGATTCAAATTTCGGTCCAGCAAACTTTTTTTTTTGGGGGGGGGGGTGGCAGCACTAGGATGGGGAAGTTTGGCCTTTCCTGGGATTTTGGATCCACACAGCTGGGTGCAGAAGGGACTTAGAGACCAGCCCCCAGTCCTCATGTGTGCTTCTGGCTTGCCTTTGCTAAAACAGTTTTTAATTAAAAACCGCAATGCTAAAGAAGCTCTAAACCTTTAAGCGGCTTTGGAGCCTGAAAGGGACCCCGTCTGGCCCAGGCCTGGGGACTTGACGGCCTCCGTCCCTTCTGAGCAGATTGGCAAATTTGTGTTTACGGGGAGATTACATGCTGATCAGCACAGGCTGACAAGAAATGCTTCGGGGGGGAGCGAAGTGGCTCGTGCGTCGCACAGCCTGGGAGTTGGCTTCCTGAGGTGCAGCCAGGGACACCCGCATACCCGCCAAAATTAATAATAATAATAATAATAATAATAATAATAATAATAATAATAAATTATTTATACCCTGCCCATCTGGCTGGATCTTCCCAGCCACTCTGGGCAGCTCCCAACAGAATTAAAAGCACAATAAAACATCAAACATTAAACACTTCCCTAAACAGGGCTGCCTTCAGATGTCTTCTAAAAGTCAGATACAGCGGTACCTCGGGTTACATACACTTCAGGTTACAGACGCTTCAGGCTACAGAATCTGCTAACCCAGAAATAGTGCTTCAGGTTAAGAACTTTGCTTCAGGATGAGAACAGAAATTGCGCGGCAGCAGCAGGAGGCCTCATTAGCTAAAGTGGTGCTGGTTAAGAACAGTTTCAGGTTAAGAACGGACCTCCGGAACGAAATAAGTACTTAACCCAAGGTATCACTGTAGTTGTTTTATTTCCTTGACATCTGATAATTTATGTATGATGATAAATGTTAAAAGTGAAAATGAATCAAAAAATGTTTTTAAAAAGATCATAGCTGGGGAATTATTTATTGTAACTTAAGAGTGAATTTCTGTTTCTGTTCCATTATTTGCTCATGTCTTGAGAGTTAACTTTGATGCGCACTACCGTATCCCAAAGGATTATTGAATATTTCTTTTTTATATATATATATGCCGTTCCATTTCAAAGTTAAGACCTTTTTGTATCGGACATTGGCTTGGGATTTCAGTGTTTAATCTAGGGAAGGATTTGTACCAACACCTGACCAATGAGGAATTTGTCACCAAATGGCAGAAAACCATGGCTAAAAAAGTCACCCCTATTGGTCTGTCTCCCCCGCAAGTGTATTACCAGGGTTATGAAGGCGCCCAAAAAATTTTAAAGCAAAGATTATGGGATAATGCACACAGTGACTTGCGAACTCGATCGCACACAGTCTGTAGTCCGCTGGCAGTAGAAGTTCAATATGGGTATGTCTTTAAGTCAACATCTTACATTAAAAACCTGACAGTACCAAACTACCGAAGGCTTTTCACCAAAGCCAGACTAAACGTCTTTCCTTCTGTAGTGTTGAGAGGAGTTCCCTACCAGGACAGACTTTGCTCGTGTGCTCAAGACATCGATTCCATAAAACATATTTTGTTGCATTGTGCAAAATATGAGCAAGCCAGGGCTGAACTGATACTACCCTTGCTGGTACCTTTCCCGGGAAAATCAGAGGCTCACTATGTCAGGTCCCTACTGGAAGACCGGGCAAACGCTAGAACGTTAGCAGTGGCAAAGTTTTTATCGGTGGTTGCAAGAACAAATGAGCCCTATATTCTAAACAAAATGCTTGTTTAACCTGGAGGAAGGCTTGTCTGAATTGTGTATTGATTTGTAATGATTTGTTGGGTCTCCGGACCGTAATAAAGATTGATTGATTGATTGATTGATTGATTATTATAAGGCGTCTGGTCTTTGTTGTACATTTCGTCGCTGCAAACCGCCTTGCAGCAATATAGAAAAGGCGCCGTGCAAATTAAAAGTGAAATGGAAATGATAGGAAACAGCCGCTCTTAACATCCATCAGGATGATGGAAATCGCAGCGTCTCCGGAATCTGCACCAGATATACTTCCTCTCGCTAAGAATAGCCTGGTTTTGGCATCTGTTCCGCCGAACCTCATTATCTTCAGCAGCAGGTGGATGGGAAAGTAAAATTAGCCGTGCTCACTTTGCCCCTTCCCTCCCCAGATCCTTTGCAATTCCATCCTGCCCACATCTCTGTATATTTCCAGCAGCATAAGCAAAACCGACTTTGACGTCAGATGCTGACAAAATGCCCGAAACTCCATCTTTGGTGGAGATGGAGCAACAGGAGCCTTCCTGGCGCTGAGTCAGGCCACTGGCCCAGTTAGATCAGCATTGTCTGAACTGATTGGCGGGCTGTGGTCATTTTCAAAACAAATACAGTGGTACCTTGGTTGTCGAACCTACCGTATTTTTTGCTCTATAAGACTCACTTTTTCCCTCCTAAAAAGTAAGGGGAAATGTGTGTGCGTCTTATGGAGCGAATGCAGGCTGCGCAGCTATCCCAAAAGCCAGAACAGCAAGAGGGATTGCTGCTTTCACTGCGCAGCGATCCCTCTTGCTGTTCTGGCTTCTGAGATTCAGAATGTTTTTTTTTTCTTGTTTTCCTCCTCCAAAAACTAGGTGCGTCTTGTGGTCTAGTGTGTCGTATAGAGCGACGAATACGGTAATCTGTTCCGGGAGGCCGTTTGACTCCCGGAACCGTTGGAAAACTGAGACGCGGCTTCCGATTGAGCGCAGGAAGCGCCTGCAGCTGATCAGAAGCTGCGTCGGACGTCTGGCTTCTGCAAAACGTCCGCAAAACAGAACACTCCCTTCCAGGCTTGCGGTGTTCGGGATTGACAACCAAGGTAGAGCAACAGTCCAGTCCTCATGATTCGGAATAAAGGGCTGAATTAAATAGGAACCTAGGAGAGGAGCTTTTTAAAGTCTGATTTACACCTCCAGCGCTCCTCTGCTGCCCCCTTGCCTTTTAGTGTCCTACAAGGTAACCCCACCGCCCTCCAGGGGGCAGTACTCCTCACTTTGGGAATGTCTACTCTAATCATTACACCACGCTGTCCGTCCAGACACATTTCCATGCATTACGCTGAGATTCACCTGACATATTCTCCATGCACATGGAAAGTTCTAAAGGAGGGTAAAAGAAGAAGAGATAGATAAGTTGAAATTCTTGTAGGATGTGATCCATGAGAGGCAGTCAAGTACAACATTCCTTGTAATGCTAGAGAAGACATGAGAGGGAATGTTTGGTCCAGCCAGTCGAAACTTCCTGTTCCTCCTGGCTGGAGCATCCTTCCTTTTGCATGTGACAGAAGGTGGGCGTGACCTAACCTGTCCAGGTAACAAAAGGACGAATCACGCAGCACCCTTCCCTCTCTTTTTGACTTCCTTCTTTGTTTGACCAGCTTTTAGCTAGGACTGCTCTGCTAGCTCTCACTGGGATTATTCCCCCTTATGGGGTAGATCCGCATGTACATATTTGTAACTAAGTCTGCCTTCAGGAATCCAACTGTGAGTCAACTTCTTTTATTGACTTTGAATAAGATTGTCGCGTCTTTATTCTTTGAAGAGGGATTCAAGGAAACTTACCAGGAATGTACAATTCAATCTGAGACAGGTTGAACTGTATAAAAGTGAGCGGCTCACACAAGCCTGCAGCCAACTATCTGCTGTGCATGTAAAAAGGGGAATGTAACTCTGCTACTACTCTGGGACGCTGGTGGAGCTGTGGGTTAAACCACAGAGCCTAGGACTTGCAGATCAGAAGGTCAGCGGTTCGAATCCCTGCGACAGGGTGAGCTCCCGTTGCTCTGTCCCTGTTCCTGCCAACCTAGCAGTTCAAAAGCATGTCAAAGTGCAAGTAGATAAGTAGGTACCGCTTCAGCAGGAAGGTAAATGGCATTTCCGTGCGCTGCTCTGGTTCGCCAGAAATGGCTTAGTCCTGCTGGCCACATGACCCGGAAACTGTACGCTGGCTCCCTCGGCCAGTAAAGCGAGATGAGCGCCGCAACCCCAGAGTCGGCCACGACTGGACCTAATGGCCAGGGGTCCCTTTACCTTTACCTTTAACTCTGCTACATATAGGCACTTGCTAGTGCAAGTTAGGAAGGATATTCTTTGGAAGCTGAATTTTGCAAGCAGAGCAACCTTGCGCGTTGTTAAAGGGGGGCTGGAGTCATGACTAGAGAGGCGCGGCATGCTTAAGAAAGGGCTTTTGCAAAATTGCAGATAAACTCTTAAGTGAAAGCATCTGTTCTCTCACTCCCATGAGCCAGATGGGAAATTAACAAAGGCTAAGGTGTCTGTTTGTTCAATTTGGCTGAGCATGCCTTAAGAGAGATACCATGGAGGCGGTGGCAAGACTGAAAGAAAGGCGATGAAACAGTGAAATGAATTCTGCTGTTTCTCCCTCCCTCCCTGGGAGAGCCAGAGAGAGAGAGAGAGAGAGACTCTATGTCCCTAATTAAGGATTTACCCAACGGCTCTGTTACAGCCACCGCACTGATCAGGATTAATATCCCCCAAATATAAGCGTTTTAAAAACACATCTCAATGTGTATTTACTAGAAGAGCATGCCAGGAGCTTCCTAAAGACCCAACACATTTACCCTCACCGCCGCTTGAATGTTCAGCAAGTGATTAAACACCACCCAAGGAAACTAAAGGTAAAAGGTAAAGGGAACCCTGACCATTAGGTCCAGTTGTGACCGACTCTGGGTTGCAGCGCTCATCTCGCTTTATTGGCCTAGGGAGCCGGCGTACAGCTTCCAGGTCATGTGGCCAGCAGGATTAAGCCGCTTCTGGCGAACCAGAACAGAACGGCGAACGCCGTTTACCTTCCTGCTGGAGCGGTACCTATTTATCTACTTGCACTTTGACGTGCTTTCGAACTGCCAGGTTGGCAGGAGCAGGGACCGAGCAACGGGAGCTCACCCCGTCATTGCGGGGATTGGAACCGCCGACCTTCTGATCGGCAAGTCCTAGGCTCTGTGGTTTAACCCACAGCGCCACCACCGCTTGAATGTTCACCAAGTGATTAAACACCACCCAAGGAAACTAAATATCCTGCTAAACATCATCACTATCTGTGTAGTGGTTAGATTGTCGGGCTCCGACCTGAGAGAGACCAGGGTTCAAATCTCTCTACTCGGCCCTGAATATCCCAGGGTGTGTGGCTTTGGGTGTGGCCAGCCTCTCAGACTCACCTACCTTGCAGGGTTGTGGACAAAAATGGCAAGAGGGGGCTTGCTCTTCAGGTTAATGAAAAAAGCGAGCCAGAGTTGTTTTATGATTTGTTAGTTCAAAGCAGTCCTTGGCAGCTCGGCCGGAGTGTGAGACATCTGCCCAGGCATGTTTCTGGTGGCAGGCATGCGCACCAGAGCTGCAGAATGTGAACCAGTGCTTATCGGCTGCTGAGCGCAATGGGATTGACTCCCATGCAGAGTTTCGCAGCTTTCGTTGTGAAAATCAAAGGGGGGCGGTGCAAGGTGGGGTGGGGTCTGAACCCTGAAGGGCAAAAGACTGGATTGCCCGCTAGGCAGATTTAAGCACGTGCTTAGGGGCAGTAGCACAACAGGGGCACCAAAAGGAAAAAGGAATATATATTTTTTGGAAAGAATTAGACATTTGCAGACACATGCGGCCCTCCAGACCTTGGTGTCTGGCCCCCAAAACTCTCCCAGGCCACAGTCCTCACCAACCTCCCACAGAGCTGTTGTCGGTAAGTGTAGACAATACTGAGCTAACAGACGTGGGTGGCGCTGTGGTCTAAACCACTGAGCCTCTTGGGTTTGCCGACCAGAAGGTCAGTGGTTCGATTCCCCACGACGGGGTAAGCTCCCGTTGCTCTGTCCCAGCTCCTGCCAACCTAGCAGTTCGAAAGCACGCCTGGGCAAGTAGATAAATTGGTACCACCGTGGTGGGAAGGTAAACAGCGTTTCCGTGTGCTCTGGTTTCCTTCACGGTGTCCCGTTGCACCAGAAGCGTTTTAGTCCTGCTGGCCACATGACTCAGAAAGCTGACTGAGGACAAACACCGGCTCTCTTGGCCTGAAAGCGAGATGAGCGCCGCAACCCCAGAGTCGCCTTTGACTGGGTCCTTTACCTTTACCTTTAAACAGCAAGGGAACTCCTATGGTTGGGGCAATCTGCTTTGCGGGCAGATTTCCCCAATTCAGTCCCCAAAAGCATCTCCGGGTGTGTGTGGAAATATTTCCCCTGCCTGAGACCCCTGGAGAGCCGCTGCCAGACCGTGTCAACAATCCTGGCACCATTCTTTGTGTGCCTCCTCCACATGAGGTCCGGATGTTGGAAACACGAGAGCAGGGCCTTTTCTGCAGTGGCTCTGCCGTTTGTAGAATTCTCTCCCCAGAGTGGCTTGCCTGGCTCCTTCATTATACACCTTTAGGGAGCAGACAGGGCCGGATTTCGGTTTGATGAGGCCCTAAGCTACTGAAGGTAATGGGGCCCTTTCTATGTCCAGCTGTCCTTTGTCAACAACAAATAGTTGCTGTTTTTTTGTGTTGAATATATGCTATATGGTCATTTATGGACCTAATAGGTATCTCAAGCTATTGGCACATAACAAATAGGTGCTTACACAACACTGTTGCTGGATGTAGGTTTTATTTTATTTGTTTTTTATCTCATATTTCGAAAATGTACATCCAGGTCCCCCCCCCTTTAATTCTTTGGGGGGGCCGCCAAGAGAGTGGGGCCCTAACCTATAGCTTGCTTATGTAAACCTGGCACTGGGAGCTGGCAAAAACATTCCTCTTCTACCAGCTTTGGGGGTGATTAATATTCTGGAAGGGAGGGCTATTGGTTCGCTTTGTTTACGTTCTTGTTTTTATTCTGCACTTTGTGTTTTTATGCTTTGGACTGCCCTGCCATCTTTGGATGAAGGGTGGTATGCAAATCAATAATAATAATAATAATAATAATAATAAGTGGAGCAGTGTCTCAGTATAAGGCACCTATTAAAACCAGCCTTTTATTCGGAAACATGAGGACTGGAATCTTGTTACTGTTTTAGAGGAAAGACTGCAGCTCAGCGGTAGAACACCTCCTATGCCTGCTGAAGTCCTGGGTTCAATTCTTAGCGGCATTTCCAAATAAAGTTGGGAAAGGTGGCTTGCCTGAGACCCTGCAGAGCTGCTGCCCACCCGTGTAGACAGTATGGGGCTAGATGGACCAATAGTTCCGATCTGGTGGAACACTCTGTCACAAGAGACTAGGGCACTGCGGGACTTGACATCTTTCCGCAGGGCCTGCAAGACAGAGCTGTTCCACCAGGCCTTTGGCCAGGGCACAGCCTGACTCCCTCCCTCGGCAGTCTTTGCGGAGCTCTGGCCCAATGGTTGCCAGTGGCTTGAATTAATTAATTTTATAATGAATGATTTTAGAGTGTTGTTTGTGCTGTACTTTTGTACTGTTTTATTGTTGTTAGCCGCCCTGAGCCTGGCTTCGGCTGGGGAGGGTGAGATATAAATAAAATTTATTATTACAGTGGTGCCTTGCAAGACGAAATTAATTCGTTCCGTGAGTTTTGTCGTCTTGCGATTTTTTTCGTCTTGCGAAGCACGGTGTCGGGAAAGTTTTGGAAAAGCTTCAAAAATCACCAAAGTCTTTAAAAACCTCAAAAAAGGCCACCACACGGCGTTCTATGAGTTGCTCCTCGAAGTCAAGTCGCAACTGTATTAACGGCGTTAAGAAAAAGGAAACAAACTTGCAAGACGTTTCCGTCTTGTGAAGCAAGCCCATAGGGAAAATCGTCTTGCGAAGCAGCTCAAAAAACAAAAAACCCTTTCGTCTAGCGAGTTTTTTGTCTTGCGAGGCGTTCGTCTTGCGAGGTACCACTGTATTATTATTATTAGTCTGATTCAGTATAAGGCGTGTTACGTCCCAACTTAAAACCAGTCCTGTATTCGAATCCATGAAGCCTGGAATCTTACAGGGAATTTCCAAACAGCGAAATAACTCACACAGCTTAGCGTTTCAGCACCTGCTTTGGATGCAGAAGGTGCCGGGTGCAATTCCCAACATCTCCACGTAAGCCTGCCCCAAATCCCGGAGAGCTGCTGCCAGCCAGTGTAGACTGTACTAAGCTAGATGGACTAGTGATCTTCAGAATAAAATGGCTTCCCACCCCTTTGGTCCCTCCAAAGTGTCATGCATGCCGATGATAATACAGTGGTACCTCGGGTTAAGTACTTAATTCGTTCCGGAGGTCCGTTCTTAACCTGAAACTGTTCTTAACCTGAAGCACCACTTTAGCTAATGGAGCCTCCTGCTGCTGCCGCACTACTGGAGCACGATTTCTGTTCTCATCCCGAAGCAAAGTTCTTAACCCGAGGTATTATTTCAGGGTTAGCGGAGTCTGTAACCTGAAGCGTATGTAACCTGAAGCGTATGTAACCCGAGGTACCACTGTAATAATAAACAGCCAGAAGGAATTCTAGATCCCATCCTTACCTGCCAAGTTCCGGGCCCATGATGTAGAAATCCTCAAGGACTGCATCCCTGCGGGATCCTTCGATCCAGTACTCGTCCTCCAGCGGCTTTGAGGTGGGCATCTTTGGGGCAGAGGCGAGGGTCCTTCCCGGAGGCGAGGAGGCTGGCTTTTCGCTTGGCCCTCTTAAAACATCGCAGATGGGCAGGCGGGGAGGGAGCGGCGGAGA
This sequence comes from Podarcis pityusensis, assembly GCF_964106645.2. Classification (NCBI taxonomy): domain Eukaryota; kingdom Metazoa; phylum Chordata; class Lepidosauria; order Squamata; family Lacertidae; genus Podarcis; species Podarcis pityusensis. Next base: position 3,411,702 of record NC_138043.1, read on the forward strand.
TGGGAAAGCAATTTCCAGGATTATCCGGGGAGGATCAGAATAAACGTCCTCAAATCTCCCTCCTCCGCTTCCAGCTCCGCACAAGAGGGCGGCAGGTGGGCCTCTTCTCCGCCGGCTGGATGGAGCCCCTCGGGCCGCCTCACACGCTCCTTGCACGCTCCTTACATGCGTGTTTTGCACGAGGCCCCCAGCTGCCTCCTGCAAAAAAAAGGCAAGCGAGTCTTTGCCTTTACAGATACCCCTTGAGGTTTTGGGGTGCCTGAGAACCCCTGCACACTCTCTCACTCAGGCCTGGGTTGGCCACCTCCTCCAGTTAAGGTGATGGGGTGTCTTCTGCTTCTTGACAAAGTCTCTGTCTTTTTCTACATCATGGGGATCACCTTGAGGAATAATAATAATAAGAAGAATGTACCAATCTGGCAGAGTAGGACAAGTCAAGTTATTCCTGTTCCTCAGGCTCCTGCCCCAAACCACCCTCCCTCCAGGCCATTGCAAATATTTTTAGGTGGGGGGGGGGGTCTAACCCGGAGAGGAATGCTCCCCCACCCACTCCAGTTTCAAGATTTAAATCCAGGATTGCTGCTGGGGTTGGCGTGGGAACCCCTGTTTTGCCAGGTGCCCAAGAAAAAGATACGGCCCTTCCTTGCTCCTCTCCAGTAATTATAACAGTTACAGCATCTATATTTGGAAAATAAACCCCACAATATCAGCATGGAGGCGTCAGCGGTTTTCCAAACCTGGGCTGCAGCCTTCCTTTCGGCGAGGTTCAAGTTTCACATCGTGGAGTGCAATTTGTCCCTCCGGAGCGGTCCTCCGTTCCTGCTCTGGTGGATGATGCTCAGAGGATGCTCAGAGACCACGCCCGGGAGAGACAACATCCCGGTGACCTCTATTTGAGAAAGTGTGGCTTGCCAGCTTCAGCCTCCCAAACCCGGCTCGCTCCTGCCACCCAAAGGCGCCTGCATTTCATTGCCACTTCCTCCGGCGCTCCAAAGCAGAGATGCTACAGCCTGATAAACTCATTTTGTATCCAGCCAAGTTGGGGGATCATGGAATCGTACGATTGTAGAGTTGGAAGGGACCACGAGGGTCATCTAGTCCAACCCCCTGCAATGCAGGAATCTTTTGCTCAACTTGGGACTCGAACCCACCACCCTGAGTTTAAGAGTCTCGTACTCTACCAACTAGGGACGTGGGTTAAACCACAGAGCCTAGGACTTGCCGATCAGAAGGTCGGCGGTTCGAATCCCCGCCACGGGGTGAGCTCCCGTTGCACGGTCCCTGCTCCTGCCAACCTAGCAGTTCAAAAGCATGTCAAAGTGCAAGTAGATAAATAGGTACCACTCCAGCGGGAAGGTAAACGGCATTTCCGTGCGCTGCTCTGGTTCGCTGCTGTATGCCGGCTCCCTCGGCCAGTAAAGCGAGATGAGCGCCACAACCCCAGAGTCGGTCACGACTGGACCTAATGGTCAGTGGTCCCCTTTACCCCTTTTACCTTACTCTACCAACTGAGCTATAGCAGGTTTAACCTGACTGTTTGCTTGTGAGACATGGACCACTTATAAATGGCAACTCTGCTTTACACTTCCTGACATTACGAACACCAGAAGACCCAAAGGGGCTAGCCCAGCCCATCTAGCGAAACATGGACCACTTATAAACGCCATCTCCAACTCCTTGGAAGCTTCCATCAACGGTGTCTCAGAAATTTTTTACACATCACTTGGGGAGACCGGCGAACCAATACCAGTGGAAGAAGCAAAGATCACCAATGTTGAAGCAAGGATTCTTCAACATCAACTTCGTTGGACCGGTCATGTTGTGTGGATGCCTCTTACTCGCCTCTTCTCTAAACTAAAAAAGCAACCCTGTATCAGGAAGTTTTTAATGTTTGATTTTTTAAATTATGCTTTTGTGTGTGTTGGAAGCCACCCAGAGTGGCTGGGGCAACCCAGCTGGACATGCAGGGTTTAAATATTATTATTATTATTATTATTATTATTATTATTATTATTATTAAAAGGGCTTGAATGCTGCCAGCTTTCTTCCTAGGGAAATTGCTTTATGTTCTATAAATCACCCAACATCCAGCTTTGCGGAGATGCCCTTGTGCTCAGGTGCTGTGGCAAATCCTACTCAGCCTCCTCTTCTCTCTGTTTGGGCATCCTCTGGGCAGTCGCTGGTCTTTGAGCTGCCTTCAACCACCCCAAAGAGAGGTGCTTCCTTACACTGCCCCACAGGGGCCTGGGACTTGTCTGTCCATTCCCAACAGCAAGGACTGGCGGACTGGCTGGCTGCGCTCCCTTGCCCGCTTGCTTGCTTGCTCCGAGGCTGCCTCAGCCCCTGGCACCCAGCACCCCCTGGCCAGCCCCAGAGGCACCATTCGCACGGGGAGCTTGCAGCCAGGGGTGCTGCAATAAACAGCCGTGCCAGCCTTTGGGAGGCAGAGACGCCAGAGGGCATCAGAGGAGGGAGGCAAGAGAAGAGGGACAGAGGCCAGGGTTGCCCGCGGCACCCCGACCATTGTTACGGTAAAATCTGGGTGCAGGGTTACTCTGCCACCCAGCTCGTCGGACTAAGTCCGCGGGTCCCTGCGGAAGAAAATGAGCTCAGCCGGAGACAGGAGCAAGTTCCAGGAGATCCGAGTTTATTGCGCAACAGGTTCAAGGCGAGATTGAACAGCGAGAAAGGGGTGACATGAACTTTTGAAATTTCCCTCCATGTCCCAGAATACAGTGCAAAATACATCCCAGTTACATCACGAATACATTAGGAAGAGGTTGGGTTACACCGGATTAACATATGGAGGAGGGAGGGGGGAATATGCAGAGCTGGAGATATGCGCAGATAAGCACATCCTGAGAAGACAATGGTCCATGTATGCATAGTCTGTCACCTGGCATCGCCCGAAGGAAGGGCTTGGCAGAGCGATTTGACAGGATTAGGGTCTTGACACCTTGCTTGAGGGATTATGGAGGGCAGGGGAGGTGTCATGGAGTCCTAGAGAAATTGAGCAAATTGGCAAGTTGATTTTCTATGAATTTTATAGATTTTAGTCCCTTTTGACATTGGCAATTGGAAATAAATGGATATATTGTAGCGAAGAAGGTGAAGAAGAAGACATGCCCCCCCCCTTCCGTATCACCATCCTTCAAGGCACCCCAGGGAGCCACGGCACACGGGTTGAAGACCACTGCTGTAAGGGAAGGAGAGACCTTTGCCCAGCCCTGGAGATAAATGCAATTCCTTATATTCCGCTGGGCAGCTGCTGTCGTGGGTAATGGCCACAGAGCGGGGCTATTGGCCTCTTTATCAGTGCCGTTGTGGCTTTTCCTGATGGGATTCGTTCTGTGTTCCTATTTGTAGCCTGCTTTTCTGTGTGGATACCAATTAAAACGGCTCGTGGAAAAAGTGAAAAATGGAAAATACCAGAAACGGGAATGTAGAACGGGGGGAACTTAGCTAAACTGAGTCAGGCCAATTAATAATAATAATACTACTATTTTAAGACAGCATCTTGAAAAGTAGAGACATCACCTTGCCAACAAAGGTCAGTATAGTTCAAGCTCTGGTTTTCCCAGCAGTGATGTATGGAAGTGAGAGCTGGATCATAAAGAAGGCTGATCGCTGAAGAATGGATGCTTTTGAATTCTGGTGCTGGAGGAGACTCTTGAGAGTCCCATGGACTGCAAGAAGATCAAACCTCTCCATTCGGAAGGAAATCAGCCCTGAGTGCTCACTGGAAGGACAGATCCTGAAGCTGAGGCTCCAAGACTTTGGCCACCTCATGAGAAGAGAAGACTCCCTGGAAAAGACCCTGATGTTGGGAAAGATGGAGGGCGCAAGGAGAAGGGGACGACGGAGGACGAGATGGTGGGACAGTGTTCTCGAAGCTACCAGCATGTGTTTGACCAAACTGCGGGAGGCAGTGGAAGACAGGAGTGCCTGGCGTGCTCTGGTCCAGGGGGTCACGAAGAGGCGGACATGACTAAACGACTAAACAACAACAATACTACTATTGCTGCTGCTGCTGCTGCTGCTGCTGCTGCTACTGCTACTAATTTATTACTTATACCTCACCCATCTAGGCGGCTCCCAACCGAATATGAAAAACACCATAAAGCATCAAACATTAAAAACTTCCCTAAACAGGGCTGCCTTCAGATGTCTTCTAAAAGTCAGACAGTTGTTTATTTCCTTGACATCTGATGGGAGGGTGTTCCACAGGACGGGGGCCACCACTGAGAAGGTCCTCTGCGTGGTTCCCAGTAACTTCACCTCTCGCAGTTAGGGAACTGCCAGAAGGCCCTCAGAGCTGGACCTTGGTGTCCAGGCTGGACAATGGGGGTGGAGACGCTCCTTCAGGGATACTGGGCTGAGGCCGTTTAGGGCTTTCAAGGTCATCACCAACTCTTTGAATTGTGCTCACCCCGTGATCCTCAAATGAAGGGGGGCATCTGAAGGCAGCCCTGTTTAGGGAAGCTTTTAATATTTGATGAATTATTGTATTTTAATATTATGCTGGAAGCTGCCCAGATGGGCGGGGTATAAATATATTATTATTATTATTATTATTATTATTATTATTATTATTACTAATGGTTCCAGACCTCATGACTCTGAACCAAAGGCTGATGTAAAAAGATGCTTTTCCCCGAGCCACAGCCTTGCTGCATCACTGACTGCCCCACACTGAGTGGCAGCAAAGCTCCAGGATTTCAGAAAAGGGCTGCCTTCCTAGCCTGGGGACTGAACCCGACACCTTCTGCAGGCACAGCAGAATCTCTACCGCTGAGCTATGGGTCTTTCCCCAAAGTGAAGGCCTCTCTTTTAAGAACAGCACAGCACATCTTCCTTTGCTTTGCCTTTAAAACCTTTCCAAAGGAGTAAAGAGGCGAAGGCGTTAAACCTTCCGGTGGGGAAAGGAATTTTAACACCAAGACGCAGCAGATCACAGGTTAAAAGGCGCCTGGATTTTATCTTAAAAAGATGTTGGAAGGCAGGCAAGGGGGAGAGAGAGAAGGATGGGGGTGCACGATGGAGAGCCGGACCCCCAAATTTTGGAATGAGGGGTGCGAAGCCTTCAGAACGAGGGGAAAGTGATGTCTTAAAAGGCGGCCCAGATTGATGCAAAATCTCACTATCTTCAAGCCTCATTTCCAGAGTTTAACTGCCAAAAGGGTCAGCAAAACTGCTTGCCTTGTCCTCCACTTTCCCTCCCCCCCCCAAAAAAACCCCTGCTTCCTTCTCTGTAGGTTGGCAAAGGGATTGCTGGTTGGCCCCAATAGGCCTGATTTGGTATAACCCAACATCCTATATCTCTATTCACATTCCCACCCACCCCCAAACCATGAGAACTGGAATCTTGCTTTATTTTAAAGGAAAAAATTCAGTGGCAGGGAGGGGACGTGGGTGGCACTGTGGGTTAAACCACAGAGCCTAGGACTTGCCGATCAGAAGGTCGGCGGTTCGAATCTCCACGACTGGGTGAGCTCCCGTTGCTCGGTCCCTGCTCCTGCCCACTAGCAGTTCCAAAGCACGTAAAAGTGCAAGTAGATAAATAGGTACCGCTCCGGCGGGAAGTTAAACGGCATTTCCGTGCGCTGCTCTGGTTCGCCAGAAGCGGCGTAGTCCTGCTGGCCACATGACCCGGAAGCTGTACGCCGGCTCCCTCGGCCAGTAAAGCGAGATGAGCGCCGCAACCCAGAGTCGGCCACGACTGGACCTAATGGTCAGGGGTCCCTTTACCTTTACTATTCAGTGGTAGAGTACAGATTCTGAATGCAGATGGCGCCAGGTTCAGTTTGCCCATAGAGGCGGGGCGCACCGCGGGGCCTCGGGAGTCTGCCTGAATCCTCCCACTCAGTCGCCCTACAGCTGGGGGGGAGGCAGCGGGCAGACCATTTGGGCAGCACAGAGCCTGCACGTGCCCAAGCCACCGTGTCTATCCCAGGATAGATGCGTGGCTCAGGCACACTGCAGGCTCTGTGGTGAGTGCCGCCTGGCATTTTGTCACCCCCTCAGTGGTGACACCTGCGGGCTCCCAAGGCTTGCGGATAGCTTCCTGAAGCCTGGGGAGCAATAGGGGTCGGTGCGCACCGACTCCTCTCGCTCTCCAGGCTTCAGCGAAAGCCTGCATTCGCCCCATAGGACAGCATGCCCCAGGCTTCGGGATGCAGGCTGCTATCCGCAAGCCTGGGGAGCCCGGCGGGAACCCAAGGCTTGCGGATAGCTTCCTGAAGCCTGGAGAGCAATAGGGGTCGGTGCGCACTGACTCCTCTCGCTCTCCAGGCTTCAGCGAAAGCCTGCATCGCCCCATAGGACGCACACACATTCCCCCTTCATTTTTGGAGGGGAAAAAGTGCGTCCTATAGGGCAAAAAATACGGTAACTTCGGGCCTGGGCAACTCAGACCAGCTCAGAAGAAATGCCAAAAATGCCACAGAGGAACCAGAGAGGGCAGTGGTAGGATGGGGGAAAGGGAGCCAATTCCATGTTTGCAGACCCGCTTGGCTGTGTCCTCTGTTTAAACATATTTATTTATTTGCTGTGGATAAAACACTGAGCTCGGCGGATGGTGGAGATGAAACAGTGATAAATAATCATTATCCTTAGACAGCCATCTCTCTCTCTCTCTCTCTCTCTCTCTCTCTCTCTCTCTTTCTTTCTCTCTCTCTTTCTCCCTCCCACCCCCTCCTCTTCCCTCCAGCTCAGAGAAACTGGATGCAAATCCAGCCGTCCCACCAGCCCCCTCCCGAAATATCAGGAACATAACAGGGACACCAGAAGGACATGAGACAGAGTCAATGTATTCCGTTTTCCAGGGGAAAAAGAGATATGAAACGAAAACCAAGCAAGGCTCTCTGTTTGAAAGGAGTCGTCGGCAGTCAGGAGACATCAAGGAAGCCTGGAATTGTCTCAGATATGAGAAAGAAATAATATTATAATATACTTTCTGAGAATCCTGGTTGGGTTATTTTCTGTGCCTTGTTTTTAATGTGGGGGACTTTGGTTCGCTGTTTCCTTTCGGATAAGATCTTCTGCCCTCCACCCTCGCCAGCCCAGTCATCATCGCCACAAAGATGTATTTATTTCTCTGCAGCCCGCTCAAACATGGAGCTTTCTAAGCTCCATCTAATAAGACCCCGTGTCCTTCTCAAAGTAGAACCCCCATTAAAATTACCAGGACTACATAGTCACATCCATTGCAGTTGTACCTCGGAAGTCGAAAGTTCCAAAACGAAAGCGTTCCAAAACCAAGGCGCGCTTTCCCATAGAAAGTAATGCAAAACGGATTAATCTGTTCCAGACTTTTAAAAACAACCTCTAAAACAGCAATTTAGCCTGAATTTTGCTCTCTAACAAGACCATTGGTGCATAAAATGAAAGCAATAATCAATGTGCTGTACTATAAAATAAATAAGACAGTATTGTAGATGATAAAAATTTAAATTAAATATTTTTCATACCTGCACTGGTGATAGTCATTGTTTGGATGTGGGACTTGTATCCATTTCCGCAGTAGCACAATCAGTCAAATCAGTAGCTGAACTGAGTTCCACACAGTCACAAAATCAAATGAACCAAAAAAGCCTCAAAAACAAAAACGCAGAATAAATAGCAAAAACAAAAGTGCCAAACTTAATCCGTTCCGGAAGTCCGTTTGACTTCTGAAATGTTCAAAAACCAAGCCACAGCTTCTGATTGGTGCAGGGCCTCCGGAAACAATAGCCAACAGCCGCATCGGACGTTCAGCTTCCGAAAAACGTTCACAAACCAGAACACTCGCTTCTGGGTTTGCGGCATTCGGGAGCCAATCCGTTCGGGAACCAAGCTACCACTGTATAATTTTTATATATATAAATAAGCAATGAAAACAAACAGAGGGATTTCCAATGCATTTTAATTAGGACATCTTGCATTTTCAATCCCCCGAAAAATGGGGAAAGCTTTAAAATTGCGGCTAAATCTATTAGGACGGGGATGCCGGCTTCACTTGCTGGGCTGGCTGGACCAACGTGGGCAGGTAGGTGACGTTGCGGGACGGCGCAAGGTGGAAAGCAATGTCCTCAGCTGCCTCGAGCTTGCGCAGTTCAATGAGTCCGTCGCCCGCCGAAGCCAACGAGCTGGCGATGAGCTGAGCGGCCTTTGCGTCGCCTTCGGCGGAGAGGACCGCCGCGGCTTTCAGCTGCTCGGCCTTCTCCACCATGAACCTGGCCCTTTCTGCTTCTTGCTGGGCCACTTGCTTCATTTCGACGGCCTCCACAAACTCCTTCCCGAACGTAAGGTGCGTCAAGGAAACGTCGTCCAGGACGAGACCAAAGGGGGCTGCTCTTTCCGCCAGTTCTTCGCTGACCTGCCGGGAGACCAGCTCCCTCTGGGTGATCAGCTCGCCGGCATCGAAACGAGCCACCACCGACTTCAGGGTCTCGGTCGTGATGGAGGGCAGCACCCTCTCGTCGTAGTCCTCGCCCACCGTGGTGTAGATCCAGGGAAGCTGCGCTGCCACCGGCCTGAACAAGATCCTCAGGGTGATGTCCACGTTCTGTAGATCTTTGCTGCCGGTGACGACCGGGATGTTGCGCGGGCGAGAGCGGCAGTCGAAGATGACCGGTTTCTGCACCCAGGGGACGAGGAAGTGGCTCCCTTCTCCCACCACAACGTCCTGGACGCCCCGGAACCGGTCAAAGATGACGGCTTTGTGGCCCGCATCCACGGTGTAAACAACAGAGTTGACTATGCCACCGGCAAGCGCCAGACCCAGGCCTAGTCTGCTCATGGTCTCAAAGATCTTGGCGGCCATTGGGCTCTTCACGGCTCCCGGCGACCTGAACTCCACGTGAGCGCTCAGCCAAGTCCCCCGGTCCTTCTGTGTTCACGTAAAATCTTTGCCCTCTCGCCTATGGGCCGCGATGCCTGATGGAATCGGAAGCCCTTCCGATCGCAGGGGCGAAGGAAAGTGGCGCACGCCCAAAGCCATGTGCCCCAAATCTCGAACCCCCATGTCTCTTTTGGGGGCTCTCAGGGGTTGACAGCCTTGTGACACCACCAGGGCCTGCCTTGTGATGTCACCGCCCCACGACATCGCCTAGCCCTCCTTTGTGATGCCGCAACTGGAAAAAGGACAGGAAATGGTGCTGATTGGAAGTGGGGCAGTGCGGCCAACCCCAAACGTTTGCAGGCACAGACAGTATTCGAAGAGGGAATCGCATGTGACTGCTCTGACAGCGTTGAGAGCACCAACCATCATGGATGTGCAATAATTTTAAAAAGGATATCTGGGAGGGATCGTATGTTCTTCCACAACTGTCAGAGGTGGTCTGCTTTTAAACCACCGAGCCTCTTGGGCTTGGCGATTGGAAGGTTGGCAGTTCGAATCCCCACGATGAGCTCCCGTTGCTCTGTCCCAGCTCCTGCCAACCTAGCAGTTCAAAAGCACACCAGTGCAAGTAGATAAATAGGCACCACTGCGACGGGAAGGTAAACAGTGTGTTCTGTGTGTTCTGGTTTCCGTCACAGTGTCCCGTTGTACCAGAAGCGGTTTAGTCATGTTGGCCACATGACCCAGAAAGCTCTCTGTGGACAAACACTGGCACCCTCGGCCTGAATGCGAGATGAGCACCACAACCCCATAGTTGCCTTTGACTGGACTTAACCGTCCAGGGGTTCTTTCCCTTTTTACCTTTTACATCTGAGTAACAGTTGTTGGGGTCACACATGGGCAGTGTGGCTCAGGTTCTGCTTAAGGCATCTGGTTGGCTGTTTTGCTGGTCCTGAGGGTTAACCATGAGGCGAGGTCTGAGTCCAAGGGTGCAGTAGGGAGACAGTCCGTCAAAGCTGAAGCTGGGTCCAAGGCAGGGAGTTAGGTGAGGTCAGGAGCTCCGACACAGAAGCAGGACAGGGTTCAGGCAGGAACTAGCAACCAACAACATTGCTCCCGCAACTTGGGACTAGGGCTGGCTGGCTTTTATCTGCCCCGAGGCATAGGCCGGCCCCGATCCTCTGGTGACTCGCCTCTCCTGGCCTGGAGGCGAGCACTCCTCCTGCAGGAACATAGTTCCCTCCGCCTCTCTGCCCTGAGCCTCTGCAGCTCAGGAGAGGCTGGAGGGTTCCCGGACCCAGAGGCAACCTCAGCTTCCTCTGCCGGGGCTGAGAGTGGAGCACCTGCAGGCAATGGGTCCTCCATCACCTCAGGAGCCAGAGCAGACTCACCTGAGGATCCAGCACAGGTGAGGACCCTTCAGGCTCAGCTGGTTCTGGAGGCAGGGACTCCTGTGCAGGCTGGGATTCTTCAGGTTCATCCTCTGAGTCCGAATCCCAGGCCATCACAGCCGTTGTGAGGAGAGGCTGCTGGACTAGAAAGACCATTGGCTTAATCAATCACACTCTTCTTATGTTCTTGTGGAACCTCCAGGTTCAGAGGCAGTCTGTCTGGATTCCTAGGTTCTTTGGGGCATTTTGCCACTGTGAGAAGAGGATGCTAGGCTCGATCGGTCCCTTTTGGCCGGTTTCCGCTCCAGGGCTCTTTCGACGTTCCGGTGTTATTTCAACTAAATCTGTCCTCTCATCCAGCCAGTTCCGCTTTGGGCTTTGTCGAGACCGGGGAATCGCCCTTTTCAAATCGAGACGCTTAGCTCTCCGTTCGTTTGACTTGAAAAGAGGAAGGAAATTAATTATTTTGTTCTCTCATTATGCCGGAATAAAATCTTATTTTAAACGGGAACAGAATCGACTTCCTGGGACTGCTTTACATCTGTGGAGGGAGGGAACCTGATGACCTCCCTTCCTTTTGTTCACTTAAAAAATAATAATAAAGCACGTATATTTAATTTCTCCACTGCCATGCTCTTTCTAGAAATATAGAAAAGGGGAATTAAAGTATTTGGAAATCTCCACTCTCCATCTCTCTCTCTCTCTATTCATGTCAGTCCCTCAGCACCAAATCCTTTCTAATAGCGGACCTCCAACGCCCATCATGCTTTCTGGAAAACGTAGAGCTTCTAAATATAAAACTTTATCGGCGGAGAAAATCCATTCTTTTATAACCCAGAGCAAAATGCTAACTAAGGCCCTCTTCAACTTTCTTACTAGCAGCCAAGAGGGTTTGAGGCATGCATTATCCTGGAGCCTTCTGAGACCAGAGCGTGTTCAACTGTCAAGGGCTGTGTAGGCCTGAGGCATAATGGTCCCTCCGTTTTCGTACGCCCCATTCGGTGGCCACGAATGAGGGGCACTGCTGACTGTTTTTCAGGAGGGCGGGTTGATTTCTTTTGGGGTTGGTGGCGGTGGTATTTCTACAAAAAGCTCATTGCGCTCCCAGCCTGTGCAAAACCATAGTTGATAGCAGTGTAGCTTTGATCCACAGGCACCGGGGAATTAAAAAATGGCGGCCATCAACATAAGGAACTCAAAGCATTGGTGTCTTCTTCTTCTTTGGCGATCACTCGTAGCCAAGTAAGATGGTCTTCCATAAACACAGTTTTAACAATGCGTCTGTAAGTGACCATGGAGGCCAATTCTGGATCCACATGTCCTTCCACAGTGGGGACATAGGTCTCTGGGCGGGAGTTGATCCCGGTGAGGGTTTGCCAAGCGTGCCTTCCTTTTAGCGTGTTTCTCCCTTGTGTCCTGAGTTCGAGTGTCTTCAAAGCCCACGACACCTTTGGTAAAGGCTGTTCTCCAACTGGAGTGCTCGCAGACCAGTGTTTCCCAGTTGTCAGTGTTTATACTACATTTTTTTTAGATTTGCCATGAGAGAGTCTTTGAACCTCTTTTGTTGACCACCAGCATTACACTTTCCATTTTAAAGTTTGGAGTAGAGTAGTTGCTTTGGAAGACGATAATCAGGCATCTGAACCACATGACCAGTCCAACGAAGTTGATGTTTCAGAATCATCACTTCAACATTGGTGATCAATGATTCTTGGTGGACACTGGCACTAGTTCGCCTGTCTTCCCAAGTGATGTGTAAAAATTTTCGGAGACAAAGTTGATGGAATCTTTTGAGGAGTCAGAGGTGGTCACACAGCCCCTGACATTACCCTATCTAAAAAACTGATAGTGAGTAAGCAAGAAAGCTTGCATGTCAAAATGCGCACTTGGTCTAGAAGCCAAGCCATGTGAGGAGCGGTTGAAGGAGCTGGGTATGTTTAGCCTGGAAAAGAGGAGACCGAGAGGAGATATGAGAGCCATCTTCAAATATCTGAAGAGCTGTCACATGGAAGAGGGAACAAGCTTGTTTGCTCCTGCTTCGGAGGGTAGGACTTGAACCCATGGCTTCAAGCGGCATGAATGGAGATTCCGACTCAACATCAGGAAGAACTTTCTGACAGTAAGAGCAGCTTGACTGTGGAATGGAAGGTGGTGGACTCTCCTTCCTTGGAGGTTTTCAAGCAGAGGTTGGTGGCCATCTGTCCCTTCCAACTCTACAATTCTATGGTTCTGTGACTTGGGAGTGGTAGCTCAAAACAGCCATGCTGGCTGGGGCTTGTCAGGAGTGCGTGCAGGAGCCAGGCCCTGGGACCAGTAGGACTTTGCAGGACTGGGGCCTTCCTAAGTTTGTTCTGAAGAGGCAAGGCACAGCCACACAGGTGAGGTCGATTGGTAACTCACAGCACCTGGTGGCAGGAGCCGGGAAGGGATATAAGATCAGCATTTCCCTTCGGCTCTTTGCCACAGCAACTTGTTTCCTGCCTTGCTGCGTTTGGTTTCTTGATTCCTGATTCTCGGACCTTGGCTCCTTGCTTCTCAACCCTCGGACCCTTGTCTTCGTGACTCCTTGCTTCTCGACCCTTGGACCCTTGACTTTGTGACTCCTTGCTTCTCGACCCTTGGACCCTTGACTTTGTGACTCCTTGCTTCTCGACCCTCAGACCCCTGACTTCGTGACTCCTTGCTTCTCGACCCTCGGACCCCTGACTTCGTGACTCCTTGCTTCTCGACCCTTGGACCCATGACTTCGTGACTCCTTGCTTCTTGATCCTCGGATCCCTGACTTCGTGACTCCTTGCTTCTCAACCCTTGGACCCATGACTTCGTGACTCCTTGCTTCTCAACCCTCGGACCCTTGGCTTCCTGACTCCTGGCTTCTGGACTCCTGTTCCTGCTCCCACCCCGCCATCTTGCCCCCGGTCCCGACGACCCCAGCCGGGACTTTGATCGCCCGTGAACCGGACCATGACAGGGCTTATAGGGGATGCAGTATAAAGGCAAGACTGCCCTAAGGCTTTCCCGTGAGCAGAGCACCATTGCTGTAACCACTACACCACGCTCCCTCTTCCCGCCACGGTCTCGCCTCCTGCCAGACTTTCCCTCTCTCGTTTCCCCCTAGAAGTGAGTTGTCTCGCCTGTGACTGAAACACACTTTGGAACTGTCAGCCGAGCCGGCAGAGAGCCCTCGTTAGCATTTCGCTCCAGGTAAAAGAATGGATTTTCTCTGCTGATAAATTCATATATTTATAAGCTCTATATTTGCTGAAAACATGAGAGAGAGAGTGGGGAGGAAGACTGGCTCTTGGAGAGCAGGAGGCAGAATGGTGCTTTATTATTTTATTTTTCGTCTGGGAGATTAAAGGTAGACTCTTGTCCCCCTGGCACCAGAGTATTTATGCTGGCTGATGTCTCCTTCCCAGGAACGAGAACTCGGGGTCGCGGCGGATAGTTTTATCAAAATGTCAGCTCAGTGTGCATTGGCAGTTGGGGGGAAGAAGAGAGAGAGAGCGCAGAATTCCATGTTAGGGATTATTAGGGACCGGAGTGAAGAAACAACTCCATACAAATCTGACGTACGGACGTATTTCGGAACGCCATAGACGGCCTTGCACGTCCCATCTCACAGAGGACCAGAAAGCGCTTCAGAGACAGTGGTCTAAACCACTGAGCCTCTTGCGCTTGCTGATCAGAAGGTTGACGGTTCGAATCCCCGCGACGGGCTGAGCTCCCGTTGCTCTGTCTCAGCTCCTGCCAACCTAGCAGTTCGAAAACACGAAGTGCAAGTAGATAAATAGGTACTGCTGCGGCGGGAAGGTAGACAGCGTTTCCGTGTGCTCTGGTTTCCATCCTGTTGTGCCAGAAGCGGTTTAGTCCTGCTGGCCACATGACCCGGAAAGCTGTCTGCGGACAAACTCCGGCTCCCTCGGCCTGAAAGCGAGATGAGTGCCGCAACCTCATAGTCGCCTTTGACTGGACTTTACCGTCTAGGAGGTCCTTTTACCATATCCAATGTTAGCCAAACTGTGAGAGTAGATCCGCTGAAATTAACTGGCGTGGCTACTTTAGGCCCGTGAATTCCAGTAGAATTTTGTTGGGTTATTCCTGCCTGGTAGGGGTGTTGGTCTAGGTGACCCAGTGGGTTTCCAACTCCAATATTTGATTATAAGTCTCAGGGAGCCCAAACTATTGAGGCGATGGTGGACCGCGTCGGCTTCTTGGAAAGGGAAAGGCGAAAGCGTTTGCGGCTTTTAAAAGCCAAATATAGAATCATAGAATTGTAGAGTTGGGGGACACCAGGGTTCGAGTCCTCCCACTCAAGCAGCGCCAGATTTAGGTCTGATGAGGCCCTAAGCTGCTGAAGGTAATGGGGCCCTTTCTATGTCCAGCTGTCCTTTGTCAACAACAAATGGTCGCTGTTTTTTTGTGTTGAATCTATGCTATATGGTAATTGATGGACCTAATAGGTATCTAAAGCCATTTGTACATGTTGCCGTATAACCAGTCCATGCAGAATGTAGGCACCCTATATATAGAAAGGAGCAAAGCAGTGATATTTTAGGGAGCAGGCTAGCAGGCGGGGCCCATGACTTACATCACAGGAGCCTATGCAACACAAAACACTGTTGCTGGATGTAGGCTTTATTTTATTTGTTTTTTTATATTTTGGAAATGTACATCCAGTCCCCCCCTTAATTTTTTTCAGCCCCCCCCAAGAGAGTGGGGCCCTGAGCTACAGCTTGTTCAGCTTATACGTAAATCCGGCGCTGCGTGACTCAACCAGAAGCTCGCTGGGTGAGTCACTACCTTTCAGCCTAGCCTACCTCTCAGGCTTGTTTGTAGGGTTTAAATGGGCAGGGGGAAACCCACATACCCCACCTTGAGCTCCTTGAAGGAGAAAGGTAAAAATATGTAGGCGATCAATCAATATCTTCAATTTTTGTTGCCTGCTAAGCCTCCCCAGATGTTCAGAAAGCTGGTGCGAATTTTAATACGTTTTCGTTATTTACTTTTTTTCAAATCATTGTTCATTTTTCTTATTGATAATTTTATTGCTTTGCCTTTTTTTGGTAAACTGCTTTTTTGGGGGGGGGGGAATACAACCAGGCAGTGTGTAGATTTTATGAAATCAACTAATAATAAGTTTTCCTCTCCAGGGCTTGTTTTTGCAGCCCTTGAATTTAAAATACAGGTGTGTGTGTGTGTGTGTGTGTATGCAAAATAGCAGCTGCGCTGGTTAAAAAAAGGGTGGGGAGTAAGGTAAGCCTCCTAACCAGTGCTTTTTTTCTGGGGGTACGCATACCCCTAAACATTTTGCGAATCTCTGTACTTTTGTCCATTTACTGTCTTTATTTTTCCCAATTTGAACTACGAAACAGTGATTTTCTTGAGTCAAAATGAGAGTACCCCTAAACATTTTTTTGGGGGGGGGAAGGGCCCTGATCCTAACATTTCCCCAACTCTCCCCGAAATCCACCTCCCCTCTCTCTCTATTTTGCTCGGAAAAGGGGAAATGTCTGTAGCAACCGCAAGAGAGCAAAGTGAAATTCTGGACGGTCAAAGGAGAAGGGAGACGGGGGCATGCGGATGAGAGAGGGGGGAAATATGTTGGGGATCTAAAGGAATTAGAAGAATTGGAGCGAAGGGGGGGGAGTCAAAAGAGTGCAAAGGGTGGGGGGGTTAGAAGGGAAAGACAACAGAAGTGGGAGACCATGGGGACTTCCAGAGAGGGTCTTAGAAATTCAAAGCAGCCTCGCATAGACTCAAAAGCTCTGTCATTCAGAGCTCCAGGACAAGAGCTCACCGAGCCTGGAACCAGAACAATGCCAAATTGTTCCGGGAAGGTGGGAAAATCCAGGGTCTCAACACTCTCCGCTCAGACCAGCGGTTCCGCTAGTCAAACAAGCGTTCCACTTGAATCGATTCTGGACACCGCGTTAGCATAATCCGGCCCCCCTCCACCCACACCCGGCCCCCCGTCTCGCTATGACAACTTGAAGGAGAATTCGGGGAAGGCCGGTGAGTGACAGCCGACGCCGCGCTGACAAGGCGAGAAGATTGGGGGGGTGGATTGGACGGTTGTGTGTTTTTTGGTATTAAACCAGACTTCGTATAAATAAAAACGCATCGTTTTGTCGCTTTCGGAAATCCCGAATTTTTCTTCTGCAACTTTTCTTCTCCGCTGCAAAAATTCGCCTGTCACTGCTGTGGCAAGGTTGTGTGGCAAAACGGCTTGCTTTGTGGTCTCCTTCTGTTCTCTCGGCATGGACAGGCCTCAACACCGCCCCCCCCCACAAAAAAGCTGGTCATTCCTCTCTTGGCACAATTCCCCCACCACACACACACACACACACACACACACACAGGATTTCCCCGCTGTTTGACAGGCGCAAATGAGAATCGGCATTTTACGCCTGCCGCGGGGGGGCGAGGAGTGTATATCCGGGTGCTGCCCCCCCATGTGGGAAACCGGCCTTGTCCCCTGCCAATCTTCCCCCGGCGCCGAGTGCGTCGCAGTCCGGAAAGACATGTACCTCTCGTGTAAATGGAGGAGAGGCAGCTTTGTTTGCGGCCCAGAGGTCAAGAGGCCCCCTGCTTGACAACATGTTGATGGTACCTTGGAGAAGTGAGGGGGTCACACCCCACTGTTTCGCCGCAACGCATGGAGAAGGCTGTGCTGTGCATCCCCAAAGCCTCGTCCGCCTCCCCAAAATGAGGAGCGTAGAACGGGTCAAAGAGGTCCCAGGTTTAACCCCAAGCAGGTAGATCTGGGAATGTCATTGTCCTTTATCATCATCTTCTTCTTCTTCGGCGATCCCTCATAGCTGAAGAAGAAGAAGAGTTTGGATTTGATATCCCGCCTTTCATTCCCCTTCAGGAGTCTCAAAGCGGCTAACATTCTCCTTTCCCTTCCTCCCCCACAACAAACACTCTGTGAGGTGAGTGGGGCTGAGAGACTTCAGAGAAGTGTGACTGGCCCAAGGTCACCCAGCAGCTGCATGTGGAGGAGCGGAGATGCGAACCCGGTTCCCCAGATTACGAGACTACCGCTCTTAACCACTACACCACACTGGCTCTGAGTAAGATTGTCTTCCATAAATACGGTTTTAACAATGAGTCCGTAAGTTACTGTGGAGGCCAATTCTGGATCCACATGTCCTTCCACATTGGGGACATAGGTCTCCGGGCGGGAGTTGATCACAACATGACCAGTCCAAAAAAGAATCCTTGCTTCAACATTGGTGATCTTTGCTTCTTCCAGTACACTGCTATTAGCTCACCTGTCTTCCCAAGTGATGTGTAAAATTTTTCGGAGACACCGTTGATGGAATCTTTCAAGGAGTTTGAGATGGTGTTCATAAGTGGTCCACGTTTCACAAGCGTACAGTAAGGTTGGTAGTACAGTAGCTTTGTAAATGAGCATTTTGGTTTCCTTGCAAATGTCCTGGTCCTCAAACACTCTGCGCTTCAATCGGGAGAAAGCCGCACTCGCAGAGCTCAGGCGATGCTGGATTTTGGCATCAATGTGGAAGGACTGTGGAAAGATAACTGCCTAGGTAGGAGAATTGATTGACACTTTCCAACGTTACACCATTGAGTTGGATTTGTGGCACTGCAGAGGGGTTATTTTGTACTTGTTGGTTCAGCACTTTGGTTTTTTGGATGATGAGCGACAGGCCAAGCTTTTCGTATGCTTCTGTGAAGATATTTAGGATGGTTTGGAGGTCATCCTCCGAGCATGCACACACTACATTGTCATCAGCATACTGAAGCACTAGGAAGGAAGTAACGGTATTGACAAGCTGGGATGTGTCCAGAGAAGGGCAATGATCAAAGGTCTGGAAGCCAAGCCTTATGAGGAACGGAAATTGGGGATGCTTTGCCCAGAGAAGGTGGAAAAGTGGCACGATAACCATCTTCAAATATTATTTGTTGGAAATGTAAGGAGAAGGAAGGCACCATTTGCCACATGTGGTGGAACTGTAAAGTGATAAAGGAATTCTGGGAGATGATATATCATGAGTCGAAAATGTTTTGAATGGCCTTTGTTAAAAAACCAGAAGTGTTTTTTTGTAGGTGCAGAGATACTGAAAGAACTGAAAAGACTGTTTATGTATGCTACAGCAGCTGCAAGGATGTTGAGAGCCAGTGTGGTGTAGTGGTTAAGAGCGGTAGCCTCGTAATCTGGGGAACCGGGTTCGCGCCTCCGCTCCTCCAACTGCAGCTGCTGGGTGACCTTGGGCCAGTCACACTTCTCTGAAGTCTCTCAGCCCCACTCGCCTCAGAGTGTTTGTTGTGGGGGAGGAAGGGAAAGGAGAATGTTAGCTGCTTTGGGACTCCTTAAAAAGGGAGTGAAAGGCGGGATATCAAATCCAAACTCTTCTACTTCTTCTGCTTGTCCAGAGTTGGAAAGATGACAAGATATCAGGGCGGACTGCCACATGTAACTATTGGACTATGCAGAGATGGCAAGGCTAACTGGGAAAATCAGGAATCAGGAAGATCAAAACGCCAACAGAGAATGGGACAAATATAGATTGTATCTGAAAGACCACTGTAAACACTTGATCTCTTTGGCAGGTTTTAAATAACTCTTGCAATAATACCTAGACTTTGGATAGAGTGGAGGACTGTAAACTGGATGGACTTATAATACGCAGCTGGAAACGTTTTTCAATAAACCCATGGAGGGGAGTCCTAGGATTCGAAAGAATCTTCTGTTAAACTTTCATATTTACAAGAATATTTTTCTGTGAATGAGTTTTCAGTGGTACTTTCGTACTCAAACAACTTGGAACCCAAACACTGCAAACCCGGAAGTAAGTGCTCTGGTTTGCGAACTTTTTCCAGAAGCTGAACGTGCGCCGTTTTGAGTGTTACGCTTCCGATTTGAGTGTTACGCTGATGTCCGTCTGTTTTTGCTATTTTGCGTTTTTGTTTTTGTGGCTTTTTGTGACTGTGTGGAACCCAGTTCAGTTACTGATGGATTGATTGTGTGACTGCAGTACATTGTTTATTGCTTTCGTTTTATGGATCGATGGTCTTGTTAGACAGTAAAATTCATGTTGAACTGCTGTTTTAGGGGTTGTTTTTAAAAATCCAGAATGGATTAACCCATTTTGTATTACTTTCTATGGGAAAGAGCACCTTGGTTTTGGAACGCTTTGGTTTTGGAATGGACTTGCGGAACGGATTAAGTTGGAGAACCAAGGTACCGCTCTCTGTGTGTGTGTGCACATATACATAATATTTGAAGAGCTGTCACCTGGAAGATAGAGCAAGCTTGTTTTCTTCTGCTCTGGAGTAAAGGTAAAAGGTAAAGGGACCCCTGACCATTAGGTCCAGTCGCGGACGACTCTGGGGTTGCGGCGCTCATCTCGCTTTACTGGCCGAGGGAGCCGGCGTACAGCTTCCGGGTCATGTGGCCAGCAGGACTAAGCCGCTTCTGGCAAACCAGAGCAGCGCATGGAAACGCCGTTTACCTTCCCGCCAGAGCGGTACCTATTTATCTACTTGCACTTTGAGGTGCTTTCGAATTGCTGGGTTGGCAGGAGCAGGGACCGAGCAACGGGAGCTCACCCCGTCATTGCGGGGATTTGAACCGCCAATCTTCTGATCGGCAAGTCCTAGGCTCTGTGGTTTAACCCACAGTGCCACCCGCTTCATATTTAGACCACCCCTTTATTCAGAACGAGGAGGACCAGAACCTTGGTTGTTGTTTAAGGGAAGGGACAAAACTCACTGGTAGACCATTCTGCCTTGCATCTAAAAGGTCCCAAGCTCAACTGGCAGCACCTCCAGTTACAACTGGGAATCCCCCCCCCCACCTGCAAACCTGAAGAGCTGTTGCCAGTCAGGGTAATAATAATTTATACCCCACCCATCTGGCTGGGTTTCCAATAACCTTCAGAGTTCCCAAATCTTTACAGTATGCTACGGGTACTTTTCAAAACTGCTTTCCAGCCATTGAACCCTGAAACAATTCTTCGGAACCCTCGGTTTTGTCTCCTTCGATTCCTACAGATTTTTTTTGGGGGGGGGGTGAAAATACAAAGATCTGGGTTTTTTATTTTTAAAAAAACCCCATGTAGTAACCAGTAATCACCTGCAGGGGGTGCAGTTCCCATACATTGAGGAACAAGGTCCCAATTTGCAGGGCAGGGGGAAAGCAGATCGCGCTTCTGTGGAGCAATTAAGCAGAGGTTAAGGAATTATTGCGAACAATTTAAATTAACGACCTTAATAAAGGTGAGTGGACCTGGTGAGATCAAACATTGCTTTTTAAACAAAACACAAAAACAAAAAACCCAGATAATTTTTCTTTAATGTGCCTGGCAAATTATTATTCCCCACCCCACTCCAAACTCTGCAATGTGAAGCTTTGATTTCCACCCCGCTCTCATTCCATTCCATTCCATTCTGCACATATTAAGGCTCAAAATATGAAATCTATTAATTGGACTGATTCAACCAACCCATCTATTGATGGCGTATTGCAGCTATGATCCTGTGGGGAGCAAACTGCACTGAACTGTTGTGGGGCTTAAGAAGGTAAAGGGACCCCTGACCGTTAGGTCCAGTCGCGGACGACTCTGGGGTTACGTGCTCATCTCGCTCTATAGGCTGAGGGAGCCGGCTTTTGTCCGCAGACAGCTTCTGGGTCATGTGGCCAGCAGGACTAAGCCGCTTCTGGCGAACCAGAGCAGCGCACGGAAACGCCGTTTACCTTCCCGCTGGAGCGGTACCTATTTATCTACTTGCACTTTGACATGCTTTCGAACTGCTAGGTTGGCAGGAGCAGGGACCAAGCAATCGGAGCTCACCCCATCGCGGTGATTCGAACTGTCGACCTCCCGATCGGCAAGCCCTGGGCTCTGTGGCTTAGACCACAGCGCCACCCGCGTCCCTTGTTGTGGGGCTTACCTCTTGAGTAAAAGCAGGAATTGCGCAGTAAGGCTGAAGGAAGCCCTTCCTTCAAATCCCATGGAACTCAGTGGAACTTGTTTCTGAGTAGACATACTTGGCATCATTAGGAAAGGGACGGGGGGGGGGGCGAGGCCGGTATCATATTGTCACTATAAAAATCTGCTGCAGCGTTTGGAAGAAGAAAATCAGAAAAGGTCAGTCAAAATGATCTAAGGGGATGAACAAAGTCCACATGAAGAAATACTGCAGTGTCTGGAACTTATTTAGAATTGTAGAGTTGGGTGGCGATTAAAGAAAATCATATGGAAATGATATATACATGGTATCTAACTCCAGTGAAATTAGCAAAAATGTACAAAACAAAAGAAAGTAAGTGCTGGAAATGTAAAACAACAGAAGGGACATTTTTCCATATGTGGTGGGATTGTAAAATTGGAAAGAAACATTGGGAAATGATTTATAATGAAATGAAGATGTTTAAAATAACTTTTGTTAAAAAAAAAAACCAGAAGCTTTCCCACTAGGTATTACCAGAGTGGATTTACTAAAGAACTTATTTATGTATGCAACTACAGCAACATGAATATTATTAGCACAACATTGAAAAGAAGGTTGGCAAGTTAAATTAATGGAATATGCTGAAATGGCAAAATTGACAATGAAAGTGAGAGGAAGAGACAACAAATTTAAGGAAGATTGCAAGGAGTTTATTGCATGTATTCAAAAGCTATGTACTCAGATTAATACATTGGCAGGGTTTTAATACTGCTTGTAATTTAATTTTGGATTGATACAAATGGTTTATACAATGGTTTATAACTGGACAATGGACATGCAGTATGTTGATAAACAATGGAACCAAGGAAGGGACTAGGGTGAAGTCAATTTTGTTTTGTTTTGTTTTGATATTGTTATTGTTTTATTTTATTTTTTTAATTAATAAAATGTTAGGTAAAGGTAAAGGGGTAAAGGGACCCCTGACCATTAGGTCCAGTCGTGGCCGACTCTGGGGTTGCAGCGCTCATCTCGCTTTAGTGGCCGAGGGAGCCGGCGTACAGCTTCCGGGTCATGTGGCCAGCAGGACTAAGCCGCTTCTGGCGAACCAGAGTAGCGCACGGAAACGCCGTTTACCTTCCCGCCAGAGCGGTACCTATTTATCTACTTGCATTTGACCTGCTTTCGAACTGCTAGGTTGTCAGGAGCAGGGACCGAGGAACGGGAACTCACCCCGTCACAGGGATTCGAACTGCTGACCTTTTGATCGGCAAGTCCTAGGCTCTGTGGTTTAACCCACAGTGCCACCCGCGTCCCTTAAATAAAATGTTTTATATATATATATATATATATATATATATATATATATAATTGTAGAGTTGAAAGGAACCCCCAAGGGTCATCTAGTCCAACCCCGTGCAATGCAGGAACCATCGCAGGAATTTGGTTGGAGAAAAAGCGAGGAGGAGAGGATGTGATAGTGTGAAATGATGCCTGGCTTGCAGAAAGTGGAGAGAGAGAAGCTTCTCTCTAGAACTCCTAGACATGCTGGAAGACCTGGGGCAGGTGAAAGAAAGTTCTTCTTCACACAATGCATTGCTGAACTGTGACTATCGCTCCCGATTTTGGGTGGCTTTAGAAGAGGGAAACATCAACTTCGTTGGACTGGCCATGTTGTGCGGATGCCTGATTATCGTCTTCCAAAGCAACTACTCTACTCCGAACTTAAAAATGGAAAGCGTAATGCTGGCTGTCAACAAAAGAAGTTCAAAGACTCTTTTAAGGCAAGTCTAAAATAATGTAGTATAAACACCGACAACTGGGAAACACTGGCCTGCGAGCGCTCCACTTGGAGAGCAGCCTTGACCAAAGGTGTTGTGGGCTTTGAAGACACTCGAACTCGGGACAAGAGGGAGAAATGTGCTAAGAGGAAGGCACGCTTGGCAAACCCTCACCAGGATCAACTCCCACCTGGAAACCAATGTCCCCACTGTGGAAGGATGTGTGGATCCAGAATTGGCTTCCACAGTCACTTACGGACTCACTGTTAAGACCGTGTTCATGGAAGACAATCTTACTCAGCTACGAGGGATCGCAGAAGAAGAGGAAGATGATAACTGAAGGCAGCTATGCCCATGAATGCCAGTTGCATTCAGAACCACAAGAAGGTAAAGTTGCTCTTGTTTTCGAATCCTGATTGCTGGTTTTCCACAGGCCACTGTGAGAACAGGATGCTGGACTTAGAAGAGTCGCCGAACTGAACCTGCAGGCTCCTCTTACGTTTGACATACGTCTACCCTTCTTTTAAAATCAGCTAAGACTCTAGTCCTCATCGTTGCGAACAGAGAAGCCCAGGGGGCCGAATCGCCCCCATTCCTGTCCTAATAAATCATAGCACCGAAATCTCCCTTCCCTCTTTGCTTGGCTTTCTCCGGTGGTTACCTCCGCGGCTAATTTTCTGCCAAGCTCTTGAAGCGAATGGCTTCCTAATTGCTTCATCTCTCGCATAAAAAGGAGAAGGAGAATAAGGAGAAGGAATCCTTCCATTGTAACTCATCCTATCGGAGACCCTCCTTTCCTTTGTCGCGGCCTATTATCGCCACGTCTGCTTTCGCTCCCTCTTCTCCCTTCTCAATCCGCCCTGCTCCTGTCCCGGGTTCCGCTCGCTCGCTCCGGAACGACTAATTAGAAAACGGGCCCTGTCTCGGAAACCCTCGGCCGCAAACGACAAGTGGCGAGGGGGGAGAGAGAAAAAAATCAATTTTACAGTTACAGGAGCAGAATGAATGGAGGCGGCGCGTTAAGAACAGGCGAGAGGGAGAAAGAGATACCTTTGCCGGCATGTCGAACGTGCTAAGAGGGGGCAGCTGTGTGGAATCTGATAAGCCGGAAGACACTGGCGCAGCCAGGCACAGGCCGGCCCTATCGTGAGGCAAAGTGAGCTGGCTGCCTCGGGTGGCAGGTTGCTGAGGGTGGCGGTAGCAGCAGCAGCCCATTCGCCCTCACAGTGGCATCCCCAAAAGAATAATGGGAGCTGTAGTTAGTTAAGGGTCCCGATCGCCTCTCAGAGCTATAATTTCCATAGTGGCTTTAACAATCAATCCCCTTCATTGGAAACTATTTTACACCTGCCCTGCCCTTCCTTACAGTGGTACCTCGGGTTACAGACGCTTCAGGTTACAGACTCCGCTAACCCAGAAATAGTACCTCGGGTTAAGAACTTTGCTTCAGGATGAGAACAGAAATTGTGCTCCGGCAGCGCGGCAGCAGCAGGAAGCCCCATTAGCTAAAGTGGTGCTTCAGGTTAAGAACAGCTTCAGGTTAAGAACGGACCTCCAGAACGAATTAAGTACTTAACCTGAGGTACCACTGTACTTTCCTCACAAGGTAGATTTCCCTCTGAAAGTTGGCCTATACAGTGGTACCTTGGTTCTCAATCTTAACCCGTTCTGGGAGTCCGTTCGGCTCCCAAAACCGTTTGGAAACCAAGGCACGGTTTCCGATTGGCTGCGGGAGCTTCCTGCGTTCAACTGGAAGCCGTGTCAGGCGTTCTGCTTCTGAAAAATGTTCGCAAACCGGAACACTCACTTCTAGGTTTGTGGCGTTCGGGAGCTGATTCGCTCGACAATTAAGCCATTTGAGAACCAAGGTACCACTGTATTTACATCTTCTCCAAGTCCACTTAGTCATGCAGATTCATTTCAGTGGGTTCTACTCCGAGTAAAGGTAAAAGATAAAGGACCCCTGGACGGATAAGTCCAATCAAAGGCAGCTATGGGGTTGCGGCGCTCATCTCGCTTTCAGGCCGAGGGAGCCGGCGTTTGTCCACAGACAGCTTTCCGGGTCATGTGGCCAGCAGGACTAAACTGCTTCTGCTGCAATGGGACACCGTGATGGAAACCAGAGCACACGGAAACGCCGTTTACCTTCCCGTCGCAGCAGAACCTATTTATCTACTTGCACTGGTGTGCTTTTGAACTGCTAGGTTGGCAGAAGAGGTGGCACTGTGCTCTAAACCACCGAGCCTCTTGGGCTTGCCGATCAGAAGGTCGGCACTTCAAATCCCTGTGATGGTGCTGAGCTCCCACTATTGCTCTGGCCCAGCTCCTGCCAACCTAGTAGTTTGAAAGCACACCAGCACAAGTAGATAAATAGGTACCACTGCGGCGGGAAGGTAAACAGTGTTTCCTCACTTCCTCCTTTTAGCTGTCGGGGTTGATTCTACCAACGCTGGCTTTTCCCCAGATCCCTCTCAAAGTGTGGGTGAGTGCACTTTTATTTTGGCTCAGGGCTGATCCCGGGGGGGGGGGGGGGAGACGTGACGAGAGCAGGTGGCCTCCAGAACAATCACTCAAAAATCCAGAGAAGCCCAAAGACCTAGATATAGATTGGTGGCTCCTGTTCCAGAACAATGGAAGCGAATTATGGGGAGGAAAACCCTCAGCCCTGACACGCGGCTTTTTGTCTCCAAAAATGCATCTAGTCCAGCGATGACTTGGGATGGAGGAGGGATTTGATTCAGCAGGCACTGAAAGCCGAATCGATAAAATTTGCACCTCCTGAATCAACCCGCAACCCGAACGCAGCCAGCCTCCGAAATCTGTTCATCTGCCACGTTTTGCCGTTCCCTAGCCAAGTAACGTTTCGAAAAAATGCATATGGCGAGGGCAAAGTGTGCCTGAAAATGAAAACATTTATAAGAATATTAATGTACAAATGTGCATAATGCTGGGGAAGATTGCTTTGCAAAAATGTGAACCATTGTCAAAACCTGCAAACAACAACATCATGCTGTTGAATTTGCTGAAAATTCTGGGAATTGTTATGGTTTTTTTAAAAAGAAAACTAGCAAATCGCTGCAAAACGTGGAAAACAGATTGAAGGTTGGAAAAATGAGAAACGGGCATATCTTTCCATCCTCGTTGCAAAGTTTTGAATAATTATTTTTACATTTATTATTACATGGTCATTTAAAGTGCACTTTTGATGCCCCCCCCCAGCACCCCAAGGCTGCAACTGCTGATGTTCCCTGGCTAGCTGAAAAGTACCGTATTTTTCACTCTATAAGACGCACCAGACCACAAGACGCACCTAGTTTTTGGAGGAGGAAAACAAGAAAAAAATATTCTGAATCTCAGAAGCCAGAACAGCAAGAGGGATCGCTGTGCAGTGAAAGCAGCAATCCCTTTTGCTGTTCTGGCTTCTGGGATAGCTGCGCAGGCTGCATTCGCTCCATAAGACGCACACACATTTCCCCTTACTTTTTAGGAGGGAAAAAATGAGTCTTATAGAGCAAAAAATACGGTATTTAGGGGTGCATTTGGGTTGCCAACACCTCCCCATCCGAAGTTCCACTGTTCCGACTGCCGCTCTCAAGCCATAACTCTCACGTTGTTTTTTTGCTGACAGCGGAAAGGCAGCGTTTCCCCTGAGGGATGAGATACAAATGCTTCTGGGACGCCCAGTCCATAAGAAAGAGATTCTCCCGCCCTCAGCACTCCCTCCCTCTTCCCTCCCCACGATGGATGGTGGCTGCGTTGCGTAGTGAGTGCTTAGAGAACCTCCTAATGTACTCGCCGCCTTGATTGATTTCCTGGAGCAGCTCTGCTCTCTGTAGCGCCACAGAGAAGCAGTAAATCTGGGCCGGCAAGACAGCGCACTTTTCCAGGGCCTGCCACTGATGCCCCGTGGAACTACAGCGAGTCTTTTGCAAGCACATGCACACATCAGAATAGCTGGGGGCCGGATTTAGGTTTGATGAGGCCCTAAGCTACTGAAGGTAATGGGGCCCTTTCTATGTCCACCTGTCCTTTGTCAACAACAAATGGTTGCTGTTTTTCGTGTTGAATAGATGCGGGTGGCGCTGTGGGTTAAACCACAGAGCCTAAGACTTGCCGATCAGAAGGTCGGCGGTTCGAATCCCCGCCACGGGGTGAGCTCCCTTTGCTCGGTCCCTGCTCCTGCCAACCTAGCAGTTCGAAAGCACCTCAAAGTGCAAGTAGATAAATAGGTACCACTCTGGCAGGAAGGTAAACGGCGTTTCCGTGCGCTGCTCTGGTTCGCCAGAAGTGGCTTAGTCCTGCTGGCCACATGACCCGGAAGCTGTACGCCGGCTCCCTCGGCCAATAAAGCGAGATGAGCGCTGCAACCCCAGAGTCGGCCACGACTGGGCCTAATGGTCAGGGGTCCCTTTACCCTTTACTTTAAGCTACTGAAAGTAGTGGAGCCCTTTCTATGTCCAGCTGTCCTTTGTCTACAACAAATTGTTCCTGTTTTTCTGTTGAATAAATGCTATATGGTCATTGATGGACCTAATAGGTATCTCAAGCCATTTGCACACGTTGCCATGCAACCATTCCATGCAGAATGCAGGCACCCTATATATAGAAAGGAGCAAACTAGTGATATTTTAGGGAGCAGGATAGCAGGCAGGGCCCATTTCTCGCATCACAAGAACCTACACAACACAAAACACTGTTGCTGGATGTAGGTTTTTTAATTTGCTTTTTATCTCATATTTTGGAAATGTACATCCAGGTGTGTTTTTTTCCCTTTAATATTTTTGGGGGGCCCCCAAGGGAGTGGAGTAGTAGAGACATCACCTTGCCAACAAAGGTCCATATAGTAAAAGCTATGGTTTTCCCAGTAGTGATGTATGGAAGTGAGAGCTGGACCCTCAAGAAGGCTGATTGCCGAAGAACGGATGCTTTTGAATTCTGGTGCTGGAGGAGACTCTTGAGAGTCCCGTGGACTGCAAGAAGATCCAACCTCTCCATTCGGAAGGAAATCAGCCCTGAGTGCTCACTGGAAGGACAGATCCTGAAGCTGAGGCTCCAAGACTTTGGCCACCTCATGAGAAGAGAAGACTCCCTGGAAAAGACCCTGATGTTGGGAAAGATGGAGGGCAGAAGGAGAAGGGGACGGCAGAGGACGAGATGGTGGGACAGTGTTCTTGAAGCTACCAGCATGAGTTTGACCAAACTGCGGGAGGCAGTGGAAGACAGGAGGGCCTGGCGTGCTCTGGTCCAGGGGGTCACGAAGAGTCGGACACGACTAAACAACAACAACAACAAAGGGAGTGGGGCCCTAAGCTATAGTTTGTTTAGCTTATACATAAATCCAGCACTGAAAGAGTTTAATCTGGCCAAAGGGGGCCCGTTGAGTCCAGCATCCTGTTCTCACAGTGGCCAAATGCCCCAAAGAGCCTAGGAATCAAGATGGACTGCCTCTGGACCTGGAGGTTCCACAGGAAGCTAAGAAAAGCCTGTTGAATCAGGCCAATGACCCACAGAGTCCAGCGTCCTGTTTTCACAGTGGTTTCTACAGCTGGTCTTCAGAAGCATCACTGCCTCTGCCTGTGGAGGCAGAGCAAAGCCTTCATTGCTCACAGTCATCAATAGTCCTCTGCTCCATGAATTTGTCTACCCTTCTTTTATATCTTCTTCTTCATTATCATTATCATCAGTGCTTTTTTCTACAAAAATGGTTAGGGGTATTCTCCTTTTCCTAAGGTAAAGGGACCCCTGACCGTTAAGTCCAGTCATGACTGACTCTGGGGTTGCGGCGCTCATCTCGCTTTACTGGCTGAGGGAGCCGGCGTACAGCTTCCGGGTCATGTGGCCAGCAGGACTAAGCCGCTTCTGGTGAACCAGAGCAGCGCACGGAAACGCCGTTTACCTTCCCGCCGGAGCGGTACCTATTTATCTACTTGCACTTTGATGTGCTTTCGAACTGCTAGGTTGGCAGGAGCAGGGACCGAGCAACGGGAGCTCACCCCATCGCGGGGATTCGAACCGCCGACCTTCTGATCGGCAAGTCCTAGGCTCTGTGGTTTAACCCACAGCGCCACCCGCGTCCCTTGGCTTCCCCTGAATGAGGCCAAACGTAGATTCACAAAACGTTTAGGAGTATGCGTACCCCTGCGCTCCCCCCCCCCGAAAAAAGCACTGATAATAATTTATTACTTGTACCCCGCCCATCTGGCTGGGTTTCCCCAGCCACTCTGGGAGGCTCCCAAAAGAATATCAAAAACATGATAAAACATTAAACATTTAAAACTTCCCTAAACAGGGCTGCCTTCAGATGTCTTCTAAAAGTCAGATAGTTGTTTATCTCCTTGACATCTGATGGGATGGCGTTCCACAGGGCGGGCGCCACCACCGAGAAGGCCCTCTGCCTGGTTCCCTGTAACCTCACTTCTCTCAGGGAGGGAACCGCCAGAAGGCCCTCAGCGCTGGGCCTCAGTGTCCAGGCTGAACGATGGGGATGGAGATGCTTCTTCAGGTATACTGGGCCGTTTAGGGCTTTCAAGGTCAGCACCAACTCTTTTAATTGTGCTCGGAAACATACTGGGAGCCAATGTAGGTCTTTCAGGACCGCTGTTATATTGTCTCGGCAGCCATTCCCAGTCACCAGTCTAGCTGCCACATTCTGGATTAGTTGTAGTTTCCCGGTCACCTTCAAAGGTAGCCCCACGGAGAGCGCATTGCAGCAATCAGATGTTGGAAGGGACCCCGAAGGTCATCCAGTCCAACCCCCTGCGACGCAGGACTCTTTCGCCCCACTGACAACCACCCTGAGCTACGTTACAGCAGATCACCTGCATGGGATGCAGAAGGTCTCAGGTTTCCTTCCAGGAAAGACTCCCTGCCTGAAATCCTGGTGCCAGTCAGTGCAAGCAATATCCACTGTCCGACTCGGTAAAACGCAGCTTCCTAAATCCTTCTATTCTAACGTGCCGGTGGTCTCCCGGGACCCCCGACAGACATGCGGCGCTGGCTTCACAGCTCTGTCCTCTTGGCAAGGTGTCACCCTTTTCATCTAGCTATCCCGTAATGAGTCCTTTCTTTCGCGTCTCCTTCCTCCTAATTGGAGGGGGGGGGCAGGCATCCTCGAATCACCCTTTTCTCCGTGACCCTCTTGCTGCCCCCTCCCCATTTCCTCTCTCCTTGGAAAATGGTCCTTCCGTCTCTTCCCCAAACCCCTTAATTATTCCAGGTTCTGAAATCTCCATTCCCACCTGGGGGAGGGGGGCAATTATGGAAGATCTGGTTGCTTGGAGCTGTAATTCGCAACTTTACCCTTCTGGGTTCAATCAAGCGGGCTCTGGGAATGGGAAATGAATTTGTCTCTCTCTCTCTCTCTCTCTCTCTCTCTCTCTCTCTGTGTGTGTGTGTGTGTGTGTGTGTGTTTGTGTGCGTGCGTGCACAATGAAAGCAACAACAGACTTGCATTTTAAAAAAAACCAAGGGTGCTTCCAGAATATTTGTCTGCGGACGATTCACATCCTCCATTTGTTTACAAGGAGATTAATAATAATAATATTTTTTTATTTATACCCCGCCCTCCCCAGCCAAGGCCGGGCTCAGGGCAGCTAACAAGCAATAATAACACAAGTTGAATGAATACAACTTAAAAACAAGATTAAAATATAACATTCAAAACGTTAAAATATTAAAATGCAGCCTCATCACAGGAGGAGAAAGGAAAAAGAAAAGAGGGGGAGGGAATCAAATTGGCTCCAAGCCAAAGGCCAGGCGGAACAACTCTGTCTTACAGGCCCTGCGGAAAGAAATCAGATCCTGCAGGGCCCTGGTCTCATGAGGCAGAGCGTTCCACCAGGCCGGGGCCAGTGCTGAAAAGGCCCTGGCTCTGGTTGAAGCTAATCTAACTTCCTTAGGGCCCAGGACCACTAGGGTGTTGCTATTTATGGACCTTGAGGCTCTCCGTGGAGCATACCGGGAGAGGCGGTCCCATAGGTACGAGGGTCCTAGGCCATGAAGATGCGGGCTACTTGTTTGTTGATCTCCTAAAGTTTATACGCTGCTTGATTGTAAAACAACAACCGCAAAGCGGTTTACAAAAAAAGAGGACAAAACAATAAAATTAGTAATAAGAAAAATTAACAGCAATTTTATAAAAAAATAAAAAACATTGTCCAGTAGCACCTTAGAGACTAAGTTTGTTCCTGGTACGTTTTGACTGTGTCAGACCAACACAGCTACCTACCTGAATCTAGCAATCATTTAATATTTTCTAAAAGTTAAAACAGACTAGAAACATACTAAAACTCTCATTGATTTTCTAAACATCTGAGTGGGCTTGTCCTAACAGAAATGTATGTAGTAGTAGTAATTTATACCCCACGCATCTGGCTGGGTTTTCCCATCCACTCTGGGCAGCTCCCAGCAGAATATTAAAAACACAATGAAACATCAACCATTAAAAACTTACCTAAACAGGGCTGCCGTCAGATGTCTTCTGGCAGTTCCCTCACTGCGAGAAATGAAGTTACAGGGAACCAGGCAGAGGGCCTTCTTGGTGGTGGCGCCCGCCCTGTCTCTGCTTTTTAAGATGCTGTTTAGGTTTATCACAACAGTAGAATGAGTATTATGTAGCTCCTGTAATAGATGGTGCCTGTTCTGCAGACTGGAGCTGTCAAGTCAGTGCATATGGGGTGAAACAACTCTCTCTTTAGACCACTGGTGTCCAAACTTTTCTCAAAGAGGGCCAGATTTGATGAAGTGAAGGGCTATGGGGGCCAACCAAAGGGTCAGCCAAAGTTGTTAACCTTATTTTTTGGGGGGGGGGGATTGAAGATGTTGAGTGTTATGTACCGAGTTGAATAGGATCCAAAATGCAGCAGTCTGATTGGTCCTAGAACAATAGGATCCAAAATGCAGCAGTCTGATTGGTCCTAGAACAATAGGATCCAAAATGCAGCAGTCTGATTGGTCCTAGAACAATAGGATTCAGAATGCAGCAGTCTGACTGGTCCTAGAACAATAGGATTCAGAATGCAGCAGTCTGACTGGTCCTAGAACAATAGGATCCAAAATGCAGCAGTCTGATTGGTCCTAGAACAATAGGATTCAGAATGCAACAGTCTGATTGGTCCTAGAACAATAGGATCCAAAATGCAGCAGTCTGATTGGTCCTAGGACAATGCAGCAGTATGATTGGTCTTCAGGAGCCACCCAATCTAGCTCCAGGTGGAAGTGAATCCACAACCTGATTGGCCTACAGGAGAATTCCAGAATTAGCCAATCACATGCAGCCCATTGTGTAAATAATGTATATAAAGGACATTCTGGGGGAACTTCCATTCCTCCTCACCACTATGAGCTGAATAAAGAGCATGAAATCCACTCTCGACTCTGAGTATATTTCATTGAGCTTTTTTTTAGGGTTTAAGTTGTTGAGGTGTTTTTAAGGATTTTACCCCAGGAAATAAACTGCCACAGGGGCCGGATTA
Source organism: Podarcis pityusensis (assembly GCF_964106645.2). Taxonomy (NCBI): domain Eukaryota; kingdom Metazoa; phylum Chordata; class Lepidosauria; order Squamata; family Lacertidae; genus Podarcis; species Podarcis pityusensis. The sequence goes on from NC_138043.1 coordinate 3,444,085, forward strand.
AACTGACCGAATGGCCGGATTAGGCCCCCAAAATGGACTTTGGACATGACTGCCTTGTTGCTGTTTTTTAGTCGTGTCTGCCTCTTTGTGACCCCCTGCACCAGAGCACGCCAGGCCCTCCTGTCTTCCACTGCCTCCCGCAGTTTGGTCAAACTCATGTTGATCTCTTCGAGAACACTGTCCCACCATCTCGTCCTCTGTCGTCCCCTTCTCCTTGTGCCCTCCAGCTTTCCCAACATCAGGGTCTTTTCCAGGGAGTCTTCTCTTCTCATGAGGTGGCCAAAGTCTTGGAGCCTCAGCTTCAGGACCTGTCCTTCCAGTGAGCACTCAGGGCTGATTTCCTTAAGAATGGAGAGGCTTGATCTTCTTGCAGTCCATGGGACTCTCAAGAGTCTCCTCCAGCACCAGAATTCAAAAGCATCCATTCTTCGGCGATCAGCCTTCTTTATGGTCCAGCTCTCACTTCCATACATCACTACTGGGAAAACCTTAGACTGCCTTAGACGATCCCTTATAGCAATGCCTACCATGCCGCAGGCTGGAGCAAGGCTGGCCTCTGATTGTTCCAGCGGTCTCCCCCCGGTAGCAGGATGCCATTGTGCCGTAGAGGTCAGAGCGCGTTGCACTAGGACCTAAGAGAGACCAGTGTTCAAATCTTACCATTCAGGCACGAAGCTCGCTGGGACTAGTCACTGTCTTTCAACCTGGCCTACCTTGTGGGGCTGTTGTGAGGATAAAATGGAAGGTTTTTTTTTGGGGGGGGGGCACCTTGAGCTCCTTAGAGAAAAAGCACAATATAAATGTAGTAATAATAATAGACAGTGCTTTTATTTTTCTAAAACAAAATGTTTAGGGGTACTTTCATTTTGACTCAAGAAAATCACCGTTTTTATACAGTGGTACCTTGGGTTAAGTACTTCATTCATTCCGGAGGTCTGTACTTAACCTGAAACTGTTCTCAACCTGAGGCACCACTTTAGCTAATGGGGCCTCCTGCTGCCGCCGCGCCGCCAGAGCACGATTTCTATTCTCAACCTGAAGCAAAGTTCTTAACCTGAAGCACTATTTCTGGGTTAGCAGAGTATGTAACCTGAAGTGTATGTAGCCTGAGGTACCACTGTAGTTCAAATTGGGAAAAATAAAGACAGTAAATGGACAAAAGTACAAAGATCCACAAAATGTTCAGGGGTATACGTACCCATGCATCCCTCCAGGAAAAAAGGGCTGATAATAGAAATGATAAATAGCAACACAAAGCACAGAGTCCACTTCAAAAGAATTTGTCACTTGAAATGCGGCTAAAATCCACACTTCACTGAATTTTGCAATGTAATTCTCCGACAAAAAACTGCATACATTGGGGAAAGGTGTGTGTGTGTGAAAATGCACATGTTTGTGAAAATAGCACACACACACACACACACACATATTTGGGAAAAAATTGTCTGCAAATTAAGTGTCATTGCATACAAAACACTGGTAAAATCCAGCTGGATTTTTTATTTTTTACTAAGCGTAGATCTAAGGCAGGCCCGTCCATTCGTTTCAGGGGGTCTACTCATGAGGAGGGCGAACCTCCGGTACAACCCAACATCTCCCTTAAAAGAAACGAGAGCGAAAGCAAGCATGCTTCGTATCTGACAGTGATCCGTGTCTGGTTTATGTTGCGCCGATGTACCCAAAACGGCTCTCTGTTGTTAGGTGACAACAGAGATGACAAAGACATTTGACACCCCCCCCCAATAATATAAAAAAGGGGGGAAATGACAAGGAGCAATTAGAAGCTGGCAGAGCAAAGGGAACACACAGAGAAAGCAGTTGACTTTTTACATAGATCTCCTAAACCTAAAGGAAAGATGGCAGGATATTTTAAAAAGGAACATCCCACAGACTCGGCTTGTTGTCTCAAAGGCGATGTCTGTTTTGTGAGCAAGTGTTTGGAGCATTGGACTCCTTGAAGGCTAGGCTTGGACATGAAGCCCATCAGGTGTCAAGGAAATAAACAACTATCTGACTTTTAGAAGACATCTGAAGGCAGCCCTGTTTAGGGAAGCTTTTAATGTTTGATCTTTTATCGTGTTTTTAATATTCTGTTGAGGACCGCCCAGAGTGGCTGGGGAAACCCAGCCAGATGGGCAAGGTATGATGATGATGATGATAGAGGGAGCAAGCTTGTTTCCAGGATCAAACCAATGGATTCCAAACAAGAAAGGAGATCCCGACTGAACATTTTGAAGAACTTTCTGTCGCTGAGAGCCATTCAGCAGCAGAACACACGACCTCGAAAGGTCTCGCCTTCCTTGCAGACTTTTAAGCAGAGGTTGGATGGCCAACTTATTAGGGATTCCGTAGAGAAAAGCAATGACAAACCTAGACAGTATCTTAAAAAGCAGAGACATCACCTTGCCAACAAAATTCTATATAGTTCAAGCTATGGTTTTCCCAGCAGTGATGTATGGAAGTGAGAGCTGGACCATAAAGAAGGCTGATCGCCGAAGAATGGATGCTTTTGAATTCTGGTGCTGGAGGAGACTCTTGAGGGTCCCATGGACTGCAAGAAGATCAAACCTCTCCATTCGGAAGGAAATCAGCCCTGAGTGCTCACTGGAAGGACAGATCCTGAAGCTGAGGCTCCAAGACTTTGGCCACCTCATGAGGAGAGAAGACTTCCTGGAAAAGACCCTGATGTTGGGAAAGATTGAGGACGCAAGGAGAAGTGGACGACAGAGGACAAGATGGTGGGACAGTGTTCTCGAAGTGACCAGCATGAGTTTGACCAAACTGCGGGAGGCAGTTGAAGACAGGAGTGCCTGGCGTGCTCTGGTCCAGGGGGGTCACAAAGAGTCGGACACGACTAAACGACTAAACAACAACAAAGCAGTGATTCTGGACCCGCGGGGCTCCCTTCCAAGTCCATGATTCTGTGACTCAGGTGAAGGAAACTGGTCTGGGCACATTCCAGCTGGGATGCTGAGCTCCCAGGAGCCTGGAAGGGCAAGGGGAGGGTGCAGCTTTGAGCATCACCAAAGGGTCATTGCTCATTGGGAGCCCCCCAAATATTTGATGATTCTTGACGCTCTGCCCTCAGCGAGGGAACATGCCGCCACCTCGGAGGCTGGTGGTAGGAAGGTGGTGCTTGAGCATGCACAAGGGGCGATTAATTATTGAATAACCCGCATCCGAAGGATAAGAAAGAAGCTGTATAAATGCATATTATTACGGCGTAATTAGTGCCATACATTTTCCATCTCTCTCTCTCTCTCCCCCCAAGCCTCCCCCCCCCATCTCTCTCACATGCACAAACAGCCCAATGTGTACAGGAAACTGGGGTGGTGTTTTTTTTTGGGGGGTGTCCAAGAATATTTGGATCTGCATAAATCTCCCTCTTCCCTGCTCCGATCCTGTAAGCCCTTTCCATCTCAGTCATCTGCGTGTCTATATTTGTAATCTCTCAACCCATTTCTCATTTCTCTCCCTCTCTCCGTCATATTCATCTTCTCCTTGGCATTTTATAGGCCCTTTTATGAGATTACGTGGCAGACGCGGTTTTTGACGGGGACTGTGTTTAGGAAGCGGTCGGGCTGAGGTGTGCGAGGGAGGCATTGGCAAAGTGGCTCTTCAAATCCCCATTTCTGGTGGTGTGGACCGGAAAGGAGGCCAAAAAGGGCTCTCAAACCCTCCACCTCTGGTAGCGTGAACAGGAAGATAATTTTTTGCATAGCCAAAGGGCTCTCTAGACGCGGGTGGCGCTGTGGTCTAAACCACTGAGCTTCTTGGGCTTGCTGATTGGAAGGTCGGCGGTTCGAATCTCCACAACGGAGTGAGCTCCCGTTGCTCTGTCCCTGCTCCTCCCAACCTAGCAGTTCGAAAGCACACCAGTGCAAGTAGATAAATAGGTACCACTGCAGCGGGAAGGTAAACGGCGTTTCCATGCGCTCTGGTTTCCGTCACGGTGACCCGTTGAGCCAGAAGCGGTTTAGTCCTGCTGGCCACATGATCCGGGAGGCTGTCTGCGGACAAACGCCGGCTCCCTTGGTCTGAAAGCGAGATGAGCGCCACAACCCCATGGTCGCCTTTGACTGGACTTAACCGTCCAGGGGTCTTTTACCTTTATCTTTACCTAGTTCTACATCTCCTGCAGTGCAACCAGGAAGAGAGGCTTTTGCAGAGCCAAAGGGCTCTAATTCCCCCATATTTCTATAATGTGAATAGGGAGCAGGGCTGCCAACTTGAATAAAATATGGGTGGGGCAGGGAATCACATGAAATGGTTCACAAGTACCATTTGAATGGCAATGGCCATCAATTTTTGGGGGGGGGTCCAACCCCCACAAATATTTTGTTGGGGGGACAATGACCCCTAGGAGTTCGCACCTAGGACAGGAAGAGGAGCTTTCCAAAGCCAAAGGGTCCGTCATCCCCTGCAGAGTCAAGCAGAAGAAGCCTTTGACTGAGACAAAAGGCTCTTTAATTCCCCCCTGCAGCCAATCAGAAGCCGTGCTCTGGTTTCTGAACGTTTTGGAAGTCGAACGGACTTCCGGAACGGATTCCTCTCGTCTTCCGAGGTACGACTGTAGTTCAGGTGATGGAGGGATTCTTTGGGGTCAGACATGACCCCTTGCCTATACAGTGGTACCTCAGGTTACATACGCTTCAGGTTACAGACTCCGCTAACCCATAAATAGTGCTTCAGGTTAAGAACTTTGCTTCAGGATGAGAACAAAAATTGTGCTACAGTGGTGCGGCAGCAGCAGGAGGCCCCATTAGCTAAAGTGGTGCTTCAGGTTAAGAACAGTTTCAGGTTAAGAACGGACCTCCGGAACGAATTAAGTACTTAACCTGAGGCACCACTGTATCTGCAACCACAGAATCATAGACCCATAGAATCCTCTAGTTCAACCATTTGCAATGCTTTAAACCCTCCAGCGAAGGAGAGTCCCAATGCTATCCCAATGTTTTTTTTTTTATTTATTATTATTATTATTATTATTATTATTATTATTATTATTATTGCTATCATTTCCTTAAACTCCTGAAATAAACGACAAGCCAGTGTACAGCATAAAACACAAAACAGCAACAAAGTCCCTACCTGTAGGCTTACAATCTGCATAAGGAAACACGGGAAAGAAGGCGATAAGAGACATTGTGTGTGTGTTGGGGGGGAAACAACCAGTCAGATCAGAGGAGCCTTGGGGAGACGGATCAATCTCAAGACGTTCCTTAGAGAGGTGCAGCATGAAAATATCCGGAGGCAAGGAGTTCCAAAGATAAGGCTCCACAACAGGAAAAGGCATCAAGCGACGAGAAGAGTTTCAGTGTTCCTATCTGCATTTTATTGGGGAAATGTTTCCAGGCTGAGGGCCGTATTTCCTTCTGGACCAGCTTCCAGGGGCCATGTGCCCGTGGTGGGCGGAGCCAGAGGCAAAAGTGGACGGGGCAATGCATGTAACTGTTGTTGTTGTTTAGTCGTTTAGTTGTGTCCGCCTCTTCGTGACCCCCTGGACCAGAGCACGCCAGGCACTCCTGTCTTCCACTGCCTCCCGCAGTTTGGTCAAACTCATGTCCGTAGCTTCGAGAACACTGTCCCACCATCTCGTCCTCCGTCGTCCCCTTATCCTTGTGCCCTCCGTCTTTCTCAACATCAGGGTCTTTTCCAGGGAGTCTTCTCTTCTCCTGAGGTGGCCAAAGTCTTGGAGCCTCAGCTTCAGGATCTGTCCTTCCAGTGAGCACTCAGGGCTGATTTCCTTCCGAATGGAGAGGTTTGATCTTCTTGCAGTCCATGGGACTCTCAAGAGTCTCCTCCAGCACCAGAATTCAAAAGCATCCATTCTTCGGTGATCAGCCTTCTTTGTGGTCCAGCTCTCACTTCCACACATCACTACTGGGAAAACCATAGCTTTAACTATATGGACTTTTGTTGGCAAGGTAGGCTGAAACAAACACACCCTTCTCTGTATCCCAGGCAGGCAGGCAAGAGGCATAACGGAGCGTAAGGAGACATCCAAGTAGGGCTGGTGAGCGGTGTGGCCTGGAGAGATTCCTGAGGGCCAGAGAGGGAGATATGGAGGGCCACATTCAGCCCCTGGGCTTGCGGCTCCTCTTTTCAGCTATGAAGCAAACACCCTCATGTATAGCTCGGTCGGCAGAACATGAGACCCTTAATCTCAGGGCTGTGGGTTCAAGCCCAGCGTGAGGCAAAAGAAAGGAGATAGAAGACTTTGAGAAAGGGGAAACGTGGCGGTTGAGGTCAAGGCGGCTGCCTCTCTGCCACTGCCATCGCTGCAGCATCAACGTCCCAAACGTGTAGTATGTATGTATGTATGTAATTAAAGCAATGACAAACCTAGACAGCATCTTAAAAAGCAGAGACATCACCTTGCCAACAAATACCAGTCACTGGGAATCACAAGTGCAGAGGCAAAGATTTATTTTTTAAACCCAGCCTACCTTTAGGGGAGGTTGTGCAAATGACTGAAAGATGATACACCCTTGGGGAAAGCATTGCGAGAAAATTTGTTTTAATTCATTAATTTAACACACTAGGTGGTGGGTGGGCAGGGTTTCTCGCGGGGGGGGGGAGCAGTAGGAGCTGAAAGGCAATGGGTTAATCCAATGTTAGGTCTACTCACTGGAGTTAAAAAACATGATTTACCAAGATTCATTCATCCCAGTGGGTCTGCTCTTGAGTCGAATTTTGCTGGAAAACCCACAAGAATCCTCTCCTGCCAGTTTTGGCCAACCTATTTTCTTTTACCGTCCTCAATCTTCCCATCTGCATTATGGGGACAATGATGCCTCACACGGTTTGTTTGTGAGGAAGAGCCACGCTCCGAGGATTTTAGAATGCCCTTAGGAGAGGAATAGAGGGTTGCATCTTTACTTAACATTCCCAGGAGCCGGTGAGAAACCAGCTTAAAGCCACTGCCTCCAGTATACCTGAAGGAGCGTCTCCACCCCCATCTTTCTGCCCGGACACTGAGGTCCAGCACCGAGGGCCTTCTGGCGGTTCCCTCACTGCGAGAGGCCAAGTTACAGGGAACCAGGCAGAGGGCCTTCTCGGTAGTGGCGCCCGCCCTGTGGAACGCCCTCCCATCAGATGTCAAGCGATAAACAACTACCTGACATTCAGAAGACATCTGAAGGCAGCCCTGTTCAGGGAAGTTTTTAATATGTGACATTTTAGTGTATTTTTCATCTTTGTTGGAAGCCGCCCAGAGTGGCTGGGGAAACCCAGCCAGATGGGCGGGGTACAAATAATAAATTATTATTATATTATATTATTATTGTGTGTGTGTGCAAAGCTTTGTGGTAATTTTAACCAAAGAGGGGTCAAAATATGAAACGGAAAGTGGATTTGAGAAAAGTCACTACCCAAGGAATAAACGCGGCTGGGCTTACTTCTGAGTAGACGTGCAATGGATTTGCACTGCAAAAGTAGATGTCGCTTCTGCTGTGCAAATCTGACGCACGCTCACCGGAAAACAAGACCCGGTTGATCTCCCATTTTATAAATTGCAAATCCGCAAATTGCAAACTGGCCTTTACCGCTCAGTGTCCGCTCGTTACCGTTTCCGGTCTCGTTTTTCAGATTTATTTGCGGGCTTTGTTGTTCTTAGCTGATTTTTTAAATTATCTTGCTTGCAAACCAACCTCGGAAGGCGGTTGATAAAACCAGTGGCGATAATAAACAAATAAGTAAACAAGCATCGACAGCAGCAGCAACAAGAACAACAGTGGGCTTGCGGCCACTGAAGTCCTCAAGTAGAACACTAGATTTTCAGTGGGTCTACTCTGAGTAGGGAAAGCTAGCTGGCCAATATAATCATAATCTGCAAGCAGGTTGAAGACGCCCCCTCCTTATAAAACAAGAACCACCCTTTTCTCCGCCACCCATTAGCATCGAGTCTTATTTGGGGGGGGGGGAACAGACCCCCACTTTAAAGAAAGCTTTGGATTTCTGGGTTGCACCTGAAAGAGAAAAATCTCTTTCCAGCTGCTGCGTTGACTTCTTGCAAAGATTTTTTTTTTTAAAATGACCCCCCCCTCCTCCTCCATTTCCACACTCTTTCCTTCTGGGGCTCCCCCCCCCCACTCTCATTCTCCTTCCTCTCTCTCTCTCCCTCCTCAACAGAGCTGAAATTGACTTTAAAAAAATAAAAAAATCTCCAGGAAAAAGGAGACCCACATGGCATTGGTGGGGGGTGTGGCTCAGCGTCACCGGCCAACCAACCTTGAGACTTGGGGGCCCCGCCCCTGTTGAGTGCTTGGGGGGGGGGGGGAGACATTGCTGGGGAAAGGGGGAGAGAGAGAGAAAGAGAAGGAGGGAGGGAGGAGGGATGTGGTTACTTTAGGCTGACCGGCCAAGTGGTTACAATGTTTCTGTATCAAGAGTAGAGGGGGGGGCAGAAAGGAAGCCAGGTCTCTCTCTCCCCTTTCTTTTTTTTTTTTGCAAAAGGAAAAAAAAAAGGCATTGAAGGCAAAAAAAAAAAGGGGGATTAAAATAAAGCAGAGAGAGAGAGAGCGTGCAGCGGTAAGGCTTAAAAGAATCCACAGAGGAGGGGGAAAAGAACCTTTTAAAAAAAAATTATACACAGAGGGGTTTTTTTTTGTTTTTGTTTTTGGTGCCACCAGGAAAATAACAAAACCTCAAGGTGGGGGCAAGCATGTTTTATTCAGGAAATAAAATGATGAAATGCATGCATTGAAAATGAAAATGAAATCTTGCAAATTGTGTGTGTGTGTGTGTGTGTGTGTGTGTGTTGGGAGGGGGAGGCATTTGGTGTAGTATTTAATTTTTTTTTTGCATTTTTGGAGGTGGGGGATGAGGGAGAGGAGGGGGAGGTGTTCTTTGAAGGCCTCCCCACCCCAACTTGCAATCTTAATGCCCCCCTTTTTCCCCTTCTTACCAGTTGCAAGGAAAGCTTAGGTGGCACAATAAAAAAGGGGGGGTGGTTGAGTGAAAAGGGGAAGGAAAGTAAGATTACTCCCCCCCCCTTTTTCTCTTTTCTTTTCATTCTTTCCTTTCTCATGAGAGAGAGAGAGCGCGAGCAAGATTTCACTTCGTGCTTTTCGCAAGGGGACGAACCACTCCCTGTCCCCCTCACTGCAAAACTTTGTATTATTTATATCTTCCTTCCTTCCTTCTTCCATTTCTTCAGGAAAAGACAACACGGGGGTCCCATCTATTACAAACAGAAGCAGAAGACTCACAAGGCATCTTTTCTCTGCTTTGAAAAAAGAAACAACCCAAACCCGGGAGCAAGTTTTGAGTCCTCGTTCTTTGGTGGGGGGGGTGTGATTCCTTTTTTCTTTCCTTTCTTTCTGCAAGAAATTCATCTCATCTTTTTCAGGCAACCGGTTGCAAATTGCAGAAGGAAAGCCCTCGACAAGGTTTTTCTTTCATTTCAATTTTTTAAACCTTCTTTTTGGAAACCAGGAATTTGTTTGAATCCAAAGTTGTCGGTTGGTGGCCTTTTTATTTATTTTTTTCAAATGATATGCTAGGATTAGCAGCTCTCCAGAGGCGAGCAAGCACCTCAAAATTTGCTTGCTGACTCCACAGCAATTTCCCCCCTCTCTCTTCCCCACCCTCTGCAAGAGTGGGGAGATTCTGGGTCAGTTGTACGACATGCCGAGGTTC